>NC_069504.1:501963220-502282208 GCF_027579735.1 Bombina bombina
GTCAGAAGAACGCAGGTGAAGGAATTTCAGGGTTTCCATAGACTGAGCAAGGCTCTCCAGTACTGCTGGTGTCAGTTCAGACACCCCTTGCAGCTTGTTACACTTCTATGCAGAGTGGGATATCAGCACAGCTGTTACTGGATAATGCATGAGTGACAGGGTATAACTGCAATACTCCTGTGTAATTAATCACAAACTTTGAGTCACCAGCACTTGGATGATTTATTAACATTTAATAGGAATTGTTTAAAACAGCAATGTTTCGGGGTTTTAACCCCTTAGTCATAACCCCTTAGAGCATGACTAAGGGGTTAAAAACCCCGAAACGTTACTGTTTTAAACAATTCCTATTAAAGGTTAATAAATCATCCAAGTGCTGGTGACTCAAAGTTTGTGCAGCTTGTTACAGATGGTAAGCTCAGACACATGACGGGAACTGTGCCCCAGAGAGAAGTGATGATCACTGAGATGCCGGTCAGAAGAAACATCAAGGATTCCATGCAGCACGTTATGAAAAAAGGCTTCCAAGAACTTCTTCCGCCAACATACAGTCCCAAGTCTTGATGGCTTGCATTTCATGACATCATTCCAGAGTTTGCACCAGATAGACTGAGTTGAAAGACCTTTCTTAACAGCTGCCTGTTCTATTCTCTCCAGATAGTAAATGTTTAACAGAGGCAGAATTTCCTGTAGGATCACAGCCGGCAGCCCGCTCAGGGGTCTCAACTCTCAATGTTAGTTGTCACTGCCCTAGCACAGTATGTATTGTGTACTCCCTGCCACCTCACCCCAAACATCCTGCTCTAGGGTCTCTATGTTGGCTGTCACTGCCCTGGCACATAGCTAAAACAGGGTGGGTGTCCCTCCAGCATATTCCACCGATTCCTCCATGGCCTGGGGTCCCTTGATTACTGCCAGCAGATCATATCAGGGGAGATCTGAAACCGAGAGCGATGGACAAGACAGAAAGAACAGAGCTGGACGGGGACTGATCAGGGAGGGCAGGGGGGCGCCATCTTTGCATTTTTTTATATATATATTCAGCAGTGATGGATCCCCCCTTAGCCCCTAACCTCCCTGATCCCCCCAAACAGCTCTCTAAACCTCCCCCTGCAACCTATTTGCACCCATCTTGGGTACTGGCAGCTGTCTGCACCGATGGAGCACAAACGGGTTTTGCTGCCTGGACATAGCTACACGGTGATAAGGGGAATATAATGGGATAATTCACTGTAATTTTTGGTCTGTTTTTTGGTCTGAGGAAGGGACACAACCCCGAAATGTCACCTAATAAAAACCTGATTGATTTAAACCGGAGAGTGCCTTTGTGATCTTGGAATATATATATCTATATATATATATATATATATATATACTATAATCGCATTTGTAACGCGTCCGTCGCAGCCACCTAGGCACGAGACAGCATCAGGAGCTCCAGCTCTCAGCTGTAACATAGCCAGATACCTGATCGTTACCGTCTGTAACAATCTTCTGCTAGTGCCGGCGGGAGGTGTTGGTGGGTCACAAGTGGGTGGCTCAGCAGGGAAGGGAGTGCCCTAATATAAAAAAAAAGGACAGGGGGAGAGAGAGAAAAAGAGAAAGGAGAGAGAGAGAGCAAAAGAGAAAGGAGAGAGAGAGAGCAAAAGAGAGGGGAGAGAGAAAAAGAGGGGAGCGAGAGGGGAGAGAGAGCAAAAGAAAGGGGAGAGAGAGAGCAAATGAGAGGGGAGAGAGACAGCAAAAGAGGGGAAGAGAGAGAGCAAAAGAGAGGGGAGAGAGAGAGCAAAAGAGAGGGGAGAGAGAAAAGGAGGGGAGTGAGAGAGCAAAAGAGATGGGAGAGAGAAAAAGAGGGGAGCGAGAGAGCAAACGAGAGGGGAGAGAGAGCAAATGAGAGGGGAAAGAGAGAGCAAAAGAGAGTGGAGAGAGAGAGCAAAAGAGGGGGAGAGAGAGAGCAAAAGAGAGAGGAGAGAAAGCAAAAGACAGGGGAGAGAGAGCAAAAGAGGGAGAGAGAGAGCAAAAGAGAGGAGAGAGAGAGAGCAAAAGAGAGCGGAGAGAGAGAGCGAAAGAGAGGGGAGAAAGAAAGCAAAAGAGGGGGAGAGAGCAAAAGAGAGGGGAGAGAGAGAGCAAAAGAGAGGGGAGAGAGAGAGCAAAAGAGAGGGGAAAGAGAGAGCAAATGAGAGGGGGAAGAAAGAACAAAAGAGAGGAGAGAGGGAGAGCAAAAGAGAGGGGGGAGAGAGAGCAAAAGAGAGGGGGAGAGAGAGCAAAAGAGAGGGGAGAGAGCAAACAAGAGAGGGAGAGAGAGCAAAAGAGAGGGGGGAGAGAGAGCAAAAGAGAGGGGGAAGAGAGAGCAAAAGAGAGGGGGAAGAGAGAGCAAAAGAGAGGGGGGGGAGAGAAAAAGAGAGGGGGAGAGAGCAAAAGAGAGGGGGAAGAGAGAGCAAAAGAGAAGGGGCAGAGAGAGCAAAAGAGAGGGGGCAGAGAGAGCTAAAGAGAGGGGACAGAGAGAGCTAAAGAGAGGGGGCAGAGAGAGCAAAAGAGAGGGGCAGAGAGAGAGCAAAAGAGAGGGGGCAGAGAGAACAAAAGAGAGAGGGGCATAGAGAGCAAAAGAGAGGGGAGAGAGAGCAGAAGAGAGGGGAGAGAGAGAGTAGAAGATAGGGGAGAGAGAGAGCAGAAGAGAGGGGGAGAGGGAGAGCATAAGAGAGAAGGGAGATGTAGCATAAGAGAGAACAGAGAGAGAGCAAAAGAGAGGGGGAAGAGAGAGCAGAAGAGAGGGGGCAGAGAGAGCAAAAGAGAGGGGGCAGAGAGAGCAAAAGAGAGGGGGCAGAAAGAGCTAAAGAGAGGGGGCAGAGAGAGCTAAAGAGAGGGGGCAGAGAGAGCAAAAGAGAAGGGGCAGAGAGAGCAAAAGAGAGGGGGCAGAGAGAACAAAAGAGAGGGGGGCAGAGAGAGCAAAAAACATAATTTATGTAAGAACTTACCTGATAAATTCATTTCTTTCATATTAGCAAGAGTCCATGAGCTAGTGACGTATGGGATATACATTCCTACCAGGAGGGGCAAAGTTTCCCAAACCTCAAAATGCCTATAAATACACCCCTCACCACACCCACAAATCAGTTTAACGAATAGCCAAGAAGTGGGGTGATAAGAAAAAAGCGTGAAAGCATAAAAAATAAGGAATTGGAATAATTGTGCTTTATACAAAAAAATCATAACCACCACAAAAAAGGGTGGGCCTCATGGACTCTTGCTAATATGAAAGAAATGAATTTATCAGGTAAGTTCTTACATAAATTATGTTTTCTTTCATGTAATTAGCAAGAGTCCATGAGCTAGTGACGTATGGGATAATGACTACCCAAGATGTGGATCTTTCCACGCAAGAGTCACTAGAGAGGGAGGGATAAAATAAAGACAGCCAATTCCTGCTGAAAATAATCCACACCCAAAATAAAGTTTAAATGAAAACATAAGCAGAAGATTCAAACTGAAACAGCTGCCTGAAGTACTTTTCTACCAAAAACTGCTTCAGAAGAAGAAAACACATCAAAATGGTAGAATTTAGTAAAAGTATGCAAAGAAGACCAAGTTGCTGCTTTGCAAATCTGATCAACCGAAGCTTCATTCCTAAACGCCCAGGATGTAGAAACTGACCTAGTAGAATGAGCTGTAATCCTCTGAGGCGGAGTTTTACCCCGACTCAACATAGGCATGATGAATTAAAGATTTCAACCAAGATGCCAAAGAAATGGCAGAAGCTTTCTGGCCTTTTCTAGAACCGGAAAAGATGACAAATAGACTAGAAGTCTTTCGGAAAGTCTTAGTAGCTTCAACATAATATTTCAAAGCTCTAACAACATCCAAAGAATGCAATGATTTCTCCTTAGAATTCTTAGGATTAGGGCATAATGAAGGAACTACAATTTCTCTACTAATGTTGTTGGAATTCACAACCTTAGGTAAAAATTCAAAAGAAGTTCGCAACACCGCCGTATCCTGATGAAAAATCAGAAAAGGAGACACAAGAAAGAGCAGACAATTCAGAGACTCTTCTGGCAGAAGAGATGGCCAAAAGGAACAAAACTTTCCAAGAAAGTAATTTAATGTCCAATGAATGCATAGGTTCAAACGGAGGAGCTTAAAGAGCCCCCAGAACCAAATTCAAACTCCAAGGAGGAGAAATTGACTTAATGACAGGTTTTATACGAACCAAGGCTTGTACAAAACAATGAATATCAGGAAGATTAGCAATCTTTCTGTGAAAAAGAACAGAAAGAGCAGAGATTTGACCTTTCAAGGAACTTGCGGACAAACCTTTATCTAAACCATCCTGAAGAAACTGTAAAATTCTCGGAATTCTAAAAGAATGCCAGGAAAAATGATGAGAAAGACACCAAGAAATATAAGTCTTCCAGACTCTATAATATATCTCTCTAGATACAGATTTACGAGCCTGTAACATAGTATTAATCACAGAGTCAGAGAAACCTCTTTGACCAAGAATCAAGCGTTCAATCTCCATACCTTTAAATTTAAGGATTTGAGATCCTGATGGAAAAAAGGACCTTGCGACAGAAGGTCTGGTCTTAACGGAAGAGTCCACGGTTGGCAAGAGGCCATCCGGACAAGATCCGCATACCAAAACCTGTGAGGCCATGCTGGAGCTACCAGCAGAACAAACGAGCATTCCTTCAGAATCTTGGAGATTACTCTTGGAAGAAGAACTAGAGGCGGAAAGATATAGGCAGGATGATACTTCCAAGGAAGTGATAATGCATCGACTGCCTCCGCCTGAGGATCCCGGGATCTGGACAGATACCTGGGAAGTTTCTTGTTTAGATGAGAAGCCATCAGATCTATTTCTGGAAGTTCCCACATTTGAACAATCTGAAGAAATACCTCTGGGTGAAGAGACCATTTGCCCGGATGCAACGTTTGGCGACTGAGATAATCCGCTTCCCAATTGTCTATTCCTGGAATATGAACCACAGAGATTAGACAGGAGCTGGATTCCGCCCAAACCAGAATTCGAGATACTTCTTTCATAGCCAGAGGACTGTGAGTCCCTCCTTGATGATTGATGTATGCCACAGTTGTGACATTGTCTGTCTGAAAACAAATGAACGATTCTCTCTTCAGAAGAGGCCAAGACTGAAGAGCTCTGAAAATTGCACGGAGTTCCAAAATATTGATCGGTAATCTCACCTCCTGAGATTCCCAAACCCCTTGTGCTGTCAGAGACCCCCACACAGCTCCCCAACCTGTAAGACTTGCATCTGTTGAAATTACAGTCCAGGTCGGAAGAACAAAAGAAGCCCCCTGAATTAAACGATGGTGATCTGTCCACCACGTCAGAGAGTGTCGTACAATCGGCTTTAAAGATATTAATTGAGATATCTTTGTGTAATCCCTGCACCATTGGTTCAGCATACAGAGATGAAGAGGTCGCATGTGAAAACGAGCAAAGGGGATCGCGTCCGATGCAGCAGTCATAAGACCTAGAATTTCCATGCATAAGGCTACCGAAGGGAATGATTGTGACTGAAGGTTTCGACAAGCTGAAATCAATTTTAGACGTCTCTTGTCTGTCAAAGACAGAGTCATGGACACTGAATCTATCTGGAAACCCAAAAAGGTTACCCTTGTCTGAGGAATCAATGAACTTTTTAGTGAATTGATCCTCCAACCATGATTTTGAAGAAACAACAAAAGTCGATTCGTATGAAATTCTGCTAAATGTGAAGACTGAGCAAGTACCAAGATATCGTCCAAATAAGGAAATACCACAATAACCTGTTCTCTGATTACAGATAGAAGGGCACCGAGAACCTTTGTAAAAATTCTTGGAGCTGTTGCTAGGCCAAACGGCAGAGCCACAAACTGGTAATGCTTGTCTAGGAAAGAGAATCTCAGAAACTGATAGTGAGCTGGATGAATCGGAATATGCAGATATGCACCCTGTAAATCTATTGTAGACATATAATGCCCTTGCTGAACAAAAGGCAGGATAGTCCTTACAGTTACCATTTTGAAAGTTGGTATCCTTACATAACGATTCAATATTTTTAGATCCAGAACTGGTCTGAAGGAATTCTCCTTCTTTGGTACAATGAAGAGATTCTAATAAAACCCCAGCCCCTGTTCCAGAACTGGAACTGGCATAATTACTCCAGCCAACTCTAGATCTGAAACACATTTCAGAAATGCTTTCGCTTTCGCTGGGTTTACTGGGACACGGGAAAGAAAAAATCTCTTTGCAGGAGGTCTTATCTTGAAACCAATTCTGTACCCTTCTGAAATAATGTTCTGAATCCAAAGATTGTGAACAGAATTGATCCAAATTTCTTTGAAAAAACGTAATCTGCCCCCTACCAGCTGAGCTGAAATGAGGGCCGCACCTTCATGTGGATTTAGAAGCTGGCTTTGCTTTTCTAGAAGGCTTGGATTTATTCCAGACTGGAGATGGTTTCCAAACTGAAACTGCTCCTGAGGATGAAGGATCAGGCTTTTGTTCTTTGTTGAAACGAAAGGAACGAAAACGATTACTAGCCCTGTTTTTACCCTTAGATTTTTTATCCTGTGGTAAAAAAGTTCCTTTCCCACCAGTAACAGTTGAGATAATAGAATCCAACTGAGAACCAAATAATTTATTACCCTGGAAAGAAAGGGAAAGTAGAGTCGATTTAGAAGACATATTAGCATTCCAAGTTTTAAGCCATAAAGCTCTTCTAGCTAAAATAGCTAGAGACATAAACCTGACATCAACTCTGATAATATCAAAAAATGGCATCACAGATAAAATTATTAGCATGCTGAAGAAGAATAATAATGTTATGAGAATCATGATCTGTTACTTGTTGTGCTAAAGTTTCCAACCAAAAAGTTGAAGCTGCAGCAACATCCAAAGATATAGCAGGTCTAAGAAGATTACCTGAACACAAATAAGCTTTTCTTAGAAAGGATTCAATTTTCCTATCTAAAGGATCCTTAAAGGAAATACCATCTGCCGTAGGAATAGTAGTACGTTTAGCAAGGGTAGAGATAGCCCCATCAACTTTAGGGATTTTGTCCCAAAACTCTAATCTGTCAGACGGCACAGGATATAATTGCTTAAAACGTTTAGAAGGAGTAAATGAATTACCCAAATTATTCCATTCCCTGGAAATTACTTCAGAATAGCACCAGGAACAGGAAAAACTTCTGGAATAACTACAGGAGATTTAAAGACCTTGTCTAAACGTTTAGATTTAGTATCAAGAGGACCAGAATCCTCAATTTCTAATGCAATTAGGACTTCTTTAAGTAAAGAACGAATAAATTCCATTTTAAATAAATATGAAGATTTATCAGCATCAACCTCTGAAACAGAATCCTCTGAACCAGAAGAATCATTAGAATCAGAATGATGATGTTCATTTAAAAATTCATCTGGATAAAGAGAAGTTTTAAAAGACTTTTTATGTTTACTAGAAGGAGAAATAACAGACATAGCCTTCTTAATAGATTCAGAAACAAAATCTCTTATGTTATCAGGCACACTCTGAACATTAGATGTTGATGGAACTGCAACAGGTAATGGTATTTTACTAAAGAAAATATTTTCTGCATTAACAAGTTTGTCATGACATTTAATACAAACAACAGCTGGAGGAACAGCTACCAAAAGTTTACAGCAAATACACTTAGCTTTGGTAGTTCCAGCACCAGGCAGCGATTTTCCTGAAGTATCTTCTGACTCAGATGCAACATGAGACATCTTGCAATATGTAAGAGAAAAAACAACATATAAAGCAAAATTGATCAAATTCCTTAAATGACAGTTTCAGGAATGGGAAAAAATGCCAAAGAACAAGCTTCTAGCAACCAGAAGCAATGAAAAATGAGACTTAAATAATGTGGAGACAAAAGCGACGCCCATAATTTTTTAGCGCCAAATAAGACGCCCACATTATTTGGCGCCTAAATGCTTTTGGCGCCAAAAATGACGCCACATCCGGAACGCCAACATTTTTGGCGCAAAAGAACGTCAAAAAATGACGCAACTTCCGGCGACACGTATGACGCCGGAAACAGAAAAGATTTTTTGCGCCAAAAAAGTCTGCGCCAAGAATGACGCAATAAAATGAAGCATTTTCAGCCCCCGCGAGCCTAACAGCCCACAGGGAAAAAGTCAAATTTTTTAAGGTAAGAAAAAATGATTGATTCAAATGCATTATCCCAAATATGTGTAATGCTGCTGAGCTAGATGGTTATGGATCACAACTGCAGAGTAAAATCAAATAATATATTTGTATCACTTTGGCAATGGACTATTGTACAGCATAGACCAGGCTGCTTACAGTGAAGAAATTTAATCTCAAATAATTAAATTGCAGAATAAGGTTTAACTTCTTATAATGAAAAGAAAGTCTGAGTTGCTGTTATAGGTCACAACAAAACAATAACCTTTGGTTAGGGTATGGAGGAGAAACAAATAGCAAACCAATACTTATTTGTTGGAGGTTAAAGTTCATTCAGCTCATTTAAAGTAAGAAACAAGTTGATAAGCCACAGTGCGAGTGAGTTGTCACAAATGCAGTTAGCATAAACTGAATGGAGTCCGCAATAGTTAACTCAGTCCACAAGGTTGCTTGTCAGGATTGCGGTAAGTAAAACGATAATGTATAGTACTAGACAGCGTTAACTTGAACACAGCAGTTGTATGTTGTTTAAGGCTTACCCCCAGCCAGCCGTAGATGTCAAACTGAAGTGGAGCGGCTTATCTAGCTTCCTGCTGTATGTTCCGTAGCAAGCTGTGTGAGCTGCGGTTGCGCTCAGTTGCGGCAGATGGGGGGAGGAGACCGGGAAGACTGGAGCACTTCAGAGCCTTAGTGATTGCAAGACTTGCACAGGAAAAGTGAAACAAGCATACAGCAGCTGCAGGTAGGAGAGTTATAGCATAAACGCTGAATAATAAAAAGTCTCTTTATTGTTGAAAAGGTGCGGTTGTAACCGTGATGGCAGAGCTTGGTTTGTAATCACTCCCAGGGAGCAGACACGCTCCGGTTTAGATAGAAAGTTGGAGTAGCTTGATATGAGAAGCACAACAATTAGGTATGTCAGGCCTCAGATGCAGCCTAAAGTTTTAATAATCAAGCACCTGTCTGCAGTCAGGTGATGCCTTAAGTACAGGTAAGCCTGAGTCAGGTGTCAGGGAAAAGGTGAAAACAAAAACACGGAGTGGAATCCTTACAATATGAAACTGACTGTCTGAAAATAAGGAATGTTGAACATCCTGAGTCAAGGCAAATAAATGTTTGAATACATATATTTAGAACTTTATAAAAAAAGCGCCCAACCATAGCTTAGAGTGTCACAGAAAATAAGACTTACTTACCCCAGGACACTCGTCTACATGTTGTAGAAAGCCAAACCAGTACTGAAACGAAAATCAGCAGAGGTAATGGTATATATATAAGAGTATATCGTCGATCTGAAAAGGGAGGTAAGAGATGAATCTCTACGACCGATAACAGAGAACCTATGAAATAGACCCCATAGAAGGAGATCATTGCATTCAAATAGGCAGTACTCTCCTCACATCCCTCTGACATTCACTGCACGCTGAGAGGAAAACCGGGCTCCAACCTGTTGCGGAGCGCATATCAACGTAGAATCTAGCACAAACTTACTTCACCACCTCCATAGTTTGTAAAACTGATTTGTGGGTGTGGTGAGGGGTGTATTTATAGGCATTTTGAGGTTTGGGAAACTTTGCCCCTCCTGGTAGGAATGTATATCCCATACGTCACTAGCTCATGGACTCTTACATGAAAGAAAAGAGGGGGCAGAGAGAGCAAAAGAGAGGGGAGAGAGAGCAGAAGAGAGGGGAGAGAGAGAGCAAAAGAGAGGGAAGAGAGAGAGCAAAAGAGAGGGGAGAGAGAGAGCAAATGAGAGGGGGGAGAGAGAACAAAAGAGAGGGGAGAGGGAGAGCAAAAAATAGTGGAGAAAGAGAGCAAAAGAGAGGGGGGAGAGGGAGAGCAAAAGAGAGGGGGAGAGGGAGAGCAAAAGAGAGGGGAGGGAGAGAAAATGAGATGGGGAAAGGGAGAGCAAAAGAGAGGGGGAGAGGGAGAGCAAAACAGAAAGGGGGAGAGAGAGCAAAAGAGAGGGGGAGAGGGAGAGCAAACAGAGGGGGGGGAGAAAGCAAAAGAGGGGGGAGAGAGAGAGCAAAAGAGAGGGGAGAGAGAGAGCAAAAGAGAGGGGAAAGAGAGAGCAAATGAGAGGGGGGAGAAAGAACAAAAGAGAGGAAAGAGGGAGAGCAAAAGAGAGGGGGGAGAGAGAGCAAAAGAGAGGGGGGAGAGAGAGCAAAAGAGAGGGGGAGAGAGAGCGTAAAAGAGAGGGGGAAAGAGAGAGCAAAAGAGAGGGGAGAGAGCAAACAAGAGAGGGAGAGAGAGCAAAAGAGAGGGGGAGAGAGAGCAAAAGAGAGGGGGGAGAGAGAGCAAAAGAGAGGGGGGAGAGCAAAAGAGAGGGGGTGAGAGAAAAAGAGAGGGGGAGAGAGAAAAAGAGAGGGGGAGAGAGCAAAAGAGAGGGGGAAGAGAGAGCAAAAGAGAGGGGCAGAGAGAGCAAAAGAGAGGGGGCAGAGAGAGCTAAAGAGAGGGGGCAGAGAGAGCAAAAGAGAGGGGGCAGAGAGAGCAAAAGAGAGGGGGCAGAGAGAACAAAAGAGAGGGGGGCAGAGAGAGCAAAAAAGAGGGGGCAGAGAGAGCAAAAGAGAGGGGAGAGAGAGCAGAAGAGAGGGGAGAGAGTAGAAGAGAGGGGAGAGAGAGAGCAGAGGAGAGGGGGAGAGGGAGAGCATAAAAGAGAAGGGAGAGATAGCATAAGAGAGAACGGAGAGACAGCAAAATAGAGGGGGAGAGAGAGCAAAAACATAAATTATGCTTACCTGATAATTTTCTTTTCTTCTGACAGGAAGAGTCCACAGCTGCATTCATTACTTTTGGAATACAGAACCTGGCCATCAGGAGGAGGCAAAGACACCCCCAGCCAAAGACTTCAAATACCTCCCCCACTTCCCTCATCCCCCAGTCATTCTGCCAAGGGAACAATGAACAGCAGGAGAAATATCAGGGTGATTTTAAAAAAAAGATGCCAGAAGAACAAAAATGTACTGCCGCCCCATAGATAAAGCGCGGGCGGGAGCTGTGGACTCTTCCTGTCAGAAGAAAAGAAAATGATCATAAAGCATAATTTATGTTTTTCTTTTTAAACAGGAAGAGTCCACAGCTGCATTCATTACTTTTGAGGAAAACAATACCCAAGCTGAATGCAAACAAAGGGTGGGTACAAAAGAGGCGGCTCCTTCGAAAGGCACCACAGCCTGAAATTACTCAACACCCTAAAAAAAACTATAACGACAAGGGAAAAACCGGAGCCCAGGTAACCACTCATCAGTTACACAACCTACAAAGCCGTGCTAGAGACCACTCAGACCCAGAGTCTGCTGAGCATAAGGCCTCCGAGGAGTCAGCCCAGCGGCACTCAACTCCCACAATTCCAAAACCGAAAAACCTCTATCAACCCCCGAGAGGGAGAGTAGAGCAACCCAGGAGATCCAAAGGACCATCCAAAATGGACTTACATAAAAAAACTGGTCAAAATCTATATCTACCCCTGAGAGGGAGAATAGAGGCCCCGTGAGACATCTAAAAGAGGACAAGGACCAGAAGATAAGTCCATAGTCAGGAAAAAATGTTACTAAGATGACTGGAAGGCCACTCTCAAATCCCTGACACAGCACCATACCACTATGGTGTTCCAGAAACCCGCGAGTTCCCCCTTGTAACCTAGACAAGACCTGTTAGGTTACGCATAGACAAGCAGAGACAGGAAAACCTTCACAGCAGCCTAAAAGAGCTCTCCAAGAGGGCACAGAGCCACCTGTGAGCAAAACTCGCGATGACCCATCCACAGGCCACAAAGCCGTCTTAAGCCATTGTGGGACTCATCCCACTGAAAAGCACTGAAAAATCTCGACAACAGCTCCCAACCAGGAAATTCCGGATCTAAGGAGCGATCCATTCTGGCAACAGCCGCCGCTGGTAGAGAGATGGGCACTAAGAGTCCCCCCAACAAAGGGGAGGACAGATTCATAAAAGTAAATGGTTCATGCTGCAAAAGCAGACTGATCCCTGACCTTCCTTCCAGGATAACGGTCCCAGCCCCAAGGCTGGTGAAAGACCGTTTGCAGACAATAGTCTCAGACCTTCGGAAGAAAAAAAGGATGGATCTACGAGGCATCAAAGCCCCAGAGAACTCTGACTACTACTAAAAAATTAGCATGCTACCCTGAACCATGACAGGAACCTCATGCTCGGGTACAAGGAACCCTACACTGCAGCCTTCCATAAGAAGGAATACTCCTCAAGGGAAGAAGCACTTCCGAGATACTGAGAATGCAAGAGAGGGAAAAAACCCTATGAGGCGAGAAAGACAAGGACCCATGGGATCCCTGATGAAGTGCTTGTTGTAAAGCAGGAAACGCGTCGGATGCAGCACCTGTGTGCTGAGGTTGTATGAATAACAATAATGTGCCTTCCATAACTGGAATTTTAACTAAATTTTCAATAAATACTTAATTTTATTACTACTAATATTGGTACAGCCTGCAATTTCTTTCCAAACCCCTTTGCATGGACTGACCCATGGGCCCCTTACAGATACTCAGGTACTTCCAAACCCAGGAGAACACGTAAAAATCCCTTCCCCACCCTATGTGAGAAGAAGATTAATCAACATAAAACACACTACTAGAGGCTACACCCTACTAGAGGCCAACCTCTCAACCAATATTGTCAGCCCAGTTGGATAGCAACTGGAGCCTACCAGGAAGCATCAGATGTCCCAGCAGACAAGTAAGGACCCGTCATAAAACCTCAAACTGAAGCCTCAGGTTGATATTAATCTCTCATAAGAGTCAGAAACTCCCTGCCCCCTCCAAAGGGACACGTGGGAGAACCAAACCCTTGGGTTAAGCAGAACCATCCATACCCTTTCCAGGCAAGAGACATGGTCCTTAGCCAGAGTCCTCGAAAAACGGGACTGATCCGAAGATCTGAAGCCCCTGAGGAACCCATAAGCTGCCTCCTATGGTTAGGAGCGAACCCAGACAGAGCCTTCCGCCATCTAAAGTCCTTAGATGTAAAGGACCTAACAATATCCAAAAACCCAAGAGTCTGAAAAGAACTCCCGACCAGGTTAAGGAAGGGCCTTGGATCACAAGGTAATCCATCAGAGGTGTAACTAGAAACCACAGAGCTCAGGGGCAAGAAATCAATCCCATCTCCAGACTTCCAAATGAATGGAAACCCACGGTTCCGAGTCCCCAGGGAACCTAGAAACCATGATGACATCTGAAAAAGTCGGTCACGCATCTCAAGCAATATCGCCAGAAAAAAACAACTTATATCGGAGCACACAACCCTCCTACCAGAAGCATCTTGCGTTCCCCCCCCAGGCCCCAAGCTTTGTTGTTGGATCCGAGTCCGGAGTCCATAACACTAGTCCTTAAGAGACACATTTTTTATTTATTTTTAAAGCCGACGGGCTAATCAGCACCACAAGGGTGACATGAACCCAAGAAACAGCAGATAGCGCCCGACCAGTACCTGCCTGGTACAAGAGCACTCCAGAATCTGTCTAAGGTCCAAGAAAAATGGACCGAAGGTTCGATAATATGAACTAGAAAACATAACCTCAGACTTAAAGGGACAGTAAACCTTAAAAAAAATGTTATATAATTCTGCACATAGTGCAGAATTATATAACATTATATTAGCGCAAACATTATAAAACATAATTTCCCCTTTGAATTTTTTAAAAAAAACTGCTGTTTTACAGACCCACTCTCTGTGATCTTCTGAGCGGGTCTGTTTTTTTCAAACAGCGCATCGGGGCAGCTGTATAGTCACAGCCCGGCCTGACCGCGCCATAGCACTAAGTGCAGCTCGCTCCTGCTCTGTCAGACTATACAGCTGGCCCGATGCGCTGTTTGAAAAAAACAGACCCGCTCAGAAGATCACAGAGAGTGGGTCTGTAAAACAGCAGTTTTTTTTTTTTAAATTCAAAGGGGAAATTATGTTTTATAATGTTTGCGCTAATATAATGTTATATAATTCTGCACTATGTGCAGAATTATATAACATTATTTTTAAGGTTTACTGACACTTTAACCAAAGTGCGCAACTTCTGAGGAAGTGCCCATGTGACCACAAAATCGCAAATATCGGTTCCAGAGAAAGAACGTTCTCAAAACGAAAGTTATATCAGCCATGAGCTTTATACAAAATAAATCAAATACATCCTATCCTCATCTAAATTAAAAGTAAGGCAGCACCCGCGGGTGAACGCCAAAGGGAAAAAAAGGTTAAGCACAACCGGACCAGCCGATCAGAAGGCCCCCTTCACCCAAGCTCAGAACTTGAACTGATACATAAAATAAAGAAAAATGGAGATGACAAGGAGATTAGCTTCATCCCCAAAACGTCTATCCAGGTTTCCATCCGGCATATAAGGCCTCAAATCCCTCTGCCCAATAGGACTGGGATCCTCTAGCAACGCCAAAATATGTCTTAGTAGGACACGAAGACGTGCCAACCTATAACGGAAGGCAAAATTATCCCTTGTCGGCCTCTGAGGCCCCTAAAGCCTCAGAGGCCCCCGCTTCCCCAGGAGGCCGAACTGAATTGGGCAATCCCCCGCACAGCGGGCCCTGGTTGACAAAACACAGACAGTATCTTAAAAATATTTCACTTGGGAGATACAAATGAGCCAAGGCCGCAGATATGGCCATGTGGAACCGTGCCGTAACCTCTGGAGGAAACAGGCCACCTTCCGGAGAAGGAGTAAAAACCAAAGGGATACCTGCTTGCGTAGCAAAGGGAATTTCTGGGACATGCGCCTTGCAGGATCTAGCATCCTCGGGGGCGGATGGCTCAACGCACTCTGAGGACCCTGAACCAGAGAAGAGAGTACTCTGGAACGGCAATCGGAACATAACTGATAGGCATGGATAACCCGGGCCATTTCATATTCATCACAAGACGCATTCTCCGCATCGGAGACATCCGTGTCTAAAAAGTCAGAATCCTCATTCATGGGATTACAAAAATGACAAATGGTAACTGACACCTTCTTTACACCCCCAATGGGGCACTCACCACCTCCTGTGAACTAGACAACTCATGAGCAGACTCTCTCTGTCGCCACACGGTCAGCATACGGAAGTGAAAATTTACGTAACTGCACCCGGTCACAAGGTGCACCATGCAAGTCATAAAATAGCACGCAAAACTAAAGATCGCGCCAAATGACGATAAGGCCGTTAATGTTCCGAAAGCCATGAGCCTAAAGTATTACTACACATCAGCAGATAGAACCACATAACAAACATGATTAACCACTTAACAGCACTGACAATACATCACTAGATAAGGCTGATATGATAGCTATAAATGACTTAATTAGTCTTTTGGGAGACAATGATGATGATACCACTAATACTACCACTATTAATACTAGGTGGAGGGATATATTGAAAACCAAATCCAGGTTTATACCACCCAACAGTATATCACATAACGCTGTCACTTTTTTAGATCTGGTTTGCAAAGACATCCTCAACTTATCTGAGGAAATAGACTCACAATCTCTAAACCTCTCTGTTGAGGAAAAACAAGCTCTCACTGAATTAAGTCAGTGGCCAGACGTACAAATCAAATTAAGTGATAAGGGGGGAAACGTAGTTCTATGGCCTACTTCAATGTATTTGGAGGAAGCGAAAAAACAACTCCTTAACAAAAAGAACTACATAAACCTTTTCAATAACCCGACTGAAAACTTTTTGAAACAATACAATAAACTGATATCATCTGCTTTATCCCATGGCATCATTGATGATACTGAATACAAATTCTTGGAGGTTAAACAACCTAAGGTCGCCACCCTATACTTACTTCCAAAGATTCATAAGAATCTAACTTGCCCTCCGGGGCGACCGATTGTATCGGGTATAGGGTCACTGACAGAGAAAGACAGTAAATACATTGATGCCAGACTACGTCATATAGTCGAATCATTACCCTCATACACAAGAGATACAACTCACATACTGAATAAAATCAATGACATCTCTATAACTACCAATTCTATCCTTGTCACATGTGACGTAGAGTCTCTCTATACTAGTATTGATACCATATGGGGATGCAGGGCCGTATCTCACTATCTATCTAAAGAGACTGATCTATCTAATGAAAACAAGGAATTTATGATTGAGTTATTGGAGTTTGTCCTTAGACACAACTATTTCGTCTTCGACGATAGATTTTATTTACAGACTTGTGCGACGGCAATGGGGACTTCATGTGCCCCTACATATGCCAATCTGTACCTGGGCTGGTGGGAGGAAACCATAGTGTTTCATGAATCTATGTCTAGATTCACATCCTGTATCTCCCACTGGTCCAGGTACATAGACGATATCTTCTTTGTATGGGAGGGATCTAGTGAATTACTGTCAGAGTTTGTGTCAGTATTAAATCAAAACCCCCTAGGACTATACCTCACTATGAACAGTGACAATTTAAAAGTGGAATTTCTGGATCTCACTATTAATAATGTTGATGGTCATCTTATGACTAAAACCTATAGAAAACCGACATCAACTAACAATATTTTAAGGGCTGACAGTTTCCATCACCCCAACACGATCCGGAGCTTACCATATGGAGAGTATCTGAGAATGCGACGCAATTGCTCAGATATAGACTCCTTTAAGGTAGTTGCTAAAGAATTAAAAACAAGATTACTACAGAGGGGGTATTCTAAGAAAGCACTGGCAAAGGCCTACAATAGAGCACTTAGTAAAGACCGAAGTGAACTTCTAAAACCAAATGAGACTAAACCATCTAACCCACTCAGATTCATATCTACTTACACGAGCCAGAGCCAAAAAGTGTCTAGTATAATCAGTAAACATTGGCACATCCTTAAAAGTGATGAGGTACTACACACTATAATTCCTGATAAACCTCTCTTCACGTACAGAAGGGCTAACAATCTTAGGGACTGTCTTACCACTAGCCATTTTAATCGCAATGCTAAAAAGGCACCATTATATAAAGGATCTATAGCATGCGGACATTGTAGCATATGTGTATACATGCAAAAGAAGAAATATGTAATGGATAGATTTGGTAAAAGATGGTATATTAACAGTCATATTAATTGTAAAACCATGAATGTGGTTTATTGCCTATCTTGTGAATGTGACAAATTATACGTGGGTATGACCACTAGAAGCTTAGGCACTAGGATGACTGAGCACCTCAGCAATATCAGGTTGGCAGCTCGAGATGTTGAAAATGGTAAAAAGGTTACCAGTGTAGCTAAACATTTCTTAGAACAACACAATGGTAAAACCCAAGGATTTAAATGTTGGGCACTTGAAACCATTAAAGTAGGAATTAGAGGTGGGAACACCGAGGATACACTTCTTAAGAAGGAAGCCAAATGGATCTTTAGACTTAATACAGTAATGCCATTTGGTATGAACGAATACAATAATTTCTGGGTGTACTTGTAATATGTTAAAATATATTTGAGGATATGGTACCATTTTCTCTAGAATTTGTGAATATTTTAACTTGGTAATACCACTCTATTTTTAACATATCAATAATGATTAATAAGTACACCCTAGAAACATGTGCACCCAGAATAGGGGTAATCTCTTAGTATCTTAAGATACAGTTTTACAAAATGTTGATACAACTATACCTGGGTGATCTGAAATACATTTGATTAGCCCTTCTTATGTGTGTTATTTTTGAACACCCAAGTTACATGGATGTTCTTTATAGTGAATTGGTGAGCACAAGGTGATCAGGTGCTATATTGTATCCCACTATAATATTAATACACATATTAAAAATTAATTCAATAGGTTTACATTTATAAATGTATCGTCATTTCCTGTCATTTGTCCACCCATGTTTTATTCACTTTAAGCATATCCAGATTTTCTACCTTTGTAGAGCATGCTCTCCCTCCCTAATTATTTGTCCTCCTACAACAATAATAATGTCTATATTATGATCTGTTGACTTTATATATAAACTTTAGGTTAGTTCTTATGAATTAGGGGAGGTGTTAAAACTCTCTATCTGGTGGGGCATAACACATATCACTATGGAGTTACTATATCTGTCCAATGATGTTTGGAATTTAGTTATGCTTACATTAGTATCCCACACAATCAGAATAGAAAATGAGTGTAATTTGAACACACACCACACTTCACTCATTCATTATCTTTTTAAATGTGTTACAAAGTCACATAAAAAATCATTATCTTAGCGTGAAAATATGTAAACAATATGTCCACATATTTCATTTGTAGCCTGGGGTCGTGGACAATGTTTTGAAAATGTCACGATTTATTTACAGACAAGATAGGCGTGTCAATAGCGATACTATCCAATGAATTTTTGATTCTCCTGTTGGTATTAACCAATGGGAGCTAAGGACATTTTCCATGTTTCACCTAGTTGTACATTATTATTTGCTTTGAGGACCAAGTACATAGATGTTTCGGTGTTTAGTTTGAAACTCTAACTTGATGCTTTTAATATGTATCAGAAAGAGTATTTTCGAACTTGCCGAACTATGTCACTATAGAAGCGGGATCTTGCTTTCTATGTTTGGGGAAGATCGGTACATGTTCAAAACTATACCTTCAAGATTTTAATCTGATAATGCTGATCTGGGACCTGTATCATTAATATTGACAGCTCACTACGTGCGATGAGGTTACATGCGCACTCTCACTGGTATAACTGTGTACTCATAACAAAGGGCGTGTATGCAAGAGGGTGTTTAACTCATACACCAATGAAGCAACGACCGGTCTGTGTGTTTAACCAATTATGAATAATGTATCCGAGTGACATCTTCACCACATATGCATTATAACGCCCCTTGAAGATTATACTACACTAGTGTAGAAAGGTAGAAGTAATCACGATTTTGATCGTCTTACTTTTTTATCTACAAATGTACTATTATAATTAAGCAGTATTTGACTAAGTTAACGGTACTTGGTTTGGGAGTAAGGCATACTTTGCCCAATAGTAGGGAGGTGGTCCTACGTCATACAACAATCTGATTGGCAAATAACAGAGGTGTGTTTTGTACTGGGCTTGGATTGGATAACTAAAACATGGGTAGGAGTTAAAAAGAAGCCGCTCTCGGTCACTAGGCTTGAAAACTTTTGCAGTAAACATTGAGAAAGGCCGGCTCTACGGCCGAAACGCGTTTGTTTGGGGTCTTTGAACCCACGAGATCCCTTGTAACTTAGGGATATTTTCTGTCTTTGTATTCAGCCTTACGCACCAATTCTCTGCCTTGGGGTTGTGCTCCTGTCACCTGAAGCCAACGTATCCAGTTATTGGCCAGGAATACAGGGGAGCATATACCACAGGGCTTTGGTACGTGTTTTAGGCTTAGCTCACATAGGTTGTTTTTATATTACTATCTATCTTTACACAGTCTTGTGTGTAGAGGACTGTGTGGTCCTTACTAGTTTTTTAAATTAACCAATTAAACTTTTCTGTTTTTATTACCCTATCACATTACTTTATCCATGGTTTTGATACATGGCATTACTTTAAAAGGAATGAGAGTGCTACAAACCCCTCTAATTGTCCCTGCTTTTTCCCCTTCCCTTATCTTAGTCTAACCACTTAACGACCAAGGACGTGCCAGGAATGTCCTACAAAAAAACACCCTTAACGACCAAGGACGTTCCTGGCACGTCCTCTGGGGTTTGAAGCGATCCTGATCACTTTCAGCAGCTTCCAGCGTATTGCAGTAATGCCTCGATATTCAGGCATCACTGCAATACCTTTTTTACCCCACCGATGCAGAGAGAGCCACTCTGTGGCCCTCTCTGCATCGGCAATCGATGGGGCCGATCGTTGGTGGGAGCTGCACCTGGGAGGCGGGTGGGCGGCCACTCGATGGACACAGCAGGATCATCGTCCACCGGTTATGCATGTCCCGATGTTGCGGGGGGGGGGGGGGGGCGCAAGGGCGTGCGCAACGCATTTACCGGCAATTTCATGTAAAGTAATGGGAAGCAGGGAAGGTGTGATAAAAAGTGCTGGGGAAGGGATCTAGGAGGGGGAGGGTGGGTAGGGTATTGAGGGGGGGGCAGCTACACTACAGAAAATATGAATTTCTAAATTTAAAAATAAACACTTTTTTGGGCAAATTGGGTACTGCCAGTACCCAAGATGGCGGCAAATAAATAGAGGAGGGAGGTTTAAAGAGCTGTATGGGGGGGGATTGGGGGCTAAGGGGGATCCTACACAGCAGCATATGTAAATATGCTAAAAATATATATAGTTTTAAAAGATACCTTTTATTTTAGTACTGGCAGATTTTCTGCCAGTACTTAAGATGACGGGGACAATTGTGGGGTGGGGGAGGGAAGAGAGCTGTTTGGGAGGGATCAGGGGTTGTGGTGTGTCAGGTGGGAGGCTGATCTCTACACTAAACCTAAAATTAACCCTGCATGCTCCCTACAAGCTACCTAATTAACCCTGTCACTGCTGGGCATAATACAAATGTGGTGCGAAGCAGCATTTTAGCGACCTTCTAATTACCAAAAAGCAACGCCAAAGCCATATATGTCTGCTATTTCTGAACAAAGGGGATCCCAGAGAAGCATTTACAATGTGGCCCTCTCTGCATCGGCAATTGATGGGGCCGATCGTTGGTAGGTGGGAGCTGCACCTGGGAGGCGGGTGGGTGGCCCCTCGATGGACACAGCCGGATGATCTTCCTTTGAACCGGTTATGCATGTTCCGAGGTTGCGGCAGGGGGGGCGCAGGGGCGTGCGCGTCGCATTTACCGGCGATTTCATGTAAAAGCAATGGGAAGCAGGGAAGGTGGGATAAAAAGTGCTGGGGAAGGGATCTAGGAGGGGGAGGGTGGGTAGGGTATTGAGGGGGGGCAGCTACATTACAGAAAATATGAATTTTTAAATTTAAAAATAAAAATAAACACTTTTTTGGGGCAAATTGGGTACTGGTAGACAGCTGCCAGTACCCAAGATGGCGGCAAATAGGTAGAGGGGGGAGGGTTAGAGAGCTGTATGGGGGGGATCAGGGAGATTGGTGGCTAAAGGGGATCCTACACAGCAGCAAATGTAAATATATATATTTTTAAAAGATACCTTTTATGCCAGTACTTAAGATGGCAGGGACAATTGTGGGGTGGGGGAGGGAAGAGAGCTGTTTGGGAGGGATCAGGGGGTGTGGTGTGTCAGGTGGGAGGCTGATCTCTACACTAAAGCTAAAATTAACCCTGCAAGCTCCCTACAAGCTTCCTAATTAACCCCGTCACTGCTGGGCATAATACAAGTGTGGTGCGCAGCGGCATTTAGCGACCTTCTAATTACCAAAAAGCAACGCCAAAGCCATATATGTCTGCTATTTCTGAACAAAGGGGATCCCAGAGAAGCATTTACAACCATTTGTGCTATAATTGCACAAGCTGTTTGTAAACAATTTCAGTGAGAAACCTAAAATTGTGAAAAATTTAACTTTTTTTTTATTTGATTGGTGAAATGGTGGCATGAAATATACCGAGATGGGCCTAGATCAATACTTGGGGTTGTCTACTACACTAAAGCTAAAATTAACCCTAGAAGCTCCCTACATGCCCCTAATTAACCCTTTCACTGCTGGGCATAATACACGTGTGTTGCGCAGTGGCATTTAGCGTCCCTCTAATTACCAAAAAGCAACACCAAAGCCATACATGTCTGCTATTTCTGAACAAAGGGGATCCCAGAGAAGCATTTACAACCATTTATCCATAATTGCACAAGTTGTTTGTAAATAATTTCAGTGAGAAACCTAAAGTTTGTGAAAAAAAATGGTGAAAAAGTGAACAATTCTTTTTATTTGATCGCATTTGGCGGTGAAATGGTGGCATGAAATATAAGAAAATGGGCCTAGATCAATACTTTGGGATGTCTTCTAAAAAAAATATATATACATGTCAAGAGATATTCAGGGATTCCAATGTAATTAGTGCTAATTTTGAAAAAAAGTGGTTTGGAAATAGCAAAGTGCTACTTGTATTTATTGCCCTATAACTTGCAAGAAAAGCAAAGGACATGTAAACATTGGGTATTTCTAAACTCAGGATAAAATTTAGAAACTATTTAGTATGGGTGTTTTTTGGTGGTTGTAGATGAGTAACAGATTTTGGGGGTCAAAGTTAGAAAAATTGTGTTTTTTTTTTTCATTTTTTCCTTATATTTTATAAAAAATGTATAGTAAATTATAAGATATGATGAAAATAATGGTTTCTTTAGAAAGTCCATTTAATGGCGGGAAAAACGGTATATAATATGTGTGGGTACAGTAAATGAGTAAAAGGAAAATTACAGTTAAACACAAACACAGCAGAAATGTAAAAATAGCCTTGGTCCCAAACGATCAGAAAATGGAAAAGTGCTCTGGTCACTAAGGGGTTAAAGCCCCGCTGTTCAATAACCCCCCTTAGGGGATATTAACCCATGATTCCTTATTTTAAGATAAAAGGAGTCCCACTGGGACCCTACCTTTACGTTAACATCACATTCCCATAATGAAGTAAAATTAAACGATCTTACCAGAATCTACGCCGTGGAACTCTCCCTGCATCTCCGGACTCTAACCTTCATCCATGCTCTTACTGAGAGGCTGACAGGATTACTTAAAACTCCAGTACCATTTCAAAGAGTACTACCCTCCATAAAAGACTTAACTCGAACTTCTGACTCTTCTCTGCCAAACTCCTGTGACGAAAGGAAAAGAATGACTGGGGAATTAGGGAAGTGGGGGAGGTGTTTGAAGCCTTTGGCTGGGGTGTCTTTACCTCCTCCTGATGGCCAGGTTCTGAATTCCCAAAAGTAATGAATGCAGCTGTGGACTCTTCCTGTTTAAGAAGAAAAGAGAGGGGGGAGAGAGAGCAAAAGAGGGGGGAAAGAGAGCAAAATCCACCTAGATGCAGCATAAGCTGCATTCAGATGGATTCCAAAAATGGCAGGGTGATAAAATAATCCACCTGGATGCAGCTTAAGCTGCATCCAGGTGGATTCCAAAAATGGCAGGGTGGTAAAAGAATCCACCTGGATGCAAAAATGGCAGGGTGGTTCCGTCACCACAATAGACTGCCCTTACGAAAATGTCAGGGTGGTTCCGTCACCACAATAGACTGCCCTCTGGGCAGGCTTTCCCACTAGTATATATATATATATATATATATATATATATATATATATATATATATATATATACTGTATATATATATATATATATATATATATACCCATAGGCAAAAAAGCAAAGGCTAATTTCCTGTTAAATCCAGTGATAGCAAAAATGTTCAACATTCCCTGGTACCTGTGGCAACATTTTCACCAAACTCTCTGTTCATTAAAGGGATAGAAAGGTCAAAATTGAAATGTGCATAAATGCATTTCAATTTGAAATACACACATTTTTGCAATACACTTCCATTAGCATAAATGCTTCTAGTAAAAATTATTACTGGATTTTTTTTTGTGTGTGTGGCATACACACATATCCTGAGGTCCTCTGCACCAGTATTCAAGCTCACAGAGCTGAAGATGGTGTGTATTGCTTCTGTGGAGATTTATTTGTGTCACACAAGCCACCATTGACTCTGAGAAGGTGTGGTGTTTGATTACTGGTACACGGGCCCTCACAGGATACGTGCGCATCCTGCTGAAAAAAAGTAATACATTTACCTAGAAACATTTTTGCTAATGGACATATATTGCAAAAATGCTTCTATTTTACACGTTGAAATGTACCCAAGCACATTTCAATTTTGACCTTTCTATCTCTATAAGGAATTAAAAATTGTAACTGAAGAACACTGGAGCAGAATCTAGGGCCATTAGTACCCATACTAAAACGAATTACAACACAAACCATTAAAGGGACATAATACTCAGATGCTAAATCACTTGAAACTGATGCAGTATAACTGTAAAAAGCTGACAGGAAAATATCACCTGAGCTTCTCTATGTAAAAAAGGAAGATATTTTACCTCACAATTTCCTCAGCTCAGCAGAGTAAGTTCTGTGTAAAAAGTTATACTCAGCTGCTCCCAGCTGCAGGTAAAAATAGAAAAAAATGAAGAAATGAACAGCAGCCAATCAGCATCAGCAGTGCTGAGGTCATGAACTCTTACAGGCCCATTTATCAAGCTCCGTATGGAGCTTGAAGGGCCGTGTTTCTGGCGAGTCTTCAGACTCGCCAGAAACACAAGTTATGAAGCAGCGGTCTAAAGACCGCTGCTTCATAACCCTGTCCGCCTGCTCTGAGCAGGCGGACAGGAACCGCCGGAAATCAACCCGATCGAATACAATCGGGTTGATTGACAGCTCCCTGCTGGCGGCCGATTGGCCGCGAGTCAGCAGGGGGCGGCGTTGCACCAGCAGCTCTTGTGAGCTGCTGGTGCAATGTTAAATGTGGAGAGCGTATTGCTCTCCGCATTTAGCGAGGTCTTGCGGACCTGATCCGCAGTGTCGGATCAGGTCCGCAAGCCCTTTGATAAATGGGCCCCATTCTGTGATCTCATGAGATTTGACTTAACTCTCATGAGATTTCATAGTAAGCTTCCTTTACCTGATTGGTGAAATAATATGAGAGTGCACGATGCTAGTCCCTTCAGATGTCCCGGGACAAACACACTAAAATGCTGCTTAGAAATCCTTTACAATGGGATGTGGCTACTGAGGAACTTTTGAGGTAAAATATCTTTCTTTTTTACATAGAGATGTTCAGGTGATATTTTCTAGTCAGCTTTTTACAGCTATGCTGCATCACTTTCAAGTGTTTAAACATTTGGGTATTATGGCCCTTTAACTTTTGAAAACTGTTTAGGGTCCATTTTAATTGTTCTTTTTAATATGTTTAACAAAATTCTGGGGTTAATATATCAAGATAAATTATTGCAGAATTCAGCGAAAAACATGAATTTCACTGTATTTCCACATATGTTTAACATTTAATTTTGCTGTTTTTAAAGATATACAACACAGATAATTATTCTTATCTGCTTACAGCTTAAAGGGACAGTATACACCAATTTTCATATAACTGCATGTAATAGACACTACTATAAAGAATATGCACAGATACTGATCTAAACATCCAGTATAAAACCTTTTAAAAACTTATTTAGAATCTCCCAGTTTAGTACTGTTAATGAGGTAGTCTGGGATACCCACTGAAAGGGATTGGGTAAACAAAAAGAGCAGACACTCCCCACATCCCCCTCTTATTTGTATATGAAAAGACAGATAAGATAAACAGGGGCCTGCAGGAGTCTGTTAACGCGTGTATACATCTGACATGGGATTTGGTTAGGAGTCTAAATATCAGCACAATGTTATTAAAAAATAAGAAAAACTATACATTTTTATAAAAACACTACCAGGTGGGCTATAGAAATGGATCATCTACAAATCATGTATTTCCAAGTCCTAGCTATAGAAAGTTTTATTGCTGAGAAGAGATAAATGCAGAGATACCCTTGGTGTTTGGGTAATTTGCATGTGCCTAAATGGAGTAGAGCTGTCTCAGGGGTCCTATTCAGAATGCTCCCCAGACTAAACAGAGTAGTAAAGGCAGTGTTCCAGAGTGGCCTAAGCTTGGGGCAACTCCACCATATGTGTGTCATGTCACCTACGTGGTCACAATTCCTCTAGCAATTTGGGGTGGTTGAGGGGAACATGTTAGCTAATCTGGCCGGGACATAGTATCAATGTGTAATAATTTTAAAATATGTTTCATAAATTGTGATACAGTAGAGAGCTTTCTTTGTCAATAGCAGTCTTGCCAGTCTTTAGTTGGGATCAGGGGCGTATTTAGGTTTTGTGCTGCCCTAGGCACTCAAAATTCTGCTGCCCCCCCACCCCACCCCAGGTTTAAGGCCTTTTTTTAGACATAATATTTTTGGGGCAGGGTGTAAATTTTTTTTTTTTTTAAATGTCTTTTTAAGTAGATGTTCATCAGGGTTTGCATTCACTCTGGTCACACACACACACACACACACACACACATATATATATATATATATATATATATATATATATATATATATATATATATATATAAAAAGACATTATTTTTCAAGTCAGATGATTAAAGTGTTTATATCAGAAAACAATATCCTTCACTGTATGATAGTTTGTCAGTAGGTAGTTGTTTAACCTTAAACATCTTCTTTGGTGATTGACAGTTATTTAAGCAAAATATCTGCTTGGATAAATATGTAATGAATATACAAACTGGCCTTTAAAAGTACTTAAAAAATACAACAGTAGTTATGATAGGTTTAGGAATTTTATCCT
Source organism: Bombina bombina (assembly GCF_027579735.1). Lineage (NCBI taxonomy): Eukaryota > Metazoa > Chordata > Amphibia > Anura > Bombinatoridae > Bombina > Bombina bombina. Next base: position 501,989,692 of record NC_069504.1, read on the forward strand.
AGGGGATAAAGTCACATGATACAATCATAATAAAGTATATACTTGTATTGTTTCTGAATGTATTAAATGCATACAACATATTTTCAGTTCTGTTTTAAGTCACATAGTTGTATAGATTCAGCAATAAATACTTATTCTTTGCATGTATGACAGATAGACAAACAATAAATATACAAGTATTTAGTGACTAATCTGTTTAAGTATTTTAATGCCTAATGAAGATGTATTGAAGGGAGAAAGGCATATGCTGTTTCACAGTGGTCACGGTGTAGTGCACACTGCACTGTGTAGTCTGTGTGAGTCTCAATCACGCGGTGGAGCCATGAAGAATACCGCATTCCCTCTCAGTCCAGGCCAGACTCCACCTCCACTGTCAACCCAACATGTGCATCCACATACAATCCCAAAGGATAACAATAGCCGGGCCAGCCATTTAAGTCATTTGTAATTGGTTGATTTAGCCACCCGGCCCTGAGTTCAGTAGTGTGGCCCTAGGGACTCAAAATTCTGCTGCCCCTTAAATCTGCCTCCCTAGGCACCGGCCTCGTTGGCCTATGCCTTAATATGCCCCTGGTTGGGATAGATATATATAGTTTCTGTTCCCACTTCATGATGTTGTTAGGTTTTTCTACTGGTGTCGCTCCTTCTATTAAGCTATAATGTATGGACATGGGTTTCCCTAACTTAAGTCCCTGTTGCCATCTAGTTTCCCATAAGGTAAGTTGACGTGAAGAAGAGGGTTTAAAGCCCCACCCAGCCAGGAAGCTTATCACCCTAGTATACTCAAAGATCATAAAGGGTGGTAACGGCGCCATGTTTTTAATTTGATCAAGTGTGATAAAGGTACCTTGTTGGTTAGTAGACCACATATCTGCCACCCTTTCCAAACCTAAGCGTATCCATGTGGTGGCGTGCGAATTGGGTAAGCCTGTGAGGAGACCTAATATGGTAGTAATGGGGGAGGGGTGGGGAGCTATTTGTTTGTAGTGCCTGAGCTGCTCCCAAATAGCAAGGCATTCCATTATGATGGGGTTGCCAATTGCCAGATTTCTCCTGCAGTGGGGGGGAGGGTCCAAATAAGGTCCCTAAGAGGGATGTGAAAGGGTAAAGATGCCTGTTCTAAATCCCTCCATTTACTGTTAGGATTCGTAACGCCCCATTGTGAAATATGGGTCAGCATAGCCGCCTCAAATACCTGATTATAGAGGGGGAGGTCACCCCCCATGTACTCTAGGGTATTGTAGAATTTTGTGAGCTATCTGCTGGGATTTACCCTGCCAAATGTATCTAGTGCATTTACTCTGGAATTGCAGAAGCATATGCTTGGGTATGCGAATCGGTAGATACCTAAACAGATAAGTCAGTTTAGGTAAGAAGCTTATTTTCAGGGCTGTGATTCTCCCCAACTAAGGGATAGATTTAAAGTGTCATTTTTGTTTGAGAGTTTGAAGTTAGGCTAATAAGGGCCGGTAATTAAGGTTAATAATTGTGGGGAGATCGCTTGCTAGTTTGACCCCTAGGTGGGTGAAACAGGTGTCTTTGACAACAAATTTGTACTTGTCATGCAATTGCTTTGGTAGTTCAGGGGGGAATCCTTTTAAGTATATTTCCATTTTGTTCTGATTCAGTTTATAGAAGGAAAGACTACTGAATGTCTCCAAAATCCCTAGCAATCTAGGAATGGTTTGCAGTGGATTGGATGAAAAGATTGTAGTATCATCCGCGAATAGCGCTACCTTATGAGTCGTACCGTGTAAAGTTATACCCTCCATGTTACTATCTTTCCTAATCTGAGCTGCTAAGGGCTCGATTGCCAGCTCAAAGAGCAAGGGGGACAAAGGGCAACCTTGCCGCGTGCCATTAGAGATGGGGAAGATTGGTGACCTAAATCCCAGGCCTCAGATGGTGTGATATACCTTTAAGGTATATCCCGCCTTTAACAGGTTACTCCCTATTTATAGCACATTTGGGTCAGGCATTCCTTGTCTGGAAATTGCTGTTACTAGAGTGATTTTGTTTTTCTCTAGTTAATTTTGCTACTTGACTTTTCTCTCGTAATATATACTCATTATTGGACTGTTACTTTCTCCCTGGTATTCATTATCTCTTATCATTTGTTGTAACAAACTTTTCATCTTGCAACCTGTCTGTTCTTACGGACTTAACTTGCTTTTTGGATCACGAAGCCGCCGGAACTACTTACCGCAATCCGGAAGCCGCACTCACACTGAAGACGCCGACCGGACCGGTCGTCAGGTACAAGTTCTCTCCGCTCAAAAACGCTGCATATAAAAGTATCCTAATTCCATGTTACTTACCTCAGGAATCTAAAATCATTATCTCAAAGTTTGCCTATACTTGACGAAAGGATATGTGAATGGACTTGTATATATTTTAAGGTTGTATGAGTGAGTGCGTGAAGAGGATTCATAATTAACAGAAGTTATATCTCGTCTGAAGTTAACTCATTAATCACCTGTGTGATCATATCTCATTCTGATCTGTTCTTTATCATTACTTGTATTGTTGATGTACTTATACTATCTAATCTGGAAAGACAATTCAGATTTAGACTCTGCGCTTAAATCTATAACAGTAATTCTCACTACTGACTAGTCAGGTTATTAAGACCATATTGCTTGACTATATTCAGGAAAAGAGAAACAAACTTAATATTTTCACTGCAACAATATCTGCTACAGCAGATCATCACATAATTTCCAGACTACAGTGAATTAAGTTGTATACTGTTATAGATTTTCATACAATGGATCCAACTGAAATAAAAAATCAGTTTACTAATATCCAACAAAAATTAGATTATCTTGCAAGAGGGTTAACTGAGGTTCAAGCAGAAAATGCAGCACTAAAAACTATAGTCAAAGACTATGTAACTGCTAAACCTGACATACCAGAACCCCACATACAATACCCTCAAACTTTTACAGGCAAGAGACATGAATTCAGAGAACGTGGGCAAACAGATATTATGAGAACAATGATCCCATACTGGATTCATTACAAGAATTTTTCCAAGCCATGTCTAACTTATATGTAGATACTGACACACAGATAATAGCTGAATCCAAGTTACGCTCACTTAAACAAGGGAAGCATACAGTGGAGGAATATACTACTGACTTCCAAATGTGGGCAGTAGATTCTCAATGGAACCAGGTTAGCCTTAAAAATCAGTATAGGCTCGGTCTTTCTGAAACATTAAAAGATGAGCTTTCACGTCAGGAGTTGCCAGATACTTTACCAGCTCTAATAAAATTAAGTACATCTATTGATAGAAGGCTTAGAGAAAGGCGTGCTGAAAGGGTCTCATATGACTCATCAACAAGGCGAACCATCACTTATAATTCAACTTCAGAAAAACCACAATTATATTCAACACCTATGGAAATTGGAGCGATTAAAGGACCTCTCACTCATGAAGAAAAGATAAGGAGGAGGATAGAAAAATTGTGTTTATACTGTGCAAACAAAGAGCACTCTGTATCTGAGTGTCCAATACTTCAGAAACAAAAGAAGGGTAAGCATAAAGACCCAAATCACATTTGTCATATCTCGGATGATAAACAATTGACATTAACTCTCTCTTTACAGTGGGATCAGGAAAATATCCTAACCAGGGCGTTGATTGATTCCGGGGCATCAGGAAGTTATATTGATTCTATGTTTGTTGAAAAAAATAAAATACCCTTAGTGTGCAAGCAAACACCTGTGTATGTTAAGTCTATTGATGGAACTTTGATTAAAAAAGGTCCTATTACACATCATACTGTACCTTTACTAGTTAAATCTAATACAGGTCACACAGAATACATAAAATTTGATGTAATACCTATTGCATTACATAACTTAATCTTAGGGTATACATGGTTACAACTACATAATCCGGTAATAAACTGGAAACACTCAGAACTTACACTAACCTCTTCCTATTGCAATAAAACTTGTTACCCTCATACTGTTATAGCTTCACTTGAAGAAGGAATACCAGGTTTGTATCAGGATTTGGCAGAGGTTTTCAATCTAAAGGAAGCAGAAAATTTGCCCCCACATAGGAGTTTTGATTGTCCTATAGACCTTGTTCCAGGGTCACAGATACCACATGGGAAAATTTATCCACTATCACAAGAAGAACTAAAATTCCTGAGGACATATTTGGATGAGAATTTAAGAAAGGGATTCATTTCTCATTCAACTTCCCCAGCAGCAGCAGGCATGTTTCTAGTTAAAAATAAAGATAAATCGTTAAGACCTATAATTGACTACAGGGCTCTTAATGCCATTACAATAAAAAACAGATATCCTTTACCATTGATTCCAGAGCTCATAGAGCGATTGAAAGGAGCAAACATTTACACCAAGCTAGATCTGAAAGGTGCGTATAACCTTATTAGGATCAAAAAAGGGGATGAGTGGAAGACTGCATTTAGGACCAGATACGGTTTATATCAATACAATGTTATGCCATTTGGGTTAACCAACGCCCCAGCGACCTTTCAGCATTTCATTAATGAAATATTCTATGATTTACTGGATGTTTGTGTCATTGTATATCTAGATGATATACTTATTTACTCAAAGAATCCACAAGAACATGAAAAACATGTTCGATGGGTTTTAACAAGATTAAAAGAGCATAAATTATACGCAAAGCAAGAAAAATGTCTTTTTCATGTGAAGAAGATAAAGTTCCTAGGTTATATCATAACACCCAACAGGATTCAAATGGACCCCGAAAAATTATCCGCTATATTGCAATGGCCTATACCAAAATCAATACGAGCTCTGCAAAGATTTATCGGATTCGCGAATTACTATAGAAAATTTATTGATAATTTTTCTAACATCGTTAAACCTTTGACTGAACTAACCAGTAAGAAACAAAGGTATAAATGGACAGAACAGGCACAGATAGCTTTTGATTCCTTAAAAGAAAAATTTTCTAAAGCTCCACTACTCCACATACCAGATAACAATCTTCAATATGTACTTGAAGTAGACGCTTCCAGTTCTGGAATTGGAGCCATCCTTTCACAATACAATAAGGAACAGACAGAGATGAACCCAGTTGGTTACTACTCCAGAAGATTTTCTCCTGCCGAAATTAACTATAGCATAGGAGATAAGGAGTTATTAGCCATAAAAACTTCTCTTGAACAATGGAGGCATTTATTAGAAGGAACTGAGAAACCATTCAAAGTGTTCACAGATCACAAGAATTTAGAATACTTAAAGAAAAGCAAAACCTTGTCTGCTCGACAAGTAAGATGGTCTTTATTTTTGGACAGATTCAATTTTATAATTACTTACAAACCTGGACACTTGAACGTAAAGGCAGACGCTCTATCTAGAATACAAGAAGAATCACATCATGATGAAATAGTTCCAATTATACCAGCTGAAAGATTCATTGGAGTACTAACTCCTCTGGAGAAGGAAATAATAAAGGTAATACAGAAAGAGGATGATTATCCTAAGAATTGTATTAAAAACCCAAAAACAGGTCTTTATTATCACAAAGACAAGTTATATGTTCCGGAAGTAATGAGAACCCATGTATTAAAAAACACTCACGACGAACCCTTATCTGGACATACAGGCATACAAAAAACAATAGAAAAAACAAGAAGAAGTTTCTGGTGGCCACAAATGGATCAAGACATCCAACAATATGTTACTTCATGCGATACTTGCGCTAGAAATACAATTGATCACAGGGGACCAATTGGATTGTTAAACCCACTGCCAGTTCCTGATAGGCCTTGGTCCACAATTTTAATGGATTTCATTGTAGACTTACCTTTATCACACCGATATAATACAATATTAGTAGTGATAGATCACTTAACAAAAATGGGACATTTTATACCATTGAAAAGCTTACCTAACGCTTACATCACTGCCAATGTTTTTCTAAACCATATTGTAAAGTTACATGGGCTTCCAACAACTATTATCACAGACAGGGGTACACAATTTACTTCAGCATTCTGGAGATCCTTATGTAAGTTGTTGAAAATAAACTCCAGGTATTCAACAGCATTTCACCCACAAACTAATGGAATGACAGAAAAATTAAACCAAACCTTAGAGCAATATCTAAGGTGTTACGTATCCCATCTTAAAGATGATTGGATTAATTATTTACCTATGGCCGAGTTTTCATATAACAACTCAATTTCAACATCAACAAAAATGACTCCTTTCTATGTAACTTATGGATATCATCCAACTAACATATTGATTACCAATACTGAGGTGAATTCAACAGTTGCCAAAGACTACTCAAGTAAGCTACAGGAACGTTTAGCGTTGGTTAAAACTCACCTCATGGAAGCCAAGAATTATCAGAAACGGTATTATGACATGCATCATAGACCTAGTCCTCTATATAAAATTGGTGACAAAGTTTTATTATCGATTAAAAACCTAAAGGTGCATGTACCTTCAAAGAAATTAGCAAACCAATTTATTGGCCCTTTTGTGATAGACAAAATTGTAAATCCTTCTACTGTCAGATTGGTATTACCACCTTCCTATAAAATACATCCCACATTTCATGTATCATTAATAAAACCATACAAAGCAACAAATAAGGATGAAAACCTTAAACCCCCTGCTATTCAAATAGATGATCAGGAGGAATATGAAATTGAGAGGATTTTGGATTCAAGAATTCGTGGTCGTCATCTGGAATACCTTCTGAAGTGGAGAGGTTTTGGACCTGAGGATAATTCATGGCAAAGACAATCTGAGATCCATGCACCACGTTTGATACAGTCTTTTCACAAACGATACCCTTTGAAACCAACCATTGCTGATGTGGGGAGACCTTGAAGGGGGGAGTGTGTGATATACCTTTAAGGTATATCCCGCCTTTAACAGGTTACTCCCTATTTATAGCACATTTGGGTCAGGCATTCCTTGTCTGGAAATTGATGTTACTAGATTGATTTTGTTTTTCTCTAGTTAATTTTGCTACTTGACTTTTCTCTCGTAATATATACTCATTATTGGACTGTTACTTTCTCCCTGGTATTCATTATCTCTTATCATTTGTTGTAACAAACTTTTCATCTTGCAACCTGTCTGTTCTTACGGACTTAACTTGCTTTTTGGATCACGAAGCCGCCGGAACTACTTACCGCAATCCGGAAGCCGCATTCACACTGAAGACGCCGACCGGACCGGTCGTCAGGTACAAGTTCTCTCCGCTCAAAAACGCTGCATATAAAAGTATCCTAATTCCATGTTACTTACCTCAGGAATCTAAAATCATCATCTCAAAGTTTGCCTATACTTGACGAAAGGATATGTGAATGGACTTGTATATATTTTAAGGTTGTATGTGTGAGTGCGTGAAGAGGATTCATAATTAACAGAAGTTATATCTCGTCTGAAGTTAACTCATTAATCACCTGTGTGATCATATCTCATTCTGATCTGTTCTTTATCATTACTTGTATTGTTGATGTACTTATACTATCTAATCTGGAAAGACAATTCAGATTTAGACTCTGCGCTTAAATCTATAACAGTAATTCTCACTACTGACTAGTCAGGTTATTAAGACCATATTGCTTGACTATATTCAGGAAAAGAGAAACAAACTTAATATTTTCACTGCAACAATATCTGCTACAGCAGATCATCACATATGGAGGCCGTGGGGTTAGAATAAAGTGCCCTGATGGCCCTAATCGTTTGTTCAGGAAACTGGAAGGTTTCCAAATCCCTCCATAGGTATTCCCATCGCACCCGATCAAAAGCCTTCTCGGCGTCAAGAAAGATTACCGCTACAGGCTTATTTAGTCTATTGGCTTCCAGCAGGATATTTAACAGTCTTCTAGTGTTGTCTGGGCCTTCCCTCCTTGGGATAAAAACCACCTGGTCAGGATTAATTAGGGTGGGGAGCAGTTTTGATATTCTATTAGCTATAAGCTCGGAGTATATCTTAACATCAATATTAATTAAAGAAATAGGCCTATAGTTAGAACAATACAAGGGATCTTTATCTGGTTTTGGAATTGCGATAACAGAGGCTTCAATGAATTCTCTCTGAAATTCCCCTTCAGTATTGGCCATGTTAAAAAATTTCTGAAGAAGAGGTAGGATTTCATGTAAGTTTTATAGAATACTGCTGTGTATCAGTCAGGGCTAGGGGCTTTGAAGGATTTTAGACTTTTAATAACACATTTAATTTCTAGAAGCGAGAAGGGACTAGAAAGGGACTCTTTTTGCGCAGTGTTGAGGGTAGGTAGCTCCAGAGAGCTCAGGAAAGAGCTAATGGCCTTAGGGGGGACTGGTTTAATGGGCTCCTTGTCCTGTATGTTATAGAGTGCAGAGTAAAATTCACTAAATTGTTGGCCTATTAGGGAGAGCAGCCCAAAGGTTTGAGTCCCACTTTTAATTGTGTGGATCCTAGAGGTCCCTAAGCACTGTCTCAATCTATTAGCCAGGATAGTATCCGCTTTATTGCCCTTTGAGTATAGGGTTTGCTTCAACTTAAAAATATTATATTGGGTTTTCTTAAAGGACCAGTCAATATAGTAAATTTGCATAATCAACAAATGCATGATAAGAAGACAATGCAATAGCACTTAGTCTGAACTTTAAATGAGTTGTAGATTTTTGTTAAAATAAATTGCAAAGTTATGTCTATTTCCCCTCCCTCTGTATCATGTGACAGCCATCAGCCAATCACAAATGCATATACGTATATGCTGTGAATTTTTGCACATGCTCAGTAGGAGCTGGTGACTCAAAAAGTGTAAATATTAAAAGACTGTGCACATTTTGTTAATAGAAGTAAATTGGAAAGTTGTTTAAAATTGCATGCTCTATCTGAATCATGAAGTTTAATTTTGACTTGAGTGTCCCTTTAAGTTCAATCTGGCTAATATGGTGTCTAACTTCTTTAATTTTATCTCCAATGTCTAAGGTGTCAGATGTGCGCTGTAGGTATTCTAACTCTCTTACTGCTAGATTACGAGTCTTGCGTTAGCCTTAAAAAGCAGCGTTGAGAGGTCCCAACACAGCTTTTTAACACCCACTGGTATTACGAGCCTTGCAGGTACAGGCGTACCGCTCACTTTTTTGGCCAGACTCGAAAATACCGCAAATCCACTTACGTCAATTGCGTATCCTATTTTTTCAATGGGATTTGCCTAACGCCGGTATTACAAGTCTTCCAAAAAGTGAGCGGTAGACTCTCTCCTGTCAAGCCTGGTACCGCATTTTAAAGTCAGTAGTTAAGAGTTTTATGGGCTAACGCTGTAGTATAAAACTCAACTAAAGTGCTAAAAAGTACACTAACACCCATAAACTACATATTAACCCCTAAACTGAGGCCCCCCCCACATCGCAAACACTAAAATAAAATTTATAACCCCTAATCTGCCGAATCGGACATCGCCGCCACTATAATAAATATATTAACCCCTAAACCGCCGCACTTAAACCGCCGCACTTTCCCCTCGCACACACTTGTTAAATTTTATTAACCCCTAATCTGCCGTCCCTAACATCGCCGACACCTACCTACATTTATTAACCCCTAATCTCCCGCCCCCAACTTCGCCGCCACTATATTAAATGTATTAACCCCTAAATCTAAATCTAACCCTAACACCCCCTAACTTAAATATAATTTAAATAAATCTAAATAAAATTACTACAATTAACTAAATAATTCCTATTTAAAACTAAATACCTATAAAATAAACCATAAGCTAGCTACAATATAACTAATAGTTACATTGTAGCTATCTCAGGGTTTATTTTTATTTTACAGGCAACTTTGTATTTATTTTAACTAGTAGAATAGTTATTAAATAGTTATTAACTATTTAATAGCTACCTAGTTAAAATAAAGACAAATTTACCTGTAAAATAAAACCTAGCCTAAGTTACAATTACACCTAACACTACACTATAATTAAATTAATTCCCTAAATTAACTACAATTAAATACAATTAAATACTATTATCTAAAGTAAGAAAAACCCCCACTAAATTACAGAAAATAATAAAATAATTACAAGTTTTTTTAAACTAATTACACCTAATCTAATCCCCCTAATAAAATAAAAAAAGCTCCCCAAAATAATAAAAAGCCCTACCCTATACTAAATTACAAATAGCCCTTAAAAGGGCCTTTTGCGGGGCATTGCCCCAAAGTAATCAGCTCTTTTACCTGAAAAAAAGTACAAAACCCCCTCAACATTAAAACCCACCACCCACACACACCCAACCCTACTCTAAAACCCACCCAATACCCCCTTAATAAAACCTAACACTAACCCCTTAAAGATCACCTTACCTTGAGAAGTCTTCACCCAACCGGGCCGAAGTCCTCAACGAAGCCGGGCGAAGTGGTCCTCCAGACGGGCAGAAGTCTTCATCCAAGCCGGGAAGAAGAGGTCCTCCAGACGGGCAGAAGTCTTCATCCAGACGGCATCTTCTATCTTCATCCATCCGGCGCAGAGCTGGTCCATCTTCAAGACAACCGACGCGGAGCATCCTCTTCATCCGATGACTCCTGACGAATGAAGGTTCCTTTAAGTGACGTCATTCAAGATGGCGTCCCTTCAATTCCGATTGGCTGATAGAATTCTATCAGCCAATCGGAATTAAGGTAGGAAAAATCCTATTGGTTGATGCAATCAGCCAATAGGACTGAGCCTGCATTCTATTGGCTGTTCCTATCAGCCAATAGAATGCGAGCTCAATCCTATTGGCTGATTGGATCAGCCAATAGGATTGTACTTCAATCCTATTGGCTGATTGCATCAGCCAATAGGATTTTTCCTACCTTAATTCCGATTGGCTGATAGAATTGTCTGGAGGCCTTGGGTAGTACCCTTTTGGCAAATTGGGGCCTACAGATGGATCAAGCACATCAGGAGGCAGCTCCCCCTCAAGACTGAGGGTCTCAGCGCTAGAATGGACACTTAAACAACAGTCTGAAGCGCCAAAAATCCAGCCTACAAGATCACTCACTAAGACCTCAGGCCCTACCGACATGAAAAGTATCTACCCTTTTAGTAAGGAAAATTTGAGTTTATGTTAATGTTGATGTTGTTTTGCACAGTATCTGTTGTTATTGTTATTAGAAGTAACTAGTTTATACTTGGGTGCTTGTATATGAGAGCGGGGCTGAGCATATTAGCCTCAGCATCTTTGGTTCACATCCACTCCCCCCCCCCAAAAAAAAATATTGGTGCCCACACTAGGGTCCTACATAGGTGGACTACTTCCACCAAATTCCCCGCACAGATTTTCCCCTCTCCCTCAACCCCCATACACTTACCTAGTTTACAAACCTCTTTCCTGCAACCAGTACCTTAGGATAAATACCCTTATACAGATAGTTTGGTGAAACGAGAATGTCAGCTTTCCCTCTCAGATAATGTCAGAGGATTAAATACTGTAGGGAAACGGAGCCTTTTGGCCAGATCCCTTAGGTTTCACAGAGCCAATGTCGTGTTTTCTCCAGGAAACGCATCTTCTGCGTTTTGGTTGTCTTTGGTTATTATACGCTTAGTAGGAAAACCCCACCTATACTTGATGTTAGTCTTCTTCAGCTGCATTGTCAAGGGTGCATATAATCTCCGTTGTTGCAGAGTGTGGGCAGACAGGTCTGGTAATAGTTGGATATCTTTGTACGTGTCCGGTAAGGCCGGTTTGTTGAAGGCAACTTGCATTAGGTGATCCTTGAAGGTGAAGTTGTGAAAACATACTATCACATCTCTAGGTCTATCTGATGGCATGGTCTGAGGTCTCAGAGCTCTGTGGGCTCGCTCCATGGTATGTGAAGTACCCTCCAGAGGGCCCAATAGCGCCCCAAAAAGACCCTTGAGAAATTCTTGTAGATCACCTGCCGAAACAGTCTCTGGGATGCCTCGAAAACAGACATTGTTTCTCCTGGCTCTATCTTCTACATCAGCCAGTTTTAGTTCCAGTTGGGTGATTTGTTCAGCCAGATTCTCAGCGTACGAGAGTAGGTTCGAATGATCTGTGGCTAAGTCATTGTGCTGTCTCTCCAGCGTATAAACTCTATCATCTATCTCCGCTTTATCCTTTCTAAGCTCAGCCGAGTTATGTTGAATCTCAGCCGTGATGGACTTTGTTTTTGCAGCCAACATTTTTTGCATAGTATTCTCTGTGATATAGTGCTGCAGGTGGGCCGTGGACTGTACACTGGACTGGGAACCCTCATCTTGAGATTCCTGATTACTTAGGGATCTCCCAGTGGGATCTGGATTTTTGGTCCTCTGGGAGAAATGATCAAGCACAGTTTTCTTAACAATTGCTGGAGTCTTGGAATGTCGTCTCGTTGTATGTGGCATTATTACCAGAATTAGTGGCAGCCAGTGTCACTCAAACACAGAACCTCTTTCGTTCCTTCAGGCCCTGTAAAAGTAAGATACAGAAAAAACAATAGCTGTCTGTCTATTGTATGGGTGTTCCACCAACAGTTAGCATAAGAGTAAGAGCGGGGATGGCCTCTGCCGACCCTTTTAGATTAATTCATCCTTTGTCTGGACAGTACCTGAATTTATACTCAAAAGTAAAATGCTCCCAGGCAGAAAAATATCTCTCAACGTGCCACTGATGGTCCTCTCTCACCTCGGGGAAGAAACGGGATACAATCTGACGGAAGGGGAAAAGGGAAGGGGAGGTGACCAACCCAGACAAGCTGGGCTGGAAAGGGAAGGTGAGAGAAGGCCCTCACCAGGCAAACGCACAGTTCTAAATTACAATTAAACCAGGTCAAACAGAATTATACACCTAATCAATATCACTAAATTGGAGAGTAAGTTAAGATTCGGTTTACAGTATTTCCAGAGGCTTATAAATAATAGCACTATGACTTAAGCTTGACCTAATATTATACAATCACAACTTACTGTTGCAATATACACCTCTCAGACCCCCTTGGGATGTGGATTGCAGTCTCCAAAGGCACTACTGGGGTGGGGTATAATAAATCTATGGTGAAATTCAAGTACAGGTACTCTTAGGTTGTATGTTTTCTATAGGAGGTTTCTATACCCTAAGGGAAACCTCTCCGGCCTCAAGGAAGGCACATGGATAGAGTAGTTGATGCCCAGGTCTAGTAATAAGACTCTTATATGGATATACCGGCAGGTATAACTCGCTCTTGTTAAGGTGTGGTAGGGGTTCAGAGCTCAAATTATAATAGGTGCTCAGAATAGCAGTCCAAGTCGCTGAAATGAATATCAATCTGGGGCCCCAGAGTTAACCTTATCAGGGTGCCTTATATCTATCAGGGAACTTTTAGCATTAGAAAATGTGGAAACTGGTATCTGGGTGTTGCGTTGTGTAAAAGTGAGGAAATTATCTTACCCCTTTGGGCCACGTGGCCAGCTGTTCCCACTGTTGAATTAGTCAGACAGGTGTAAAGGACTGGTTTAGAGCAGTCCCCAGTGTTGGGTGTAGTAAATACAATGAGGCTGGTCTCACTCTGGGGGGATTATCTATGCTTCTAAGTGTTGGCATCTCGCTCACTGTGCAAAAGAGATGCAGGCCCAAGATGGCGTCCGTTCATGACACTCTATGGCACGCTTCAGATCTGGATTAAGGAAAAATTTTCTTGGAGAATCCCTCGGTCTCCTGGTTATCATCACTATCCCCTGATGGTATTTGCCATCCCCAGCGTCTCCCTCCATACTCTTCAGGCTCACCTAGGCCCCACATGGCTGCACTGAGCAAGGGTGAAGCGGTATCTCTCCGTTCGCCTGATCAACCCTCAATCTGCCAGTAACACTGCTGAAAACTGGTTTAGTTTCTCCGGAGCGGAGCCCCGACCCTCCGGAGCAGGAACACTAAATAGAGGGGGGTGTGATAAGGTAGGGGTGTGATAAGGTAAGTGTCGGCAGGCAGCAGGTCTTCATGTAGCTCCTCTTTAATGGGCAACTTTTGACTATTTTTCCCTAAATATGTGACATTATAGTGATATGACCCTGCATATTTTGGAACTATATATATTTTGCAACCTGAAGGAGTCGATAAATTGCTGTTACTAGGTCAGGATTGGCTTCAAATCTTTTTACTGAGATCGGGCAGCGTGAGTACTGCTCTTAAGATGGCGGAGGTGGCCACGTGGGGAACGAAAGTGCGACATGGTCTTGAACTCTGCTTACAGAGAATTGAGCAGAACCTAACGGCTGAGATAATATCTGTATTCGCAACGGCTGTTTGGGACGAAAACAGCCTAGTGCCACATAGCGCAGATGAGGGGGCCGGTGCGCTGCAGCTGACCTGGGCTGAGGGAATGACCTCACAGACATTTGACTCTTCTACCTACATTGGAGCAGATGATTGCCACCGGAGCTCTACATCCTTGAGCTCTGTACTGAGTTCCCGGGAGATATGCGTAGAGTCGGCTCTGAGCTGTCCGATCGAGGTGACTTCTCTCCGGTGGTCCGAGGATGAACTAGAAGAGAACTGCACAAGTCCTGGGGTGCCGCTGATTAAAGTTACCAAAGCCGGGTTCTCAGATGGCGATGTGAGTCATCCTTCGGCTATCCACGCTGACACATTGTTGGTAGAGGTTGTGGATCTTATGTTTTTGGAAAAGCGGTGGCAACTGGTTGGTGGTAAAGGGAAGCTCCCACACACAATCCACGGCCCTACAAGATTAGAGACTTTACAACCAATGTCCTGCTCACTTTACATTAGGCCCCAACGAGGACGCTTAGGAGTCGGATAGAGTTAAAGAAAATATGGCACCCCACGCCATTCATTCTCTCTGGGACCTATATTACCCAGTAACATGGACATTAAGGTGGTTATGAAGCTGGCATTGATACGTTGAATTTTGAGACAAGCACAGGACTATATTATAGAGACTATTGATATAACCGTGTCTGATAATACTAGGTTTTGTTGCATGACATACATGGTTTTCTTTTCCATAATTGTACTGTGAGGGGTAGAGAGGTTCCTAAACCAGGGACACAATTTATTTGTACAGCACACACCTCTGACGCATGGTAATCTACACTCTTTATATTTAGGTTTTCATAACCATGTGTATACATATTATAGTAAGTGCTAGGTTTATTTCAGGTAAAATTATACTGACAGTCAGGGTAGAGTTGCGTTCACCACTGAAGGAAATTATATGCAACTGGGTTTTCTACTAGCTGACATTGACCAGTCTCTGGCAATTCTATAAAATGAACACCACAATAGTTTTAGCTATTACTATTGCTAGATACTACCAGTATTGTCATGCTCAATCTCACAAACTAGAATAGATCATAATATGTTTGGGAGCAGGCTCAATATGTTTGAAATATTATTTATATAAGTAGTCCTTATGTTTACTGCAACTGCCCTTTTATTATGCGATACTCCACAACTAAGTTGAAGGTCCACCCATTGGTGTTAGTATGTCACGATACCAGTTCTGATGACATGAAATATGTAGGGCACAACAAGTTACAAAGTTAAACAAATAGTTAAATTTATTTCTAAGCAGTTACTCCCCTGTTGTTACGTTTGTACTCAGTTATATATAACTTCATGGGCTAGAAATATTATGTTTGTCAGGTTATATACTCTTCAAAGAAGGGGAATATGATTATCCTTAGCTCACCATTATAGACAGCTTGAGATATATGGAAAGGCTCCTCCACCTAAACCTAGCAGGATATGCGACATGGTTTGCTTATTAATAATACCTCTGTTATTCCCTTTACGCCTTTCCTGTCGATATTGGGAGTGTATTTTTCTATGTATAGCTTAATGTACTTTCAAGTACATTAAAAGGTTTAGTAAAACTGAGGCTGTGGGTATTTTACATAAAATGGAAAATTCAAGAACAAGGGGTCATGAGCTCAAGCTAAAGGGTAGTAGATTCAGGAGTAATTTGAGGAAGCACTTCTTTACAGAAAGGGTGATTGATTTATGGAATAAACTTCATCAAGAGGTAGTAGCAACAAACACTGTGGGGGACTTTAAAAATGCATGGGACAAGCATAAGGCTATCCTACGAACTAGATAGGTTTATACTGTTAGGTAAGGTCGGGCAGACTTGCTGGGCCTATGGCTCTTATCTGCCGTCAATATCTATGTTTCTATGTATTAATTTACATATCCTATATGTCGTATTATAATATACCTATTGGCATATCGCTATAGATAATATGTTTATACACATTTGGAGTATTAGAGAGGGCTAACATAGCTAGGCTGAGACTCCTATAGGTAGTGGTTGTCCTGCTGTGCCGTCAGCGGCCGAGATGGCGCAGCCTAGATCATAACTATAATTTTTAGGAGGGAGCCCTAAACTTTTTTAATCTCTTCCTGCCCTAATAGACACTGTTACATATTAATCTACACTAGTACTCCTGTAACCCTTTTTGGAAGTAATTTGTAGCCCCAGTTGAGAATACAGTTCCTGTGGGATAAATGACAGATGATAATGACCTCCTCATATAATTGTAAATGTTTCTGGTATAATATGGTAGGATCCTGTACACTATTGTTATTGTTCATATAAGGTCAATAAGATGTATTCTGATGACTCTTATTTTATTTGATCCACTTTTTCCTTATTTATACCTATTACTGATCTGGACTTAAGGCAAATTGTATATATTGAGGGGTTCAACTGAGTATAGCACTTACTGTCTAATGTAGACCCATAGCACAAGGAACACTCTTAATGGGTTATATTCTGGCCCTTAACTTACCGGACTACATTGCCTCTACTGATATTACTGTGCAAGCCTACTCTCCCTCTCCCACATTGGGCTTACTTGGTAAGCGCAGGAAACTGCATCCCCTAGAACAAGACAGTAGCTATATTATTTATTTTTCTGCCTCATAAACACTATTCTCTGGCCCCGTGGGACATTTTCAAGTATGTGTTTGCTTTACTTACGTTAGTACATAGGTTTTTATCTAATACAATATCCCGTTTTATGGTTTATAGGGATAATAGATCTTATATTTTCCTGCCGACTGTATCTCCCCTCATCCTTTCCCGCTCTCCATTTGAGAGCGGGTCATATCCACTACCCCTTACCCGTCTGTGTCCAGTGGCGATAACAACCCCAGAGGGGAGATATTACATAAGGCCTTTTACCATACAGATCCAATGGTGCTATATTCCTTTATTGACCAGGTCCTAAACTTATATTTCCTTTTTTTTTTTTTTTTATTAAAGCCTCACTCCCTTTGATTTTACTCCTGTTCCTCCCCCCCCCCCTGACACCATTGAGCCTACTTCGTAGGCAAAGGAAAATGAATCATGGTCCAAGAGTGGCCTACTGTTTTCAGAGGAGGCATATACAAAATATATAAAAATGAGGATATCGTTATTTTTGCCCATTATACTTTGAATCTGTATTTCCTTGATTATGCATTATCTACTACTGTGAACGATATTCCAAGGTGTGTAATGTTCAAGCTTTGGCAATTTTTCATACGCTGTATATGTTTATAATATCCTCAATAAAAAATAAAATTGAAAAAAAAAAATATATTTTTTATTGCCAGTAAATAGCTAGTTAAGTGTTCCTAGAGCGGAGCTTCTCCAAAACATTTCAGTATGGCAGTTAACTCTGCCCACCTCCTAATTTATATTTAACCCCTTAACGACCGACGACGTGCAGGGTACGTCCTCCAAAAAAATACCCTTAACGACCAAGGACGTAGGTTGTCGGTCTGGGAAAGCGGTGGAAGCGATCCTGACCGCTTCCAGACGCTTTCCGGTTATTGCAGTGATGCCTTGATATCGAGGCATCCTGCAATAACCTTTTTAAGCCCTCCGGTGCACCAGACAACGATGGCCGCAATCGTTGGTGGGTGGGAGCCGACGTGGGAGGCGGCCATCGATGGCTTCAATGATGCAGAGGGGGGCGGGATCGTGGGTGGGTTAACTGGGGGCACGCACAGATGAGAATTTTTTTTAATGTAAACTGGGTACTGGCAGACAACTGCCAGTACCCAAGATGGCTCCCAATAAGTTAGAGGGGGAGGGTTAGAGAGCTGTTTGGGGGGGATCGGGGAGGTTGGGGGCCAGTACTTAAGATGGCGGGGACAATTGTGGGGTGGGGGAGGGAAGAGAGCTGTTTGGGAGGGATCAGGGGGTGTGATGTGTCAGGTGGGAGGCTGATCTCTACACTAAAGCTAAAATTAACCCTGCAAGCTCCCTACAAGCTACCTAATTAACCCCTTTACTGCTAGCCATAATACACGTGTGATGCGCAGCGGCAAATAGCGGCCTTCTAATTACCAAAAAGCAATGCCAAAGCCATATATGTCTGCTATTTCTGAACAAAGGGGATCCCAGAGAAGCATTTACAACCATTTGTGCCATAATTGCACAAGCTGTTTGTAAATAATTTCAGTGAGAAACCTAAAATTGTGAAAAATTTTACGTTTTTATTTATTTTATCGCATTTGGCTGTGAAATGGTGGCATGAAATATACCAAAATGAGTTGTCTACTACACTACACTAAAGCTAAAAATAACCCTGCAAGCTCCCTACAAGCTACCTAATTAACCCCTTCACTGCTAGCCATAATACACGTGTGATGCGCAGCGGCATTTAGCGGCCTTCTAATTACCGAAAAGCAACGCCAAAGCCATATATGTCTGCTATTTCTGAACAAAGGGGATCCCAGAGAAGCATTTACAACAATGTGTGCCATAATTGCACAAGCTGATTGTAAATAATTTCAGTGAGAAAAATTGTAAAAAAAAATTAACGTTTTTATTTATTTTATCGCATTTGGCTGTAAAATGGTGGCATGAAATATACCAAAATGGGCCTAGATCAATACTTTGGGTTGTCTACTACACTACACTAAAGCTAAAATTAACCCTACAAGCTCCCTAATTAACCCCATTCACTGCTGGCCATAATACACATGTGATGCGCAGCGGCATTTAGTGGCCTTCTAATTACCGAAAAGCAACGCCAAAGCCATATATGTCTGCTATTTCTGAACAAAGGGGATCCCAGAGAAGCAATTACAACCATTTATGCCATAATTGCACAAGCTGTTTGTAAATAATGTCAGTGAGAAACCTAAAGTTTGTGAACAAATGTGTGAAAAAGTGAACATTTTTTTTTATTTGATCGCATTTGGCGGTGAAATGGTGGCATGAAATATACCAAAATGGGCCTAGATCAATACTTTGAGATGTCTTCTAAAAAAACAATATATACATGTCAAGGGATATTCAGGGATTCCTGAAAGCAGAGGCGTAACTAGAAACCACAGGGCCCAGGTGCAAGAATCTAAGAAGACCCCCCCCCCAAAAAAAAGGTGAATTTGATACATATCTTTTTTTCTTCTTTTTTTTTTTACATTTAACACAGAAAAAAAAAAGTGAATCAGATTACATGTCTGCAAAAGGAGGTACCCTGTGCCCACAGTCTGTGAGATGGTCTGAAACCCTATTACTGTATATAGTGACACTGTTTAACCCACCAGTACTGTATAAAGTGAGTTAGTGGCACAGTCTGTAATCTGCCGGTGAGATGGCTGGTCTGACCCTACCCGCCCCAGTACTTTATAAAGTGACCACAGTAGTCAGTGACATGGTCCAGCCCCCCCTGTACTATATATTAGGGTTGCACCCATCCCTTAAAATACAGAACACTTATTAGTTACACATGCTGCAGTGTGTGCAGGGAGGAATATGAATAGTGCTGTCCAGAAACACAATACATGTTCCTCCCTGCATACCCTGCAGCATGTGTAACTCATAAGTGTCCAGGAAAACATGGCTGAGGTGGCAACCCTAACTGTATATAGTGGTACTATATAGTGACACTGTTACCCCCTGCCCCCCCATGCTGTAGTAACAAGGTCTGTGAGTTGCTGGTTTTACAAACATACACATACATGCATAAATACACACACAGTCACATACATACATACATACATACATACATACATACACACATACACATAAACAAAAAAAAAAAAAAATACTAACCCCTGTAGTCAGAGACAGAGACACTAGTTAAGCAGTATGTCACACTCACATGATATCAGTGCAGGCAGTGGCAGGTCAACATTTTTTATTGAATTTTTTTTTTTAAGCTGGCCCCCCACCCTCAGGGGTCCAGTCGCAGTTGCGCCCTCTGCACCCCCTATAGTTTTGCCACTGCCTGAAAGATATCAATGTTCCAATGTAACTAGCGCTAATTTTGAGAGAAAAAAGAGGTTTGGAAATAGCAAAGTGCTACTTGTATTTATTGCCCTATAACTTGCAAAAAAAAAAGTAAAGAACATGTAAACATTGGGTATTTCTAAACTCAGGACAAAATTTAGAAACTATATAGCATGGGTGTTTTTGGTGGTTGTAGATGTGTAACAGATTTTGGGGGTCAAAGTTAGAAAAAGTGTGTTTTTTTTCTCCATGTTTTCCCTCATATTGTATCATTTTTTTATAGTAAATTATAAGATATGATGAAAATAATGGTATATGTAGAAAGTCAATTTAATGGCGAGAAAAATGGAAAAGTGCTGTGGTTAAAGGGACAGTAAACCTTAAAAATAATGTTATATAATTCTGCACATAGTGCAGAATTATATAACATTATATTAGCGCAAACGTTTTAAAAGAAAATTTCCCCTTTGAATTTTAAATAAAACCTGCTGTTTAACAGACCCGCTCTCTGTGATCTTCTGAGCGGGTCTGTTTTTTTCAAACAGCGCATCGGGCCAGCTGTATAGTCTGACAGAGCAGGAGCGAGCTGCACTTAATGCTATGGCGCGGTCGGGCCGGGCTGTGACTATACAGCTGGCCCGATGCGCTGTTTGAAAAAAACAGACCCGCTCAGAAGATCACAGAGAGCGGGTCTGTAAAACAGCAGGTTTTTTTAAAATTCAAAGGGGAAATTTTGTTTTAAAACGTTTGCGCTAATATAATGTTATATAATTCTGCATTATGTGCAGAGTTATATAACATTATTTTTAATGTTTACTGATACTTTAAGTCTTACTGAAAAAGATAATTTTATTACATACATTGTTTTCCCATTATTATTGCTCAAAATGAGGTAACATTGGAAATCTATTTTAATTTCTAAATAAACCTTTATTTAACAATATTTAGTGTTTGCTAACTGTATTTCTACATTTATTATGCTTTATTCTGAGAAAAAACTAATAAAGTTGCAAATTCCAGATGTGTAGATTGTATGTATACATATATATATATATATATATATATATATATATATATAAACACACATGCATCGATTGAGGTTGTGTTCTTATGATACATAAGGGCCGATTTATCAGTTTGTCTGACATGATACAGTGTAGCGTATCATGTCCGACAGACATCACTGAATGCCAACAGCATATGCGGTCGGCATTTAACATTGCACAAGCAGTTCAATAGACAGCTAGCAGTGGGTGTCAATCGTATAGGATAGAGTGGGCTGCGGAGCAGTTATTGAGCAGCGGTCTTAAAGGAACACTTAACCCAAAAAATGTATTTCATGATTCAGAAAGAGAATGCAAATTTAAATAACAATCCAATTCACTTCTATTATTTATTTTGCTTCATATTTTAGATATCCTTAGTTGAAGAAAAAGTAATGCACATTGGTGAGCCAATCACATGAGGCTTCTAAGTGCAGCAACCAATCAGCAGCTACTGAGCCTATCTAGATATGCTTTTCAGCAAAGAATATCAAGAGAATAAAACAAATTAGATAATAGGAGTAACTAAGAAATTTGTTTAAAATTGCACGCTCTTTCTATATCATGAACGAAAAAAATGGGTTTCATGTCCCTTTAAGACCACTGCTTCATAGCTGCTGTTTCCGACTTGTTAAATTGGCCCCATATACACTCACATTTTTAACATACTACATTTAAACTATTCGTTTATTAAACCTAGTACAGTACTTTTAATTTGACTGAACCACATCACGTGTCACATAAGTGTAACATTTATGTAGATTCCTACACAAGTACAGTCTGGATTTTCATTTTATACCGTGACTTCCCTGATCCACAATTAGTAGAGAAAAGACCTCAGTGTGACAACTTCATCGTGTTACTTGACAGATCTGGTACAGTACCGTGATGAAACTTTGTGACTTCATGTAATATAAAATGTATTACATATTATAAAGTATTTTCAAGTGTCAGTAGATCAGTATATGAATTTTTGTTTCTAAACCAGGTGCAAGTCTTTACAAATAAAAGATTTTCTATCTTCTACGAGCTATATTTACAAGCACCCGCCGTTTTCTCTCCTATTGTCTATAACGCAAATACTGCGTTCCGTAAATAGTTACTAATGCTACTATATCAGGCAGGTACTGCTCTCAGCTCTGCTCTCTCTATAACAAAACAAGCGGGAATTCGGGAAACCCAGTAGCCAATTTAATCCTTCCCCTTGACCAATGACTAGTACGAACGTCACGCCTATCAAGCAATAGTTGAATGAGCGGGAAATTAAAAATACTCCCTCAGCTGTCGAATGCCTGACTACTATTGGATAATGTGAAATGGCGGGTCATAGTGTAATAGACGTTGTCCAATCAAAAGAGATTAGGTTTTCTGTCACTCTAAGCTGTCAGGGCGGGAAGTTTAAATAGCTCATCTTAAAGGGTTAGAGTGTTTTCATTGTTAGTCTACGTGTGATAGAAGGTGCTTGCCTTGTGGTAAAATGGTGCGCACTAAGGCTGACAGTGTTGGTGGCTCTGGCAGCTATAGAAAAGGTGAGTGTTCATTAAAGGCACGTGATGAATGTTAATATGCGAAATTGAGTTATACCGCAATATTATCAAAAGCTGTGTTATATGTCCGTGAGCTGATTGGTTTGGCGCCAAGTTAAAATATGCGCGCGCCAAATCTTGTCTGCTAATGTATTAGTAGGACTTCAGTGTATGTATAAGGAACGCGTGGATGCATATTTGTTATGTTGTTATATTTCTTATGTCTGTCGTTATGTTAGAAACTTTATGGTGACTGAGATGGCCCCATATAAGATTATGTAGGGTGAAGGCTATAAGGAAACAGCTGCAATATTTAATATGCAAGGGCATTAAGAATATAAAGCTATACTGCACAAGCAGAGAAAAGTTAATACTAAAATGGTTTACTTTTTTTTAGAATAATTGATATATTCCCATTGACTTACATTATAAACTGGGTTGCAATTTACAACCATTCCTTCTGGAACCTGAGGGCTACCTGTATAGTAAAAAAAAACCGAAGATAAATTAATAGAGCAACTGTCTAATTTACTCCTATCTAAATCATGAAAGATTAATTTTTGGCTGGACTATTCTTTTAATTGTATATTGATTATCTCTGCAATAAAATATAACATTTATTTTTTAGCTTAAAGGAACATGAAATTCATGCTAAATCACTTGAAACTGATGCAGTATAACTGTAAAAAGCTTACGGGAAAATATCACCTGAGCATCTCTAGGTAAATAAGGAAGATATTTCACCTCCCAATTTGCTCAGCCAAGTAGGTCCTGTGCAAAAGTTATACTTAAAGGACATACATGTTTTTTTTGTTGCATAAAGGTTTTGTAGATCTATTTATATAGCCCATAATTCTTTTTATTTTTTAATGGATAGTTTTGCTTATTTTTAAATAACACTGACTCCTAACCAAACCCCAAAGTTTTAGAATACTGACATATACCTACTCCAGCTTTCTTCTGTTTGTGTAAAGGGTTTTTTCATATGCAGGGGGGGGGTGTTATATTTCCTCCTTGCAGTAGCTGTTCCAGTAACCTTAAACGGCTAAACTGGAAGCTTCTAAATAAGATTTTAAATGGGTTTTATACTGGATTTTTATATCCATATCTGTGCATATTCTTTATATTAGTGTCTATTACATGTAGTTAAAGGACCATTAACCTAAAATGGGTTCTAAACTCATACATACTTTCAAATGGTTATTTTCCAATGTAGCCCAATTTTCCACATTATTTTGTTGGCATATAAAGACTTACTATTTTCAGCTGTGCTGTTCAAAAATGTCTGCCTCCCCCTATTTCATCACCAGTCTGTGCTTGCATTAACTTTTCTATTCTACACGCTCCCGGCGTATGTGCAATGTGCTGATTTTAGTCAAGGGGGTACTTTTGAATCCAGAACTAAAAGTAACCGCCCAGTACACAGCTTGTACCCCCTTGACGAAAATCGGTGCCATGCACAAGCGCCGGAAGCTTGTAGAATAGAAAAGTTAATGTAATCAGACTGGTGACGAAATAGGGGAGGGGGCAGGCGGACATTTTTTAAACAGCACAGCTGAAAATAGTCTTTTTACATGCTAACAAAATATTGTGGAACATTGGACTACATTGGAAAATAATAGTTTGAAAGTCTATATGTATGAGTTAGAACCCATTTTGGTTTGACTGTCCCTTTAAATGAAAATTGGTGCATACTGTCCCCTTAAAGGGACACTGAACCCAAAAATTGTTTCAGATAGAGCATGACATTTTAAGCATCTTTCTAACTTACTCCTATTAAATGTTCATTCTCTTGGTATCTTTATTTGAAATGCAAGAATGTAAGTTTAGATGCCGGCCCATTTTTTGTTAAAGGGACACTAAACCCAAATGTTTTTAGATTTAGAGAGCATGTGATTTTAAACAACTTTCTAATTCACTTCTATTTATTTTGTATAATTCTCTTTATTTGTTGAAAATCATATCTAGATCTAGTCTTAGTAGCTGCTGATTGGTGGCTGCACATAGATGCCTCATGTGATTAGCTCACCCATGTGCATCACTTTCTTCAGTTAAGAATATCTAAAGAATAAAGCAAATTAGATAATATAAGTAAATTGGAATATTTAAAATTCTATTCTCTACCTGAATCATGAAATATTTTTTTGGGGTTTAGTATCCCTTTAACACACTTTAAGTTCTTGCTGATTGGTGGATAAATTCACCCACCAATAAAAAAAATTCCATGGTTCTGAACCAAAAAATAGCTTAGATGCCTTTTTTCAAATAAAGAAAGCAAGAAAACGAAGAAAAATTAATAGGAGTAAATTAGAAAGTTGCTTAAAATTGCATGCTCTATCTGAATCACAAAAGGAAAAATTGGGTTCAGTGTCCCTTTAAGCTGCTGTCCAGCTGCACTTAAAACAAATTTTAAATAAAGGAATGAACTGCAGTCAATCGGCATCAACAGTGCTGAGGTCATGACCTCTTACTGTGATGTAGTCATGAGATTTCATATTAAACATCTTTAAAATGAATAGGTAAATGAGTGCATGAGGCTCACTCCCTTGCCGGTCCTTGGACAGACATTAGATTTGCTGCTTAAAGTCCTTTACAATGGGTTGTGAATATTTTAGGACATATTGAGGTAAAATATCTTTCTTTTTTACATAGAGCTCTTCAGGTGATATTTTCTAGTCTGCTTTTTACAGCTATGCTGCATCACTTTTCAAGTGTTTAAACATTTGGGTATCATGGCCCTTTAATATTGGTTAACATTTTAACCACATTCCAATAGCCTCACACCATTGCGTTGTTACACACACACTATATAATTCCCCCATCTTCACTATTTTTTTTTTTTCCTCTTACCTGGGGTTCAAGTGGTGCAAAGTCCCTTTTCTAAATCTAATTCCCTGAGGTTCACTTGGGATGGATGCCAGAGTATCGGTGTTGTACCCCCCACTTGAAGCCCCAGGCAGATGGGGGGGGGGGGGGTAGAGATTACACTGAAAAAATTAGGAGCCAGGCCGTTGTATTTGTATATAGACATATGGAGAATAACCCATAAGTTAGGAGCCAGGGGTAAAATTCTAGGAGCCAGTGGCTACCAGGCTCCTGGGTTTGTCGAGCCCTGCTGTAGAATATAAATGTCTGGTTAAAGGGATACTAAACAAATGTTTTCTTCCATGATTGAGAGAGCATGCAACTTTCTAATTTACTATTTTTCGTTGTTCTCTTGCTATCTTTTTGAAAAACAGGAATGTAGTAAGGTTAGGAGCTGGACCATTTTTGGTTTAGAACCTGGGTAGTTCTTGTTTGGTGGTTACATGTAGCGCTTGCACAGTGAGTGACTTTGGTCAGATTTGTGTCACAGGAAGTGATGCAATTGGCTGATCTTTTATAACAGAGTGGTCTAAAATCAGCCGGGTGGTGCACCTACTAAAGGTCCTGGGGAGAACACATCTATCATCTTGCAATGTATGCAGAAAATAAGTAGGTATGAAGTATCAATACAAATTACATACATTTTAAACTACTCAAAATTCTGGTTTCCCTGAGGGGTTACTCTTTGGCAATGTATGCCTGGTCCTGTCTAATCACTCAGAATTGCAAAAACTATTAAATCTCTACACAATGAATGATCAATATGGCTGTAGGTAGCAGCAATTGGCGCCTTTCAGAGCTGGATTTCTTTGTGTGAAAGTGGTACTCAGATCTATGTAAATGCAGATATTTGTTGCGCTTTCACAAGAAGAAATCTGGATCCAATTGCCGCTGTCCGCGGATACATACGGCTTTCATTGTGCACCAGTTACATATTTATCATTCAAACATTGTTGTATGAGCCCTAACATCAACGGTTACAACAAAAACGTGGCTAGTGGTTACTGCCGGTGTCTAGTCTTACTATGGTTACTTCATAGCTCTAAGGGCATGAAAGCCTTATAGCCCTTAGAAAATGTATTATGTTCTCACCATAATGCTTTCAAATAAGGGGTTCTCAACTTTATGTATTGTGTGCAGCAACATGAGAGATCCTTCTTGATTGATCCATATGATCACGACTGCTCGGACTATATAGTCCAGCATGGTATGAGTTTTGTCCCTTTTTAGAATCATTAAACTTTTTTTAAAATATAATAATTTTTTTTAACAATGTTTACATAGCTAAAGGTGCTGATCTCATGCTTAGCTTTGTGAGTGCATGGTCTGTACATTCCAGTTCTCAAATTTCTTGACTCGGAACTAGCTGAGGGTATGAGCAACTCATGCTCCAGGGCTTGACAAGGA
The DNA here is from genome assembly GCF_027579735.1 of Bombina bombina. NCBI lineage: Eukaryota > Metazoa > Chordata > Amphibia > Anura > Bombinatoridae > Bombina > Bombina bombina. The sequence goes on from NC_069504.1 coordinate 502,016,718, forward strand.
GCATGGAGAAAATTCACAAGTCCCCCCCCCCCCCCCCCCCCCCCAAAAAAAAATATTAAAATGCATACCACCATATTTTATTTTAAGGCATCTGGACGATATTCTTATCCAGGCGTCTTACCAACTGACAATCTCATACAGACATGGTTCTGTCCTTTCTGAGGACTCATGTGTGGAAGGTGAATCTCTAGAAAAGAGTTCACTAATTCCACTGACAAGGGTTCCTTTTTTGGGAACTCTAAGACTCTATATCCATGAAGATTTTCTTGACGGAAGTCAGAAAGTTAAAGATTCTGAATACATGGAGAGCCCTTCAGTCCAATCCTCGACCATCAGGTGGCCCAGTGCATGGAGGTGATTGGTTTGATGGTGGCGGCAATGGACATCATTCAGTTTGCTCGCTTCCATCTCAGACCACTACAACTGTGCATGATTAGGCAGTGGAATGGAGATTATGCAAATTTGGATCAAGAGACTCTTCTTTGGTGGTTGTCGCTGGATCATCTGTCCCAAGGGACCTGCTTCCGCAGACCCTCTGGGGTGATAGTGACAACGGATGCCGGTCTCCAAGGCTGGGGGGCAGTCTGGAATTCCCTGAAGGCTCAGGGGGTATGGATGCGGTCGGAGTCTCTTCCAAGCAATATTCTGGAATTGAGAGCGATATTCAATGCGCTTCAGGCTTGGCCTCAGTTGTCTTCGGCCACATTTATCCGATTTCAGTCGCACAACATCACGACTGTGGCTTACATCAGGGAGGAACAAGGAGTTCCTTAGCAATGACAGAATAATCCAAGCTCACTCTTATCTGTCAGCAATCTACATCCCAGGAGTGGACAACTGGGGCGCTGACTTTTTGAGCAGACAGACCATTCATCCGTGGTAATGGGAACTCCATCCTGAGGTCTTTGCCACTCTGATCCTCAAATGGGGCAGACCGGAGTTGGATCTTATGGTTTCCCGTCATTATGCCAAGCTCCCGAGATACGGATCCAGGGATCCTCAGGCCGAACTGATAAATGCCTTGGTCGTTCAACCTACCTTATGTGTTTCCACAGTTTGCTCTCCTTCCCCGGGTGATTGCTCGTCTCAAACAGGAGAGAGCTTAGGTAATTCTCATCGCTCCTGCGTGGCCTCGCAGGATTTGGTATGCCGACCTGGTGGACATGTCCTCTGCCACGTGGAAGCTTCATTGAGGCAGGACCTTCTCATTCAGGGACCCTTCCATCACCCAAATCTAATTTCTCTGCAGCTGACTGCTTGGCGATTGAATGCTTGATTTTATCTAAGCGGGGGTTCTCTGATTCGGTCATCGATACTTTGATTCAGGCACGTAAGCCTGTCACTAGAAAGATCTACCATAAAATATGGCGTACATATCTTTATTGGTGCGAATCCAAGGGCTACTCATGGAGTAGTTAGGATTCCCAGGATTTTAACTTTTCTCCAAGAAGGATTGGAGAAAGGGTTGTCAGCAAGTTCCTTAAAGGGACACATTTTCTGCTTTGTCAATTTTGCTAAATAAGCGCCTGGCGTATATGCCAGACGTTCAGTCTTTTTGTCGGGCTTTGACTAGAATCAAGCCTGTGTTTAGACCAATTGCTCCACCCTGGAGTTTGAATTTAGTTCTTCAAGGGGTTCTATTTGAACCCATGCATTCCATAGATAAGTTATCTTGGAAGGTTTTATTTTTTGGTTGCTATTTCTTCTGCTCGCAGAGTTTGAGCTTTCAGCTTTACAATGTGACTCTCCTTATCTTTTCCATTCTGATAAGGTGGTTTTCTTCCTAAGGTTGTTTCTAATAGGAATATTAATCAGGAAATTGTTGTTCCTTCATTGTGTCCTGATCCTTTTAAGGAGGAGTGTTTGTTGCATAACTTGGACGTGGTCCGTGCCCTGAAGTTTTACTTGCAGGCGACTAAGGAATTTCGTCAATCATCTTCATTGTTTGTTTTTTCTGGAAGACGTAGGGGCCAGAAAGCTACGGCTACCTCTTTCCTGTTGGCTGAAGAGTATCATCCGTCTGGCATATATGAGACTGCTGGACAGCAGCCTCCTAAAAGAATTACGGCTCATTCCACTAGGGCTGTGGCTTCTTCATCGGCATTTAAAAACGATGCTTCTGTTGAACAGATTTGCAAGGCTGCAGCTTGGTAGTCTCTTCACTTTTTTTTTACAAATTTGATACTTTTACTTCTTCTGAGGCTGTTTTTGGGGGAGAGGTTTTTCAAGCAGTGGTGCCTTCCGTTTAGGTTGTCTTGTCCCTCCCTTTCATCAGTGTCCTATAGCTTTGGTATTGTATCCCATAAGTAAAGATGAAATCTGTGGACTCTTCATATCTTTATGCTTACCTGATTTATTTCTTTTACAATATGAAAAGTCCACGGCCCACCCTGTCATTTCTAAGACAGGTATTTATTTTTGTTAAACTTCAGTCACAACTGGCGTTTCCTTTCTCTACCTAACTTTGTTCGAATGACTGGAGTGGGATGGAAGGGAGGAGTATTTTTGCTAGATAATTGGTTCCAACCAGCTTTTCAAAATTTGGAATCTGATTCACAGCACACAACCTTGATTTGTGAATTATTTTGGCTCGTTTTACACATGGACAGTTCACATATATGTATTCCCAAAGTAACATGAGATTTGTGCAGCAAACTCACCCCCCCCTGGCATTTTTGCCTTAAATATGAATATATTTTTGGTATCCCGACATCTTGATTTGTTTTTTCTATTAAAACTGAGTCATTCTTCAATTCAATTGGTTCTATTTGTAAGGAAATAGGAGCTTTCTCGACATTGACAGGTCAGTGTGAATATTTTTTTAAAGGGACAATTTACTCAAATGTTCTCCCCTCATTCATTCCCAATGATCCACTTTACCTGCTGGAGTGTAAAATTGTTTACAAGTATTTCCTTTACCCTTATTTTGTCTTTTGAAAGTTGATTTAGCCTGTGGAAAATACAGTATACACAAATTGTAATATAACTGCATGCAATAAAGAGTATTAAACCTTTTAAAAACCTAGAATCTCCCAGTTTAGCACTGTCGAGGTTAGTCTGGGACACCTGCTGAAAAGGGCTGGGAAAAGCAGGAAGCGCAGACACTTCCCCAATCCCTTGCATATGAAAAGGCCACACAGTGCTGGAAATTGAGTGAACCTGAATGCTAAACTGTTGGCTTTTGTGTTCTGTTTGGGAGGGGGAAATGTGGGTGTTTACACTCTTGTATGCACCTAGGAAGACTTGTGGTCACTTTCTCCTGACACTGCTGTATGCCTTTTTGATAACATCACTTTTAGCAAAGATATGTATGCACTTCATATTTTTGAGTCAATACTTATGATTTTTTTTCCTGCAGCAATATTTATCTATTCTAAAGCAAACGGGCAGTAGTTGGGAATTGTTCTCCCTAGAGCCTTTTTTTTTAGCAGATGCACCACCCGGCTGATTCTACTGACCACCCGTCTAACATTTTTAATACTGGCTAATATTTAGCTAATATGTTAAATTTTTATTGCACAAATTATCACGTTAAATTATGCAAATCAGTTTTGGATAGCTGAAAACTATATACTAGGAAACTACACTGCCCCCACCCGGCTACTTAAAATGCGACCTGGCTGGCAACAGCCAGGTTTTTAATGCGGTGTTCAATAGCCAGACTCCAGTCAACTTTTCTTGATTGTAGGACCCACAATAGTCTTTAGTCCAGACAGCAAGGCTAGCCACTCTCACCGTTGGTATAAAATGCATTGTTTATTTTTATGTAAAAGTATGGAGCTGTGAGCCTTGAAGTTATCAGGGTGCACTTCAATTGGAGAATAAGGTTCTGTTCAATCTTCAGTTAAATTACTTGAAAAGGGAAAAAGTTATGTAGCATCGTTATGCAAAACTAAACTTTTGCCTGATTATATAACACCCACTGCTTTATTGGTGGAAGGTAACATGCCTAATAGTTTCTTCCTGGGTAGACTTTTTTTTTTTTTTTTTTAAGACATGGAGAGTCCACAACGTCATTCCAATAACTAGTGGTATATTCACTCCTGGCCAGCAGGAGGAGGCAAATACAACCCAATCAAAGCTAAGTGTCACTTCCTTTACCCATAACCCTAAGTCTTTCTCTTTGCCTCTGTCAATGGAGGACGTGAAGTTGGTGTCTGAAGATTTATATTTTAATGGGTACTTTTCCCTGCAAGCAAGGATTGGGGTTTAGATGTGTCCATCTCAATCTCTTGAGTAAGAGTAGTGGTGGCTTTTAAGCAGTTACAAATCAAGGAAAACCAACTTTCTAACATGATTGCTACGCTAGTTGTAGAAAGCCAGAGTTGGTTACTCTGTTTCTTTTTCTACAGGTCTCTGTAAGGAGTGTCCTTTCATGCCTTGTGAGCAGTCTTCCTGTCTGACAGAAGACAAAAGCACTTAGCTGCAAATATAGCTGAGTATGGGAGACTTGCACTTGGGAAAATTATTTCTGCATTATTAATTTGGGATATATGTAATCCTTGGGGCAGTGTGCAGACACTTGTGTGGGGAGACTAAGGGGTTAATAGCTTCCCTTACTGTGTTTGGGACGGTATCTCTGGGGCTCAATTTTATATTTATTAGATGGCAGTTTAAGTATCATTTCTCAGCTATTTTGAAGGAAGAAAATGTGACATATTTACCTCTGTTAGTATCTGAGGGATTATAAGAAATGCGTGCTTTTTACTTTGCTGCAGTTTCTTTTCCCGCCGGTCAAGTGATTTCCCGCCCTCCCATTTGAGATTCGGAGCAGCATCTCTGAGCTCTCTTCTGTAACGGCTCGTTTGACCTATCTGCAGGGGAGTTTGTCCAATATTGGTGAAGGTTCAGGTAGGGCATCTCAGGCTGGCTGAGGTGTAGATGCATACTTTGTGTGTGTGTGTGGGGGGGGTTCCCTGAGTTTTTACTGCTTTTGTGCTCTTTAAAGTGACACCAGTTTTCGAGTTATCTTTAATTCTGTTTCTTTTGTGGATTTATCCAAGCTATGGACTCTGAACAAGTCTTTCTCATAATGTTTACTGTTTGGAGGCCCAAAATAAATTACTGACTTCTCAGCCTAATGTCTCCCAGGATGATGCTGTTAAGGATATGCCACAGCTTTCTCCTCAAACATCCCAAGTTAATGGCTTCAGTGCCCTGTGGTTCCTCTCAGCCTCCTGGAGGAGTTTGTATTTGCTAATAGATTTTACTGCAGATATCTTCTGCAGGCTTTTCACATGAGGAGGAAGCGCAAGAGGAACTAAATTTTTCTTATAGTAAGGTGTCCCATCTTCTGTTGTGAGGGTTGACCTTCCCCATAAGTCTGAGGATACCTCGGTAGTTTCTCAGGGTGAGATCTCAGATTCGGACAGAATAAATCCTTTGATGCTGCAGAAGTAAGCTTCAGATTTAAGCTTGAACACCTTTGTTTACTTCTAAAGGAGGTACAAGCTACTTTGGACGACTCCGGTCGCTGTCAACCCTAAAATCTAGTAAGCTTTATAAATACTATGATTCATCTGCCGTGGAAGTATTTCCTGTCCCAGACCATGTCTGATTTTTCAGCAATGTGATAAGATGGGGTTTACCCTTCTCAAGATTTTTTTTTTTTTTCTTTCTGTTGCTGACTCCATTAGGGACTCATGGTGCATTGTGCCTAAAGTAGGAGGAGATATTTCCACTCTGGCCAAGAAAACCACGATTCCTATAGAGGATAACTGTTTAAAGATCCCATGGATAAAAAGTTGGAGCCTTAATTAAAGGGACAGTCTACACCAGAATTGTTATTGTTTAAAAAGATAGATAATCCCTTTATTACCCATTCCCCAGTTTTGCATAACCAACAATTATAATACACTTAACCTCTATGATTATCTTGTATCTAAGCCTCTGCAAATTGCCTCTTTATTTCAGTTCTTTTGACAGACGTGCAGTCTAGCCAATCAGTGCCTGCTCCCAGATAACTTCACCTGCACGAGCACAGTGTTACCTATATGAAATACATGAACACCCTCTAGTGGTGAATAACTGTTAAAATGCATTCTGAAAAGAGGTGGCCTTCAAGGTCTAACAAATTAGCATATGAACCTCCTAGGTTAAGCTTTCAACTAAGAATACCTGGAGAACAAAGCAAAATTGGTTCTAAAAGTAAATTGGAAAATTGTTTAACATTACATGCTCTCTGAATCTTGAAAGTTTATTTTGGCCTTGACTGTCCCTTTTAAAGAATGTATGTTCATTAGGGATTTCAATGGTAGCCTGCTGTTTGTGTTGCTATGGTAACAAAGGCAGCATCTTATTGGTGTGATGCTTTGTCTGAGCTAATTTTAGAAAAGACTTCATTAGAGGCGATCCAAGATGGGGTCAAGGCTCAAGCTGGCTAATTCCTTTATCTCTGATGCCAACATGCAAGTCATTAGACTGGCAGCCAAGATGTATGGTTTCACTGTTCTAGCCTGCAGGGCTCTGGTTAAAATCTTGGTCAGCTGATACCTCAAAGTCCAAGCTGTTGTCGCTACCTTTCAAGGGCAAGACCCTGTTTGGCCCTGGTCTGGCGGAGATACTTTCTGAAATTACAGGTGGAAAGAGTCTTTTCAGCCACAGGACAAGAACAGACCAAAGCAATGTCAAAATTCAAATTTTCATTCCTTTCGTAACTTCAAGGGTCAAGGCTTCCTCTCCCTCCAAGCCGGAGCAGTCCAAGTCCTCTTGGAGACCCGATCAGACTTGGAATAAGGGGAGGCCTTCATCTGAGACTAAGTCAGCATGAAGGGTCTACCTGGTCCGGTAGTGGATCAAGTGGTGGCAGACTTTCCTTGTTTAGTCAAGCTTGGATACACAATGTCTCAGACCCTTGGGCTGTGGACATAGTATCTCAGGGTTACTAAATAGAATTGAACTCGTCCTCCCAGGGGCAGATTTCTCCTAAAGATTATCTGCAGATCAGGTAAAAAAAAGGCATTAAGATCCATTGAGGATCTTTCTTCCCTGGGAGTGCTTGTCCCTGTTCCAGTAAATGAACAGGGTCTAGGATTCTATTCAAATCTGTTTGTGGTTCCCAAAAAAGGGAACTTTTTGACACATTGTATACCTGAAATGTCTGGTTTCTCAAGGTACCGTCCTTCAAGATGGAGTACATTCTTCCTTTGGTCCAAGAGGGTCAGTTCATGACCACCATAGACCTGAAGGATGCGTATCTTTATGTTCCCATTCACAGGGATCATTACCAGTTCCTAAATTTTGCTTTTCTAGGCAAGCACTTTCAATTTGGTGCTCTTCCGTTTTGGCCTTGCCGCGGCTCCCAGAATTTTCAAAGGTTCTGGGGGTGCTCTTGGCAGTAGTCGGGTCTCAAGGAATTGTGGTGACTCCTTACCTGGACGACATCTTGGTTCAGGCGTCATCTTTTCAACTAGCAAAATATCATACAGATCTTGTCTTATCTACATTCCCACAGATGAAAAGTAATCTGGAAAATAGTTTCCTTGTACAAGGGTGTTTCTTAGGGACCATTATCGATTCCCTATCTTTGAATGTTTTTCTGACCGATGTCAGAAAATCCACTTTCTCTTGTTAAGTGTATCCAGTCCATGGATCATCCATTACTTGTGGGATATTCTCCTTCCCAACAGGAAGTTGCAAGAGGATCACCCACAGCAGAGCTGCTATATAGCTCCTCCCCTCACTGCCATATCCAGTCATTCTCTTGCAACTCTCAACAAAGATGGAGGTAGTAAGAGTAGAGTGGTGTATTATAGTTAGTTTTTTAACTTCAATCAAAAGTTTGTTATTTTTAAATGGTACAGGAGTGTACCGTTTCATCTAAGGCAGCATTAGTAGAAGAATCTGCCTGTGATTTCTATGATCTTAGCAGAAGTAACTAAGATCCACTGCCGTTCTCACATATTCTGAGGAGTGAGGTAACTTCAGAGGAGGAATGGCGTGCAGGTTTTCCTGCAATAAGGTATGTGCAGTTAATATATTTCTTGGGATGGAATTTGCTAGAAAAATGCTGCTGATACCGGATTAATGTAAGTTAGCCTAAATGCAGTGATTTAATAGCGACTGGTATCAGGCTTATTAACAGAGATACATACTCTTATAAAAATGTAATATAAAAACGATTAACATGCCAGCAAAACGTTTTATATGTTTGGTGACAAAACTTATTGGGGCCTAGTTTTTTTTCCACATGGCTGGCTTGATTTTTGCCTAGAAACAGTTTCCTGAGGCTTTCCACTGTTGTAATATGAGTGGGAGGGGCCTATTTTAGCACTTTTCTGCGCAGCTAGAATTAGACACTCGGCTTCCTTCTGCATGATACAGGACATCTCAAAAGGGCTTCAAAAGTCGTGTTTGAGGAGGGTAACAACCACAGTAGACCTGTGGCAGTTGTTGTGACTGTTTAAAAACGTTTTTGTCATTTATTATTCTGTTTTTGGTATTAAGGGGTTAATCATCCATATGCAAGTGGGTGCAATGCTCTGCTAACTTGTTACATACACTGTAAAAATTTCGTTAGTGTAACTGCCTTTTTTCACTGTTTCAAATTTTAGCAAAATTTGTTTCTCTTAAAGGCACAGTAATGTTTTTTATTTTGCTTGTTAACTTGGTTTAAAGTGTTTACCAAGCTTGCTAGTCTCATTGTTAGTCTGTACAAACATGTCTGACACAGAGGACACTACTTTTTCATTATGTTTAAAAGCCATGGTGGAGCCCCATAGGAGAATGTGTACTAAATGTATTGATTTCACCTTAAACAGTAAAGATCAGTCTTTATCTATAAAAGAATTGTCACCAGAGGGGTCTGTCGAGGGGGAAGTTATGCCGACTAACTCTCCCCACGTGTCGGACACTTCGCCTCCCGCTCAAGGGCCGCACGCTAATATGGCGCCAAGTACATCAGGGACGCCCATAGCGATTACTTTGCAGGACATGGCTGCAATCATGAATAATACCTTGTCAGAGGTATTAGCCAGATTGCCTGAATTGAGAGGCAAGCGCGATAGCTCTGGGGTTAGACGAGATACAGAGCGCGTAGATGCTGTAAGAGCCATGTCTGATACTGCGTCACAATATGCAGAACCAGAGGACGGAGAGCTTCAGTCTGTGGGTGACGTCTCTGAATCGGGGAGACCTGATTCAGAGATTATTAATTTTAAATTTAAGGTTGAGAACCTCCGTGTATTGCTTGGGGGGGTATTAGCTGCTCTGAATGACTGTGACACAATTGCAGTGCCAGAGAAATTGTGTAGACTGGATAAATACTATGCAGTGCCGGTGAGTACTGATGTTTTTCCAATACCTAAAAGGCTTACAGAAATTATTAGTAAGGAGTGGGATAGACCCGGTGTGCCCTTTTCCCCACCTCCTATATTTAGAAAAATGTTTCCAATAGATGCCACTACACTGGACTTATGGCAGACAGTCCCTAAGGTGGAGGGAGCAGTTTCTATTTTAGCAAAGCGTACTACTATCCCGGTTGAGGACAGTTGTGCTTTTTCAGATCCAATGGATAAAAAATTAGAGGGTTACCTTAAGAAAATGTTTATTCAACAAGGTTTTATTTTACAGCCCCTTGCATGCATTGCGCCTGTCACTGCTGCGGCAGCGTTCTGGTTTGAGGCCCTGGAAGAGGCCATCCATACAGCTCCATTGACTGAAATTATTGACAAGCTTAGAACACTTAAGCTAGCTAACTCATTTGTTTCTGATGCCATTGTTCATTTGACTAAACTAACGGCTAAGAATTCCGGATTCGCCATCCAGGCGCGTAGGGCGCTATGGCTCAAATACTGGTCAGCTGATGTGACTTCAAAGTTTAAATTACTCAACATTCCTTTCAAGGGGCAGACCTTATTCGGACCTGGTTTGAAAGAAATTATTGCTGACATTACTGGAGGTAAGGGTCATACCCTTCCTCAGGACAGGGCCAAATCAAGGGCCAAACAGTCTAATTTTCGTGCCTTTCGAAATTTCAAGGCAGGTGCAGGATCAACTTCCTCTGCTTCAAAACAAGAGGGAACTTTTGCTCAATCCAAGCAGGCCTGGAAACCTAACCAGTCCTGGAACAAGGGCAAGCAGGCCAGAAAGCCTGCTGCTGCCTCCAAGACAGCATGAAGGAACGGCCCCCTCTCCGGCAACGGATCTAGTAGGGGGCAGACTTTCTCTCTTCGCCCAGGCGTGGGCAAGAGATCTTCAGGATCCCTGGGTGTTGGAAATCATATCTCAGGGATATCTTCTGGACTTCAAAGCTTCTCCTCCACAAGGGAGATTTCACCTTTCAAGATTATCTGCAAACCAGATAAAGAAAGAGGCATTCCTAAGCTGCGTACAAGACCTCCTTGTAATGGGAGTGATCCATCCAGTTCCGCGGACGGAACAAGGACAGGGGTTTTATTCAAATCTGTTTGTGGTTCCCAAAAAAGAGGGAACCTTCAGACCAATTTTGGATCTAAAGATCCTAAACAAATTCCTCAGAGTTCCGTCATTCAAGATGGAAACTATTCGAACCATTTTACCCTTGATCCAAGAGGGTCAGTACATGACCACAGTGGACTTAAAGGATGCCTACCTTCACATTCCGATTCACAAGAATCATCATCGGTTCCTGAGGTTTGCCTTTCTCGACAGGCATTACTAATTTGTAGCTCTTCCCTTCGGGTTGGCTACAGCCCGAATAATTTTTACAAAGGTTCTGGGCTCACTTCTGGCGGTTCGAAGACCGCGAGGCATAGCGGTGGCTCCTTACCTAGACGACATCCTGATACAGGCGTCAAGCTTTCAAATTGCCAAATCTCATACAGAGATAGTTCTGGCATTCCTGAGGTCGCATGGGTGGAAAGTGAACGAAGAAAAGAGTTCTCTATCTCCTCTCACAAGGGTTTCCTTCCTAGGGACTCTAATAGATTCTATAGAAATGAAAATGTACCTGACGGAGTCCAGGTTATCAAAACTTCTAAATGCTTGCCGTGTTCTTCACTCCATTCCGCGCCCCACGGTGGCTCAGTGCATGGAAGTAATCGGCTTAATGGTAGCGGCGATGGACATGGTGCCATTTGCGCGCCTGTATCTCAGACCGCTGCAATTATGCATGCTCAGTCAGTGGAATGGGGATTACACAGATTTGTCCCCTCTACTAAATCTGGATCAGGAAACCAGAGATTCTCTTCTCTGGTGGTTGTCTCGGGTACACCTGTCCAAGGGTATGACCTTTTGCAGACCAGATTGGACAATTGTAACAGATGCCAGCCTACTAGGTTGGGGTGCAGTCTGGAACTCCCTGAAGGCTCAGGGTTCATGGACTCAGGAGGAGAAACTCCTCCCAATAAATATTCTGGAGTTAAGAGCAATATTCAATGCTCTTCTAGCTTGGCCTCAGTTAGCAACACTGAGGTTCATCAGATTTCAGTCGGACAACATCACGACTGTGGCTTACATCAACCATCAAGGGGGAACCAGGAGTTCCCTAGCGATGTCAGAAGTCTCCAAGATAATTCGCTGGGCAGAGTCTCACTCTTGCCACCTGTCAGCGATCCATATCCCGGGCGTAGAGAACTGGGAGGCGGATTTTCTAAGTCGTCAGACTTTTCATCCGGGGGAGTTGGAACTCCTTCCGGAGGTGTTTGCTCAACTGGTCCGTCGTTGGGGCAAACCAGAATTGGATCTCATGGCGTCTCGCCAGAACGCCAAGCTTCCTTGTTACGGATCCAGGTCCAGGGACCAAGAAGCGACGCTGATAGATCCTCTAGCAGCGCCTTGGTTCTTCAACCTGGCTTATGTGTTTCCACCGTTTCCTCTGCTCCCTCGTCTGATTGCCAAAATCAAACAGGAGAGCGCATCGGGGATATTGACAGCGCCTGCGTGGCCACACAGGACCTGGTATGCAGACCTAGTGGACATGTCATCCTTTCCACCATGGACTCTGCCTCTGAGACAAGACCTTCTAATACAAGGTCCTTTCAATCATCCAAATCTACTTTCTCTGAGACTGACTGCATGCGTGGCTTCTCCGAGTCAGTAATTGATACCTTAATACAGGCACGAAAGCCTGTCACCAGGAAAATTTACCACAATATATGGCGTAAATATCTTCATTGGTGTGAATCCAAGAATTACTCATGGAGTAGGGTTAGGATTCCTAGGATATTGTCCTTCCTCCAAGAGGGTTTGGACAAAGGATTATCAGCTAGTTCTTTAAAGGGACAGATTTCTGCTCTGTCCTTTTACACAAGCGTCTTGCAGAAGTTCCGGACTTTCAGGCATTTTGTCAGGCTTTAGTTAGAATTAAGCATGTGTTTAAACCTGTTGCTCCTCCATGGAGCTTAAACTTGGTTCTTAAAGTTCTTCAAGGGGTTCCGTTTGAACCCCTTCATTCTATTGATATCAAACTTCTATCATGGAAAGTTCTTTTTCTGGTGGCTATTTCCTCGGCTCGAAGAGTCTCAGTTATCTGCCTTACATTGTGATTCTCCTTATCTGATCTTTCATTCAGATAAAGTTGTTCTGCGTACAAAACCTGGGTTTTTACCTAAGGTGGTTTCTAACAAGAATATCAATCAAGAGATTGTTGTTCCATTATTATGTCCTAATCCTTCTTCAAAGAAGGAACGTCTTTTGCATAATCTAGACGTAGTCCGTGCCTTGAAGTTTTACTTACAGGCTACTAAAGATTTTCGCCAAACATCTAACCTGTTTCTTGTTTACTCTGGACAGAGGAGAGGTCAAAAGGCCTCGGCAACCTTTCTTTTTGGCTTCGGAGTATAATCCGTTTAGCCTATGAGACTGCTGGACAGCAGCCTCCTGAAAGGATTACAGCTCATTCTACTAGAGCTGTGGCTTCCACCTGAGCCTTTAAAAATGAGGCCTCTGAACAGATTTGCAGGGCTGCGCCTTGGTCTTCGCTTCATACCTTTTACAAATTTTACAAATTTGATACTTTTGCTTCTTCGGAGGCTGTTTTTGGGAGCAAGGTTCTACAGGCAGTGGTTCCTGCCTTGTCCCTCCCATCATCCGTGTACTTTAGCTTTGGTTTTGGTATCCCACAAGTGATGGATGATCCGTGGACTGAATACACTTAACAAGAGAAAACATAATTTATGCTTACCTGATACATTTATTTCTCTTGTAGTGTATTCAGTCCACGGCCCGCCTTGTCCTTTTTCAGGCAGGTCTAAATTTTAATTAAACTAGTCACCACTGCACCCTATGGTTTCTCCTTTCTTGGCTTGTTTCGGTCGAATGACTGGATATGGCAGTGAGGGGAGGAGCTATATAGCAGCTCTGCTGTTGGTGATCCTCTTGCAACTTCCTGTTGGGAAGGAGAATATCCCACAAGTAATGGATGATCTGTGGACTGGATACACTACAAGAGAAATAAATTTATCAGGTAAGCATAAATTATGTTTTTCTCTTCTTGCCTCTCTCTAGAGTCTGTTCGGCCATCAGTGGCTCAATGCATGGAGGTAGTTGGTCTGATAGTCGCTTCCATGGACATCATTCCATTTGTGAGCTCTATTATGCATGCTCAGGCAATGGAATAGAGACCATTCAGATCTTTCGAAACTCTCTGCTCTGCAGTGTGATTTGCCTTACCTTTAATTTTTCATGTGGATAAGGCGCTACTTCGTACGTTAGAATTTCTCCCTAAAGTGTTTTCGAATCTTAATCAGGATATTGTTCTTTGTCCTAATCCTAATAAGGAATGTCTTTTGCATAACTTAGATGTTGTGCATGCTCCTTTAAATTTTCCTTCAAGGGTACTAATAATTTTCGCCAATCTTCAGGTTTTTTTTGTTTTGTTGGCAAGCAGAAGGGCCAGAAGACCTCTTCTACTTATCTTTCCCTCTGGTTGAGAAGTATTAGTTTTGCTTTTGAGACTGCTGGACAGCAGCCTCCTTAGAGAATTACGGCTCATTCTACTAGGGCTGTCTCCTCCTGGGCTTGCAATTTTTTTTTTTTTTTTGTTAAATGGCGGCTACATGGACCTTGATTATTTTTACAAATGTTATACTTTTGCCTCAGCTGAGGCTTGCTTTGGGAGAGAGGTTCTTCAAGTGCTGGTGCCTTTGGTTTAGGCCTGCTGTCTTGTTCTCCCTCCCTGTTCATTCAGTGTCCTCTAGCTTGTGTATTGGTTCCCACTAGTAATTGGAATGACGTTGTCGACTCCATGTCTTCAGAAAGAAAATAAATTATCAGGTAAGCATAAATTTTGTTTTATTTCTTGACATGGAGTCCATGACCCCACTTTTTTTCTTTTTTTTTTTTTTTTTTTTGGTTAAACCTCAGGCACCTCTACACCTTATCATCTTTCCATTTCCCTTTTGCTGAATGAATGGGGACTGTGAGTAAGGGAAGTGACACTTAATAGCTCTACTGGGGTGCTCTTTGCCTCCTGCTGGCCAGGAGTGAATATCCCACTAGTAATTGTAATTATGTTGTGGACTCAATGTCTGGAAAGAAATTTAGTGTGTTCCAAGGATAATTTTTTTTTTTTTTTTTTTTTTTTAAAGCTGTTGCAGCCAGAGCTCCACGAAAAGCATTTGGAAGCAGCTCCAGTTCCTCAAACAGTGTGACGTCTCCAACAAGTGGAAAAAAATGTAAGTTTTTTTTTTTTTTGTACACTTTGTAAAGTTAAATAGTGACTGTTGCATGAAAACAGTATAGCTTCTCCCTTTGTCCGATGCCATGTAGTGTTTTTGATATCTCAACAAATTCTAATACACTTGTTTGGGGTTTTTTTTTTTTTTTTTATATATAGCTGAAAGCAAGTATGCTGGAGGCAATCCTGTCTGTGTTCGACCCACACCCACATGGCAGAAAGGCATAGGAGAATTCTTTGGGAATCCATCCACAAGTCAACCTGAGAAAGAGAATTGTGTGCCCTCTGATGATGAAGAGGCTGGTGGCAGTGGAGTTGGAAAAGCACCCAGAAAGTAAGAATTACAGCTATACCTAAAAATGAAACTTAACTCTGTCATCTACCTAGAGTACAGTTACATTTCTAAAAAAATTTTTATTTTTTTTTCTTCAGATCACGTCCTTTGCCTCAAGATCCTTCAGATGATGCTGGCTCTGATGATGAGTGAGACATTCCATGAACAATATGTCAATTTTGTATATTTGTAAATAAAGTTTATATTCTTAGCTTCATGTACATATCCTTGAATATATCTTACAGAACATGTCACTAAACTTATGGTTCAACATCCTGTCTTTTTTTTAATAAAATTTCTAATCTGTTAATACATTCTATCTGACCTAGTATTTATAACTCAGTGCTATATCATAAAGTGTAATATTACAAAGAAATTTACAAATGAGAGCCTTGATTAAGCTGTGAGAATATTTTCTAGACCTGCATCCTATAACCATTTAATTACATGTCTTTATGCATGTGCGAACAATTTTTTTTAAAAATAGCTATAAACAAGCAGCAATCAACCAAAAATAGTGGGCTAATTGATGTCCCCTTGCAATACTCAAATTATAAAGGACACTATCCAAAAAGGAAAATGTCATGTAAGTTACATTCTTTGTTAAGTTTCATTAAAAGCATTAAATCCTTGTCATATTCATTAATCTAAGCATTGCAATGTTTTAGTTTTAAAATACATGTTAGTTGCCCATGGGTGTTAAAAAAAAAAAAAAATTGTGCCCCCTCCCAAAAAAATAAGATATGAGGTAAGGCTATGTAGAGTCCAGAGGAAGGACCAGAATAGTGTCCCAAAATGTCTTGATTGTAGACTAATGATGTGGTGGTCTTCACACACCTCACAGCAAAGAAAGACACAAAATATTGATGTCTGTTTGGTAATATGACCTCACTAAAGAGGACTAGTACTCAACTTTTTTGAGCTATGAATAAGCTTAGTTGATATGCAGATTGGTATAAAGCCCCAATATTCTAAAAACATAGGACAGAAATACTTACAAGGTAATGGCATGCAAGAAACTGATCTTGAGTCGAGGCCAGCCTGGTACAAAGCAGGCCTACTAAATGGCAAATACAATATGCTATAAAAAAAAACATTCCTTGGGTCTCAAACAAAGGTTGGAGTAGAAACCCTGATGAATATTGTCCAAAGAAAGAGGGCACATTTGGCCCCATTCTGCATCTAAAGGGCCTCAACCAGTTTGTAAGGGTTGTGCCCTTCAAAATGGAAACGGTCAGATCCATCCTTCCCCTTGTTCAATTCCAACTTTCATATAATATACAGAGGTTGAGCTCTGTTTCCTATGATCAAAAAAAAACCTTCAGGCCATAAATTGTGAGTTAAGCCACACTACCATTTTATATACGCTTTGTGACTGTACAAAAAGATGCATGCACATTGTTTAGGTTTCCCAGTATATTTAGACTGGTATCCTTAGGTTGCCCATCATGATTCTCAAGTAGCTGCTGCAAGTCAGTGTTCAACTAAGCAGATGGCAGATCGATGTAGCATAGTTGGTTTATTGCTCTCGGCTTTGCCAATTCCAATATGATCTTGGGGGTTCTTGCTAGTGGGCTGGTTATTACAAGTTCTATCAGCAGAGATATCCTATGGCCTTCCGAAGCGATGGTTGCTTCCTCCTGATCATTATCCGGTCCTGCAGCAGAGGATTTGTCAGATGTCACCAGACAGGTCGACGTGTGGTCTTTGGTAGCCCATCTATCTGCCACTTGTGCATTAGAGAACCTCACTCTTCTCACAGCTGTGAGTAAATAGTAACTGAAGCCTCTCATATCAGGCAGTATAGTCAGACCTCCTCATAATCAGTCTTATGAAAGTGTAAATCTGTGTTAAGCCTATCCAGGTAGGAGGTGAATGTACTACGATATATATTGGCAAGGCAAACCCCTATGGGGATAGCACACAAGACCTTACAGTATCCTATACAGCATGGTGGAGTAGCCTCCCCATCCATTGTAAGATATGTGGCAGCATTGCTCACATCTACCAAAGGGAGCTCTAAAAGTTCTTGAGCAAGCCTCCCTGCCCTTCCATATCAGTCTTCAAGACCTGATCTGGACCCCCCACTGTTGTAGAAACCTCTCCATTAATAACCTTATAATTCTAGAATGCCTCACCACTTGGGGCAGAATTAGACACTACCAATCAGTAGCACCACACTCTTCCCCCATCACCTCACTGCCAGGATTACCCACAGGTCTCCCTAAGTCCCATCCTAATAAATGGGCACGTCTAGGAATCCAGAAGATATCAGACCTCTGGTCTACCTCCCCACAGGGTCACTTCCAGACACTGGACCAAATCAGGGGCTCCTCTCAAATCCCACCTTTTCTATCCTTTGAATATGCCTGTGTTATATAGTTGGGCTTTAAACCTACATCCCCCTGTCAGCTCCCTCTTTGGGAATCTAGATAGAATCAAGGTGACAAACTATACCGACCACTATCAACCCACTACAACTTAATGGAAAGGGCTCTCCGTCCAGATAAAGCCCCACATCTATTTAGGTGGGTGGGCGGGCCACTTTATACATTTCAATCCCCTGGCAACGTTAATGTAATGTGTGTAACTGACTGAATTACCAAAATCTTTCCCCAAAAAGAGATTGAGGGGGTGCTCAGTGTAAATAGACAGTATATATGTAAAGAAAAAAATACACCCTAAAGAGCACTCGCTTGGCATAGATTACATAAAAAGATGGCAATGACGTGAAACGTAAGTAAATAAAAATAACTTAATAATTAATAGCTAAAATTATACATATCTGGGGATAACCCCCAAGCCATAAAAACATATAGGGGTTGACAGTACTATATGCTGTGAACCTAATGTATGCAGTACAGTGAGGTACGTAAACCTCTAAATCAGATACTAACTGCAAAAGGGTAATATAGCCTAAAGCCACTTAAAGGAGGGACTAGGAGAGAAATATATACTTAAAGTAGAAATTGGGACACAATCCCAGTTGTGACAGCGGTACCGCACAGCCCCTCAGAGAAACGGTTAAATTAAAGTATCAATAATGCTAGTATATGTGAAACCTTTTTAACACATTTCTTTACGCTATACATCAGATAACGGTCGCCTGATGCGCGTTTCGCCTCGGCTTCTTCACAAGGCGACTTACCATCACGCTCACTAACAAAAAAGCCAGTTATTTTGCCTTATGAGACCTACTTCCAACTTCTCACACACTGGTACTATGTCCCCACACGCATAGCCCAAATGTTCTCCAGCACTTTGCACAAATTCTGGCAAAACTGATTACATTGGAGACGAGACATACCTGGTGGGAATGTCCCAAACTTAAAACCTTATGGAATACATGTTTTCTCACACTATCTAAAATAGGGATATCTCTTCCCCAAGTCACCAGCTTCGGCCGTTCTGCACATTGTCACACATACCCTACACAAACATCAAGGTTTTTTTTTTTTTGGTTTTTATTAAATTGTGTTTATCTCCTGATAGTGGTAAAGATATCCATAGCAAGATCATGGGAAAAAAGACTTCCCCTCCCCCCATGGACCACATTAGTTAATACCATGCCCTGTATATACTCCATGGAAAAAAGCATTTTCTACTCCCTCAAACTGACCTTTTTCTAAATTATCTGGGCTGACTGGAAATCTACTCATTTCACCCTATGGCTACCTAATACTGACTTATAAACCTATGGGAGTGTACCCCTATTAAACCTGCAGCCCCAATGTAAATTACAGGCGTGCTCCACTAGTAACCCCCCATTTACCAGCATCCATCACCCTAACCTACCTTCCCTAATCTCCCCCTTTCAACCTATGTCCCACTTAATAGGACTCTAAAACTTTCATGTTTCTGATTACATCGTTATCAACACATGTAATGTAAGGGACTTGCAAGTCCCTCTTCTTTTGGAATTATGTTTGTGTATGAATCTACTTTCTTTTCTTCTAAAAATAAAACAAATTTGAGAAATAAAATAAATATATTCTCCCATCTCAAAAAAAAAATGCATTCTACATGAAAATGCATATCATTTAAACATTGTATAGAAAATGTATCAACATAGCTCCTATAGTTATAATAGAGAGTTGTGACTTTATTAGCCAGGTATAGCAAAGACTTTGGAGCATATCTATTAAGCTCCGTATTTCTGGCAAGCCTTCAGACTTGCCAGAAACGCCAGTTATGGAGCAGTGGTCTTATAATATCTGAGGGATATTACTCAGTATTTCTTCTGTTAAGTGTGATCAGTCCACGGGTCATCATTACTTCTGGGATATTAACTGCTCCCCTACAGGAAGTGCAAGAGGATTCACCCAGCAGAGCTGCATATAGCTCCTCCCCTCTACGTCACTCCCAGTCATTCTCTTGCACCCAGCAACTAGATAGGTCGTGTGAGAGGACTATGGTGATTATACTTAGTTTTATATCTTCAATCAAAAGTTTGTTATTTTAAAATAGCACCGGAGTGTGTTATTACCTCTCTGGCAGAGTTTGAGGAAGAATCTACCAGAGTTTTGCTATGATTTTAGCCGGAGTAGTTAAGATCATATTGCTGTTCTCGGCCATCTGAGGAGTGAGGTAAACTTCAGATCAGGGGACAGCGGGCAGATGAATCTGCATAGAGGTATGTAGCAGTTTTTATTTTCTGACAATGGAATTGATGAGAAAATCCTGCCATACCGATATAATGTCATGTATGTATACTTTACACTTCAGTATTCTGGGAGAATGGTACTTCACTAGAATTACACTGTAAGAAAGACATAAAGCTGTTTAATAACTAGAGATTATGTTTAACGTTTTTGCTGGAATGTAAAATCGTTTTCATTTGCTGAGGTACTGAGTGAATAAATGTTTGGGCACCATTTTTCCACTTGGCAGTTGCTTAAATCTGTTTTTTCTGTCAGTTTCTGTTCTCCCTCACTGCTGTGTGTGTGGGGGAGGGGCGCTTTTACTATGCATCAAATATTTCAGTCAGCAACTCATTGTATTCCCTGCATGATCTGGTTCATCTCTACAGAGCTCAGGGGTCTTCAAAACTTATTTTGAGGGAGGTAATTTCTCTCAGCAGAGCTGTGAGAATTATAGTTTGACTGAAATAAAAACTTTTATTCTGTAATTTGTTTCCTGCTTTCAGAAATTGTTATCTTTGCTAATGGGATTAAACCTTTGCTAAAGTTGTGTTGTTTACAAGGATTGAGGCTATAACTGTTTCAATTTATTAATTTTTAACTGTCATAGATCTTCTGTGCTTCTTAAAGGCACAGTACGTTTTAATATTATTCTATTTGAATTGTATTTCCAAGTTGCAAGTTTATTTGCTAGTGTGTTAAACATGTCTGATTCAGAAGATGATACCTGTGTCATTTGTTGCAATGCCAAAGTGGAGCCCAATAGAAATTTATGTACTAACTGTATTGATGCTACTTTAAATAAAAATCAATCTGTACAAATTGAACAAATTTCACCAAACAACGAGGGGAGAGTTATGCCGACTAACTCGCCTCACGTGTCAGTACCTACATCTCCCGCTCAGAGGGAGGTGCGTGATATTGTAGCGCCGAGTACAGCTGGGCGGCCATTACAAATCACATTACAGGATATGGCTACTGTTATGACTGAAGTTTTGGCTAAATTACCAGAACTAAAAGGTAAGCGTGATCACTCTGGGGTGAGAACAGAGTGCGCTGATATTAGGGCCATGTCAGACACTGCGTCACAGGTGGCAGAACATGAGGACGGAGAACTTCATTCTGTGGGTGACGGTTCTGATCCAAACAGACTGGATTCAGATATTTCAAATTTTAAATTTAAACTGGAAAACCTCCGTGTATTACTAGGGGAGGTGTTAGCGGCTCTGAATGATTGTAACACAGTTGCAATACCAGAGAAAATGTGTAGGTTGGATAAATATTTTGCGGTACCGACGAGTACTGAGGTTTTTCCTATACCTAAGAGACTTACTGAAATTGTTACTAAGGAGTGGGATAGACCCGGTGTGCCGTTCTCACCCCCTCCGATATTTAGAAAAATGTTTCCAATAGACGCCACCACAAGGGACTTATGGCAAACGGTCCCTAAGGTGGAGGGAGCAGTTTCTACTTTAGCTAAGCGTACCACTATCCCGGTGGAGGATAGCTGTGCTTTTTCAGATCCAATGGATAAAAAGTTAGAGGGTTACCTTAAGAAAATGTTTGTTCAACAAGGTTTTATATTGCAACCCCTTGCATGCATTGCGCCGATCACGGCTGCAGCGGCATTCTGGATTGAGTCTCTGGAAGAGAACATTGGTTCAGCTACTCTGGACGACATTACGGACAGGCTTAGAGTCCTTAAACTAGCTAATTCATTCATTTCGGAGGCCGTAGTACATCTTACTAAACTAACGGCGAAGAATTCAGGATTCGCCATTCAGGCACGCAGGGCGCTGTGGCTAAAATCCTGGTCAGCTGATGTTACTTCTAAGTCTAAATTGCTTAATATACCTTTCAAAGGGCAGACCTTATTCGGGCCCGGGTTGAAAGAGATTATCGCTGACATTACAGGAGGTAAAGGCCATGCCCTGCCTCAGGACAAAGCCAAGACTAGACAGTCTAGTTTTCGTTCCTTTCGTAATTTCAAAGCAGGAGCAGCATCAACTTCCTCTGCACCAAAACAGGAAGGAGCTGTTGCTCGCTACAGACAAGGCTGGAAACCTAACCAGTCCTGGAACAAGGGCAAGCAGACTAGGAAACCTGCTGCTGCCCCCAAAACAGCATGAATTGAGGGCCCCCGATCCGGGATCGGATCTAGTGGGGGGCAGACTTTCTCTCTTCGCCCAGGCTTGGGCAAGAGATGTTCAGGATCCCTGGGCGCTAGAGATAATATCTCAGGGATACCTTCTGGACTTCAAATACTCTCCTCCAAGAGAGAGATTTCATCTGTCAAGATTGTCAACAATCCAGACAAAGAAAGAGGCTTTTCTACGCTGCGTACAAGAGCTCTTGTTAATGGGAGTAATCCATCCAGTTCCACGATCGGAACAGGGACAGGGGTTTTACTCAAATCTGTTTGTGGTTCCCAAAAAAGAGGGAACTTTCAGACCAATCCTGGACTTAAAGATCCTAAACAAATTCCTAAGAGTTCCATCGTTCAAGATGGAGACTATTCGGACAATTTTACCTATGATCCAAGAGGGTCAGTACATGACCACTGTAGATTTAAAAGATGCTTACCTGCACATACCGATTCACAAAGATCATTACCGGTACCTAAGGTTTGCCTTCCTAGACAGGCATTACCAGTTTGTGGCTCTTCCATTCGGATTGGCTACAGCGCCAAGAATCTTCACAAAGGTTCTGGGTGCTCTTCTGGCGGTACTAAGACCGCGGGGAATCTCGGTAGCTCCATACCTAGACGACATTCTGATACAAGCTTCAAGCTTTCAAACTGCCAAATCTCATACAGAGTTAGTGCTGGCATTTCTAAGATCACATGGATGGAAGGTGAACGAAAAGAAAAGTTCACTCGTTCTACTCACAAGAGTTCCCTTCCTGGGGACTCTTATAGATTCTGTAGAAATGAAGATTTACCTGACAGAGGACAGGCTATCAAGACTTCAAAGTGCTTGCCGCACTCTTCATTCCATTCAACACCCGTCAGTGGCTCAATGTATGGAGGTAATCGGCTTAATGGTAGCGGCAATGGACATAGTACCCTTTGCACGCTTACACCTCAGACCACTGCAACTGTGCATGCTAGGTCAGTGGAATGGGGATTACTCAGACTTATCCCCTTCTCTGAATCTGGATCAAGAGACCAGAAATTCTCTTCTATGGTGGCTTTCTCGGCCACACCTGTCCAGGGGGATGCCATTCAGCAGACCAGACTGGACAATTGTAACAACAGACGCCAGCCTTCTAGGTTGGGGTGCCGTCTGGAATTCCCTGAAGGCTCAGGGACTATGGAGTCAGGAGGAGAGTCTCCTGCCAATAAACATTCTGGAATTGAGAGCAGTTCTCAATGCCCTCCTGGCTTGGCCCCAGTTGACAACTCGGGGGTTCATCAGGTTTCAGTCGGACAACATCACGACTGTAGCTTACATCAACCATCAGGGAGGGACAAGAAGCTCCCTAGCTATGATGGAAGTATCAAAGATAATTCGCTGGGCAGAGTCTCACTCTTGCCACCTGTCAGCAATCCACATCCCGGGAGTGGAGAACTGGGAGGCGGATTTCTTAAGTCGTCAGACTTTTCATCCGGGGGAGTGGGAACTTCATCCGGAGGTCTTTGCCCAAATACTTCGACGTTGGGGCAAACCAGAGATAGATCTCATGGCGTCTCGACAGAACGCCAAGCTTCCTCGTTACGGGTCCAGATCCAGGGATCCAGGAGCAGTCCTGATAGATGCTCTGACAGCACCTTGGGACTTCAGGATGGCTTACGTGTTTCCACCCTTCCCGTTGCTTCCTCGATTGATAGCCAGAATCAAACAAGAGAGAGCATCAGTGATTCTAATAGCACCTGCGTGGCCACGCAGGACTTGGTATGCAGACCTGGTGGACATGTCATCCTGTCC
Source organism: Bombina bombina (assembly GCF_027579735.1). NCBI lineage: Eukaryota > Metazoa > Chordata > Amphibia > Anura > Bombinatoridae > Bombina > Bombina bombina. The sequence continues at coordinate 502,040,214 of NC_069504.1, forward strand.
GCCTTGGTCTCTACCTCTGAAACAGGACCTTCTGATACAGGGTCCCTTCAAACATCAAAATCTAACTTCTCTGAAGCTGACTGCTTGGAAATTGAACGCTTAATTTTATCAAGACGTGGGTTTTCTGAGTCAGTTATTAGTACCTTAATACAGACTAGGAAACCTGTTACCAGAAAGATTTACCATAAGATATGGCGTAAATACCTACATTGGTGTGAATCCAAAGGTTACTCTTGGAGTAAGGTTAGGATTCCTAGGATATTGTCTTTTCTACAAGAAGGTTTAGAAAAGGGTTTATCTGCTAGTTCATTAAAGGGACAGATCTCAGCTCTGTCCATTCTGTTACACAAACGTCTGTCAGAAGTTCCTGACGTCCAGGCTTTTTGTCAGGCTTTGGCCAGGATTAAGCCTGTGTTTAAAACTGTTGCTCCACCATGGAGTTTAAACCTTGTTCTTAATGTTTTACAGGGCGTTCCGTTTGAACCCCTTCATTCCATTGATATAAAGTTGTTATCTTGGAAAGTTCTATTTTTAATGGCTATTTCCTCGGCTCGAAGAGTCTCTGAATTATCAGCCTTACATTGTGATTCTCCTTATTTGATTTTTCATTCGGATAAGGTAGTCCTGCGTACTAAACCTGGGTTCTTACCTAAGGTAGTTACTAACAGGAATATCAATCAAGAGATTGTTGTTCCTTCTTTATGCCCAAATCCTTCTTCAAAGAAGGAACGTCTACTGCACAACCTGGATGTAGTCCGGGCTCTAAAATTTTACTTGCAGGCAACTAAGGAATTCCGACAAACGTCTTCTCTGTTTGTCATTTACTCTGGGCAGAGGAGAGGTCAAAAAGCTTCCGCTACCTCTCTTTCTTTTTGGCTTCGTAGCATAATTCGTTTAGCTTATGAGACTGCTGGACAGCAGCCCCCTGAAAGAATTACAGCTCATTCTACTAGAGCTGTGGCTTCCACTTGGGCCTTCAAGAATGAGGCCTCTGTTGAACAGATTTGCAAGGCTGCAACTTGGTCTTCGCTTCATACTTTTTCCAAATTTTACAAATTTGACACCTTTGCTTCATCGGAGGCTATTTTTGGGAGAAAGGTTCTTCAGGCAGTGGTTCCTTCTGTATAAAGAGTCTGCCTATCCCTCCCGTCATCCGTGTACTTTTGCTTTGGTATTGGTATCCCAGAAGTAATGACCCGTGGACTGATCACACTTAACAGAAGAAAACATAATTTATGCTTACCTGATAAATTCCTTTCTTCTGTAGTGTGATCAGTCCACGGCCCGCCCTGTTTTTAAGGCAGGTAAATATTTTTTAATTTATACTCCAGTCACCACTTCACCCTTGGCTTTTCCTTTCTCGTTGGTCCTTGGTCGAATGACTGGGAGTGACGTAGAGGGGAGGAGCTATATGCAGCTCTGCTGGGTGAATCCTCTTGCACTTCCTGTAGGGGAGCAGTTAATATCCCAGAAGTAATGATGACCCGTGGACTGATCACACTACAGAAGAAAGGAATTTATCAGGTAAGCATAAATTATGTTTTTGTCCATGTCCACAGGTCCATGTGAGGAATAGGACCTCGCAAACCTGGGAGCTGCCTTTGCTGTCGGGCAGAATGAGGTAAGTGCTGACTTTTATTTCTGGGGACATAAAGAAAGAACTCAGAAGAAGTTGGGCACTTACTCTGTATGGATGGGATTTATAAAGAAGCCCTTAATGGATGGGCACTTTATTTTTATTTTGCATAAATTCTCCCTGATACTTAGATTATATGTGACAGCTAGCGCAGGCATGACGATGGTGGTAGTAACATCTCCCGGCGGTTACTTAAAGAAACATGCCGGCCGGAAGATGACTGTATTGATAGGCTTAGTCTCTGAGGCACTTTATCTAATCTCCCGGCTGTTACATAAGAAACATGCCGCCCGGGAGATTTCTGTTCTAACATCTCCTTAGGTGGGTAAAAGAGCTGATTTATTGGGGACAATGCCCTGCAAAAGGCCCTTTTAAGGGCTATTGGTAGTTTAGGTCGGGCTAGGTTTTTTTATGTTGATAGGGCTATTAGATTAGGTTTAATTAGTTTAAAGATCTTGAAATTTTGTTTTCTGTGATTTAGTCTTGTTTTTGTAATTTAGGTAATTGTATTTCATTTATTTAATTGTATTTCATTTAGGTAAGTTATTTAATTGAATTGTAGTGTTAGGTGTTAGTGTAACTTAGGTTAGTATTTATTTTAGCTAGGTAGTTAGTAAATAGTGAATAACTATTTAGTAACTATTCTACCTAGTTAAAACAAATACAAACTTAGCTGTAAAATAAAAATAAACCTAAGATAGATACAATGTAACTATTAGTTATATTGTAGCTAGTTTAGGGTTTATTTTACAGGTAAGTATTTAGTTTTAAATAGGAATAATTTAGTTAATGATAGTAATTTTGTTTAGATTTATTTAAATTATATTTAAGTTAGGGGGGGTTAGGGTTAGACTTAGGTTTAAAGGGTTAATAAATTTAGAATAGTGGCGGCAACATTGGGGACGGAATATTAGGGGTTAATAGGTATAATGTAGGTGGCGGCAGCGATGTTGGGGGCAGCAGATTAGGGGTTAATAAGTATAATGTACATGGCGGCAGATTAGGGGTTAATAATATTTAACTAGTGTTTGCAATGCGGGAGTGCAGCTGTTTAGGGGTTAATATGTTTATTATAGTGGTGGCGATGTCAGGAGCGGCAGATTAGGGGTTAATATTTTTATTTTATTGTTTGCGATGCGGGATGGCCTCGGTTTAGGGGTTAATAGGTAGTTTATGGGTGTTAGTGTACTTTTTAGCACTTTAGTTATGAGTTTTATGCTACAGCTTTGTAGTGTAAAACTCATAATTACTGTCTTTAAAATGCATTGGGAATCTTGGCTGTAGAGGGTGTACCGCTCACTTTTTGGCCTCCCAGGACAAACCCGTAATACCGGCGCTATGGAAGTCCCATAGAAAAAAAAGACACTACAAAATTTACGTAAGTTGATTTGCGGTAAGGCCAAAAAAGTGTGCGGTACACCTATAACTGCAAGACTGGTAATAGCAGTGGGCGTAAAAAAGCAGCTGTCACGGATACCAGGCTGCAAGGGTTAAACCCCTACCCCCCTATAACCTTCCCCCTGTTGTTATCTAGACTATGTGTAAAGTGTCTTTCTGTTAATTGTATGAGTCATCCATTTGTCCCTTTTGTAAGTCAGGATGTGATTAGAATCACTAACCATTGTCTGATGTTTGTCCCATTGTATAATATTTGTTTCTATTTGTGTAGTAACTAAATCCCCATGTGTTGGAAATGTATAAAAGCTGTGTTTCTGTGCAATAAAGCAGTTCTATTTTAACCTGAAGGCTAGTCTGTATAGTCATTTAGGTGGGCTCCTGCTAGAATCACTTTCCTGGGCTACATAGCAGTTTGTTCCAGACAGTGGAAGGACCCGTTTGGCGGAGCTACCCAGTCGGGGTAGCGGGGTATCCGTCACATTGGTTGGCAGTGGTGGGATGCTTCCGTCTACCTGGAACGTCCAAACCACCAACTGAAGATCTTGCCGGATGGAGCAGTACCATGGGCTCCGGAAGGAAGAATTGAGAACGTTGCTGCAGACTAGAGGGAAAGTCGCCAGCAACAAGACAAAGGCAGTGCTCGTAGCCGAACTGATGGAGGACGATCGGGCTAGCAAACAGGCTGGTGGGTCGGACAGCGACCAAAGCGGAGGACAGCCCAATACAGACTCCACTCAAGGGACTATGACATCCGACAGACAGCGGAAGGTACAGTGGCAACTGGCCTCTCTATGGACCTAACCCCCCCCCCCCCCGAGGAGGTCATTACTCGGATAGTGACTGACACCAACAAGATACACATGTTGGAGCTTCAGAAGTCTATAGGGGGGTCATGCCAGATTCCCTGGAAACCCCTTCCCGGCCCAAGAAACTACCTCACGGGGCTTTCCAAACTTTCCAGGATGATGGGAGCGAGGATATCGACCGCTACCTACAGCTGTTCGAGACCCAGTGCCAGATGCATGGGGTCACTAATGCCAATAGGGTTACTATCTTAATTGGGAAACTATGCGGTAGGGCCCTGGAGGCTTTCCACACTGTCCCCTCCGAAGATCAAGGCAACTATGACCGGGTTAAGGAGCGCATCCTTGCTCGGTATGGACTCACCCCGGAGGCTCACCGGCTAAACTTCAGGGGACTACAAAGACAAGAGGAGCAGCCCTATACCGAGTTTGCCCACCGCTTAGCTAGATCCTTGAACTCCTGGGTGCCACATCACCACCCTTGACGAAGCTGTTCAACTCATCCTCCTAGAGCAGTTCTACAACCGCACCCCAGCAGAGATAAGGGACTGGGTAAAAGACAAGGGACCCAGAACAGCCGATCGGTATGTGGATGCCAGTCGGCCACAGACTCCCGGCCAGCAATCCGCCCCAGACCCGACCGCCCCCTGTGTACCCGGCTGGAGGCAGCAATTCCCGGGGGTGTTATGGGTGTGGACACCCTGGCCATGTGGTACGGAACTGCCCAAAAAGACAAAGAAACCCCCCAGCCATCAAGGGACCCTGCACCAACTCTGTGTGGGACTCCTCAAGGCCGCATCTACCAGGCCGCCGGCCATTACGCGCATACAGTGAGCTCCGACCCATATGCTAAGTGGACAGGAGAAGAAGTGGGTGTCTTGCACCACGTTAGCTTAGTGGGCCAAGACAACAGACACCAACATCGGCAAGATGTCTGGGTCAACGGGCAGGCAGCTCAAGGAATGAGAGATACAGGGGCCACCAACTCTTTGATTCAGCCTCACCTTGTTCCCCCCCTCTGGCTGCACTGGACGGACCCTCGCTGTAGGGGTAGCGGGAGGTGCTGTTCTGAGGGTTCCTACTGCCTGGATCCATTTGGACTGGAAAACCGACGCCTGCAATGTAGAAGTGGGGGTTATGCAAAACATCCCTGCCGAGGTCCTTTGTCTCTGCCTTTTTGGGGAATTCCTCTCCGGACACCTGCCCTGTGACTACCCGCCAGCAGGCCAGATGCCAAGCCACCTCACCGACTCCGGGGACCCAGGTAAGACCTACTGCCCCGATTCTTACCCTTACCCCGAATAACCGTCCCCACTAAACCCGAACTTGCCGACACCCCCTCCTGGGCAACCCCTTCCGACTTTGCCAAAGAGACCTTGAGCGACCCGACCATAGCCCCTTACCAAGACCGAGTAGGTGCTGCCGCCCAGGGCCCCGGAGACTAACGGTTCCAGTGGGAGGGCGAGCTCCTGTACCGGAAAGGGACCGGTGCCCAAATGCCAGCTGGTCGTATCGAAAAAGTTTCGGTCCAACCTGCTGAAAATAGGGCATGACATTCCCTTAGCTGGCCACTTAGGAAAACAAAGGACCCACCACCGCTTGACTCAAACCTTCTTCTGGCCAGGCATTACAGCTGATATTAAGGAATACTGTAAATCCTGTGAGGTTTGCCAGAAGGTAGGAAAGACGGGAGATCATACGAAAGCCCCCCTCCATCCCCTGCCCATTATTGATGAACCCTTTAGCCGAGTAGCAGTAGACATCGTGGGGCCATTAGCTTGGTGCAGCCCCTCAGGGAAGAAATACATCCTTACGGTGGTAGACTATGCCATCCGATACCCAGAGGCAATCCCCTTGGCCAATATCCAGGCAGAGACCATAGCAGATGCGATGCTCAGGATATTCACCAGGGTAGGCTACCCTCGGGAAGTTGTTTCCGATCAGGGAACCCAGTTCACTGCGGAAATCACTCAACAACTTTGGAAGTTGTGCGCGATTAAACCCCTGCACAGCGCCCCTTACCATCCCCAGACAAATGGGCTGTGTGTTTAACGGGACCCTAAAGCAACTGCTTCGGACGTTCTCGGCCACTCACAGGGACTGGGAAAAATTCCTGCCACATCTCCTTTTTGCATATCGAGAGGTGCCTCAGGAATCTACATGTTTTTCCCCCTTTGAACTACTCTATGGTCGAAAGGTTAGGGGCCCGCTAGATTTGTTACGAGCCCATTGGGAGGGAGCCACAGTGGGAGAAGAGCACTCTGTTGTGGGGTACGTACTCCAGCTCAGGGACCAGCTGCAGGACCTGGTAGCCCAGGTCCGTGAGAACCTTCAGGCCTCTCAGCACAAACAGAAGCGATGGTACGATCGTAATACCCGAACCCTGATAGTGGGACAGAAGGTCCTCGCCCTGAAGCCTGTCAAAACAGACAAGCTACAGGCCTCTTGGCAAGGACCCTACCAGGTTGTGGAACAACTGAACAACACCACATACCTGGTAGCGAAGTGTTCAGATGAAAGGATCCGTTGGACCTTTCATGTGAATATGTTGAAGGCATACATAGAAAGACCCAGGGATGTGGCCGCTATCTGTGCGCCGGCAATGGAGGACTCTGAAAGTCTTCAAATGCCGGAGCTGCCCGGACCTACTGACACCCCCCAGGGGGTGGATGACATATCCCTAGACGACAGGTTAGAGCCCGGACAGAAAAGGCAGGTCCGGCGACTCCTAGAACAGAGAAGTGAAATGTTCTCTACTGTCCCTGGGTTTACCACCACAGCCATCCACCGGGTGGAGACCCCAGGACAGACCCCCCTGCGACAGGCTTCCTACAGGGTCCCAGAGGCCCGTCAGGGAAAGTATGCACCGGGACCTCTGTGTCATTGAACCATCCAAAAGTCCCTGGGCCTCCCCGGTAGTGTTAGTACCCAAAAAGGACGGAACTACCCGGTTCTGCGTTGACTACCGTAGACTCAATGACAGAACCACCACTGACGCCTATCCCATGCCCCGAGTAGATGACCTGTTAGATCGAATCGCCCGGGGCCACTTCCTGACCACCCTCGACCTATGCAAGGGTTATTGGCAAATTCCCCTCGACCCTGAATCCATCCCTAAGTCTGCCTTCATCACTCCTTTCGGCTTATACCAGTTTAAGGTCATGCCGTTTGGAATGAAGAACGCCCCAGCCACTTTCCAAAGATCGCTATCTATAGTGAGACCTGGGAGGACCATCTGATCCACCTAGGCGTTGTCTTAGATCGTCTTCGAGCTGCCGGACTAACCTTGAAGCCAGGTAAGTGTACTATTGGGCGCTCGGAGGTTCAATACTTGAGCCACCGAGTCGGCTGCGGTAAGCAGCGACCCGAACCGGCCAAAGTCGAGGCAGTGGCTACCTGGCCCACCCCCAGGACCAAAACCCAAGTCCTTGCCTTTCTGGGTACTGCAGGCTACTACCGGAGGTTTGTCCCCAATTACAGCACCCTCGCCAAACCCCTGACTGACCTTACCCGTAAACGACTTCCCCGACAGGTCCTGTGGTCCCCCGAGTGTGAACAAGCCTTCCAGAGTCTTAAGTCAGCCTTAATCTCTGCTCCAGTACTGGCCGCTCCTAACCCAGCCAAACGCTTTTCTGTCCACACAGATGCCTCCATGTTTGGGTTGGGGGCAATACTAATTCAGGCAGACGAGGAAGGAAGGGACCACCCCGTTGCCTACCTCAGTCGAAAACTGCTACCCCGGGAAGTAGGCTACGCAGCGGTCGATAAAGAATGTCTGGCGCTGGTATGGGCTTTGAAGAAGTTGCAGCCCTAACTATATGGAAGACCCTTCACCATCCTCACTGACCATAATCCCCTTGTATGGCTCAACCGAGTTTCCGGGGACAACGGGAGACTGTTGAGGTGGAGCCTAGCCCTGCAGCAATTTAACTTTGACATTCAGTACCGACCGGGAAAAAGCAATGGGAATGCTGACGGACTTTCCCGGCGGACTGAAGTGGCATAAATTCCGCGGACATCCCCAGGCCGACCCGTATGTGGATCTAGCTGGGTCTGCCGAACTGGAGGGGGGGAGATGTCACAGATACCAGGCTGCAAGGGTTAAAACCCTACCCCCCTATAACCTTCCCCCTGTTGTTATCTAGACTATGTGTAAAGTGTCTTTCTGTTAATTGTATGAGTCATCCATGTGTCTCTTTTGTAAGTCAGGATGTGATTAGAATCTGTTTAACTAACCATTGTCTGATGTTTGTCCCATTGTATCATATTTGTTTCTATTTGTGTAGTAACTAAATCCCCATGTGTTGGAAATGTATAAAAGCTGTGTTTCTGTGCAATAAAGCAGTTCTATTTTCTCCTGAAGGCTAGTCTGTATAGTCATTTAGGTGGGCTCTTGCTAGAATCACTTTCCTGGGCTACATAGCAGTTTGTTCCAGACAGTGGAAGGACCCGTTCGGGGTAGCGGGGTATCCGTCACAGCAGCGTTAGGACCTGTTAACGCTGCTTTTTTACCTTAACGCACAACTCGTAATCTAGCCGTAAGTCTTTTAGCTAATACAGAGGAAGATAGCTCTGTTACAGCTACATCCATCTGACACCAGCAGAGATACTCGCCTCTAGTTATCAAAGTCTGGCGGACCTGATCCGAAAGTGTGGATCAAGTCCGCCAGACTTCGCTGATACGGCGAGCAATACACTCGCCGTATTCAGCATTACACCAGCAGCTCACAAGAGCTGCTGGTGCAACACCGCCCCCTGCAGACTCGCGGCCAATGGGCCAGCAGGGGGGTGTCAATCAACCTGATTGTACTAGATCGGGTTGATTTCCGGCGATGTCTGTCCGCTTGCTCAGAGCAGGCAGACAGGTTATGGAGCAGCGGTCTTTGTGACCGCTGCTTCATAACTGCTGTTTCTGGCAAGCCTGCAGGCTCGCCAGAAACACGGGGCATCAAGCTCCATACTGAGCTTGATACATATGCTCCATTATCTCTATTTCTCTTCATGGACTTGAGAATTTGCTACCTTCTACATCACCAAACAACTTATCCAGAGATGCGATATTAGCTACTATAGAGGGATTCCACTCGTGTTTGGTAACTAGCTATTACTAATAGCACTCACAAAGGATATCACTTCCACAATCCTTAACGGATAAACACAGGCTTTTTACAAATCCACAAAGTATATGTTATAATCAGACGGTTCAACGAACTGTATAGAACATTGATTTTACATAAAGATTGCTAAACATCTACAAGGATTGCTAACATCTTTATTATCTGCCAAGTATTTGGAAACATCAGGGCTCAACAATTCTGCCCAATCAGCTTTTGGTATCTTTTCTGCAACTACTAGTGACCCACTACTATCCGTGATCCGGAAATGCGGTTTGAATACTCCTCTCACAAATTCACTAGGACAATAGCTAGCAACACAAGGTAACTCTGTAATGGCTTCTCCGCACACGGAACCTCAAAGTATACAGCCGTTTGAACACTAAACATTTCCTTAAGTCAAGGTTTGCTTGCTTTTTTATATTAAAGCACTATCCAAAGCTAATATGTGCTTTTATCCACTGCAGTGTGATATGTTTTTACCCTTATTTTACTTTTTATACTGTTTGAGCTCATTAGTTACTTTTTACGTAGCGTCTACTGGTTATATCTTTATGTAGCGCTCCCACTATATCATTACATTATTGTTACTTATTATAGATATTTTCAGTTACTTATTATTGTAACATATTATTGCTACATTCATTCACTGCTACATTTCTTGCAATTGTTATTTACTGCAGAACCCATCATGATGTTATACAGCTGATATTATTATATATGTTTAATAATTGTATAGCTTTTAGTCACAATTGTTTTAACCTAACTCTTTATATTACGCTAGTAAAATTTATTTTTAAAATCAATTTATTTAAATATTTTTGTGCACGGAATTACACATTCTTATACAAACAGACCCCCTAACTAAAAAAAAACACAAAAAAACACACAAAAAACATACAATAAAGCTGCACTTCTCCACTTATTGGCATAAAATGTATATTGAGACGATGTTGTAATGAGCAAAGAATGCTCTTTTAATATTTTATACCAATATACGGGAAATTCAGGTATCTCCACCCAATGAGTACATATATATGAGGTAAACAGTAAAACACTCAAAGTAAATGTTTAGATAAAATCAGAAGAAGGAAGCTTTAATTATAAACAAAATAAAAATATTTCCCAACTTTAGATGAATGCGTGGGTGCTGCTCTGGTACGGATGTCAGGGCTGTGCTCCTGCTCCTAGGAACAAATTGTAGAAATACAAAAAAGAACAGAGCGCATCCCACTCTAAGAGTAATATTGTTTAATTAGGACACAAGTAAAAGCGCAATAAATTGCACGTACTAAATGTTAATAGGCACAATCACCACATCACAAAGTTCTTAACCGGTTACGGTAGGTCTGCAATCGGTCACCCTGTCCTTGCGCTCATCTGAGGGACTTCTGGAAACTCTACAGGAAATTGCGCCGGACCAGGGGATACGCCAACGTGAAAACCCGGTATCACCAGGGACGTGATAGAGCCAAAAGGAGAGTGTCTACGCGTTTCATCAGGTAACATCCTGACTTTCTCAAGAGTAATATATAAAAAGTACACCGCTGATGCTTTTTGAAAGACCCGGGCTTGGCACACCTCCAACACATAGCGGCACGTCATTGGCTCCAGTTCATTAGGGGTCCCGGGATTGGCTGATTAATGTATAGTACACAGACAGTCCGCATCAGCACTATAGCTACATAAAACACACATATAAAACATATATAAAATATACACGTAAAAATATATTTAACATTTTATCGGAAATTCATTTAGTAAAAGTAATATATACACACGGATAACATTAGATTAGATCTATACTCCGAATAAAATTCAATAATGAATTTAGACCATCGAATCTTAACAAATAGCACAGGGCTTAGATACTATGTTAGGGTACTTGTACATTAATAGTAATAGCCCAGCATCTAAAATGTTTCAAACTTGTAACAGCTAACAATAAAAACTATGAGCAACAACAAGACCAGCAAGTGAAAGAATGATTGCAATACTCGATGTAATAGGGGAAACACTACAAGATTTAGAGACCCCTATAGTACGGGGGCTTATACATAAGTTACATCTGGTCAACCATTAGACCTAAAACATACATATGTGTTAAAATAAAGTATAATCACTGTTAGTGTGTAGAAACATAAAAATATTATACAATAGGGACCGCCGGTATACATGAATTCATGAATGGAATCTATTTGGAGCGAAAAACAAGAAGAAGAAACAATCTCATATTAGATGGAAAAAAATTATATATATATATATATATATAAATAAATATATATATAAATAAATAAGAGGATATACGTGCTGACATTGAGAACAAAATTAGCCATATGGTTCATTACATAAAGGCCTGTAGGTCTAGGTCGATGTTAAGAGTTTGTAGCTCGTGAATCCAAAATGTTTCACATTGCCGTAAGCTCTTAAGTCTATTTGTGCAACTATTTGGTGGAATCCAATCCAAAATCATAATTTTTAATCCTAATGGATTAGCATTGTGATGTTGGTTAAAATGCATGGGTACACTGTGATTCTCTATTTTATTTTTTATATTACATAGATGTTCATTTAATCTATTTTTTATATATCTTTTAGTGCGCCCTATATAGAAACATAGGCAGTCACACTTCAGGAGGTATACCACAAAGGTGGATTTACATGAAAACTTATGTTTTATTTTCTAAGATTTAGAATTATTCACGTTATAAAAGGTATCACCTCTGATAATGCGACTGCACATGTTACAATTTTTAATTCCACAGGGCCAGGTCCCATTTTTTCTGCTAAGCCAATGATTTTTATTTTTTTGGGTTGGTTCCTGCACTGATTTTAGTTTAGATGGTGTTAACAAATTCTTCAAATCCTGATTTTTCTTAAAGGTTATCGTTGGTCTCTCTGGTAGAGTTCTGCCTAGTATAGGGTCAGAGGTGAGAATCTTCCAATGTTTCTTTAGGATGTTTTCGATCTCTCTACTTCCCTGGCTGTAAGTAGTGATAAACCTTATATTATTTTGTTCAGGCTGATTTTTGATGGTCTTAAATACAGGATTTAAAATAGTATCTCTATTCATATTTGATACCTTTTCTTTCACCGAATTGAGAAGGGTTATGTCATATCCTTTTTCTTTAAACCTATCATCTAAAGCAACAGACTCAACAGACTCTGCCAGGAAATTCTCAAAGTGTGTACAGTTTCGACGTATCCTCTGATACTGTCCAAGTCGAATGTTCTTTTTCCACCTCGGCAATTGTCCACTTTTGGCACTTAGGAAGCCATTCTTATCTGTAGGCTTCCTATAATTTCTAACTGCAACTTTATTATCCCTATCCACAAACAATAGCAAATTTATGAGATTTGCTAGTGAATTTGAGATTCATGGAATTCCTATTTATATATTCCATGAAATTGGCAATTTGGTCATCCTGACCTTTCCAGATGATGATAACATCATCTAAATACCTGAAATAGTTGATTAAATGACAATTGTAAGGATTTTGGGACCAGATATACTTATTCTCAAAAGAACTCATAAATAAATTAGCATAGGATGGGGCAAAAGTTGTCCCCATCGCTGTGCCTTGTAACTGTAAATAAAATTGTGAATTGAACTCAAAATAGTTAAAGGTACAGTCTAGGCCAAAATAAACTTTCATGATTCAGATAGAGCATGTAATTTTAAACAATTTTCCAATTTACTTTTATCACCAATTTTGCTTTGTTCTCTTGGTATTCTTAGTTGAAAGCTTAACCTAGGAGGTTCATATGCTAATTTCTTAGACCTTGAAGCCCACCTCTTTCCGATTGCATTTTAACAGTTTTTCACCACTAGTGGGTGTTAGTTCACGTATTTCATATAGATAACACTGTGCTCGTGCACGAGAAGTTATCTGGGAGCAGGCACTGATTGGCTAGACTGCAAGTCTGTCAAAAGAACTGAAAAAAGGGGCAGTTTGCAGAGGCTTAGATACAAGATAATCACAGAGGTTAAAAGTATATTATTATAAATGTGTTAGTTATGCAAAACTGGGAAATGGGTAATAAAGGGATTATCTATCTTTTAAAACAATAAAAATTCTGGTGTAGACTGTCCCTTTAAGTTTTAAAATAAAATCAATACTTTCCAAAATAAACTTAACTTGTATAAGTGGAAGATTACTATCTAACATGCTATCCTCGACAGCTTTAATACTGAGGTCGTGGGGAATACATGTATATAGTGATGTTACATCCCATGTTAACCATAGATATTCCTGCTCCCACTTTATCCCCTCAAATGTTTTGATAGTCTGTGTGGTGTATTTTAAGAAAGATCTAGTTGTTTTAACTAGGGGTTGTAAGAAGTGGTCTATATAAACCGATAAGTTACTAGTCAGGGATTTGATCCCCGAAATTATCGGCCTCCCCGGAGGGTCCACCAAAGTTTTGTGGACTTTAGGGAGGTGATAAAAAATCAGGATGGTGGGATCTCTATCCCGCAAGAAATATAATTCTTCATTATTAAGGATAACATTGGATTTAGCATTCGTGAGAATAGTATTCAGTTCTTTAGCAAATGTACTTGTAGGATTGTATGATAGCTTCTTATATGTCATATGATCATCTAAAATCCTTGTGGCCTCCTTTAAATAATCTGATTTATCCTGGACCACTACCCCACTCCCCTTGACTGCTTTCTTGATTATAATATCAGGATAATTTTTTAAAACAGATAAAGTATTCCTTTCCTGTGAAGACAGGTTGTCATTGTACCTAATGACCCACTTATCATTTTTATCCTCCCATAGTTTAGAAAGATCTGCACTTACTAATTTATTGAAAATCTTTATATGTTCTCTCTGGGCCCCTACCGGGAAAAAAATAGATGGTTTCCTGAAATGTGTATGTCTAATATTATCTTCCTCAATGTCTTCATGAGTACTGAATTTAGTTTGAGATTCATTTACAATGGAGGTCTCACCAGGATTCAAGGATGTGTAAAGTATTCATATCATTTCCATTTAGCTGTTCAACTACACACCCATTTTTAACACTATTATTTACAATTCAAAAGATTTTGACCCCTAAAACACAGTACACTGGATATTTTATATAGTTTCACCAAACAGCAAATAAATATTTGCTACACTTCACTATCATTATTTAACCTTACCATATTGATCCCTAACACTTTCAACCAGCTTTTTAGAGCTCCCCTATATTGTCTTTAAGTTTAATAAAAACACAACCCTTCCTCCCATTTAAGGTAAGAACAGAGTTAACTGTTTCATTGCAGGGAAAACTTTATCACAGTATAAAAAAATGTCTTTATATATATATATATATATATATATATATATATATATATATATATATATATGTATATATATATATATATATATATATATATATATATATATGTTCAAGTATGTGTGGGGACCAGGTGACAACAATTTCATCATATTCCATCCTTAGCATGCATATTTATACAGGTATAAATCAAATAAGGGCTAAATACATATCTCAATTTCTTAAATGGTCGCTTATTCAGTTGTCCCATATAAATCAAAAGGTAGCTACAAAGTATCAACAAGGCAGAAAGTTAAACATAATTACCAATGCATAAGCATTCAGAGGCAACATATACACATATATATTACCCTAGTACATATTAATGCTATATTAGTAATATAATTCACTTTAAAATCCACTGTAGATTATTATTATATTATTATTCCCAAAAATTGATGATATAATTTTCAGAGTTAAATCCATTGGGAGTAAGTGTGCACATTTTGTTAATCCAATAGACCTCCTGTCTGGCTAAAATTGGCCACTTGTCTCCACCCCTGGGAGGACATCTGGGGGCATTTTTATCAAAGCGTCAACTGAAAATATGCTTGAGTTCTGCATTTTGTATTTGTTGCGAGATTGATCCGCTGTAGTTATCAAAGCATCAAGATCGGCAAATGTTGAAATTTGTGACGTAATATATGCCCCCGCGATCTCAATCCGACGCAGATCGATGCTTGTGTTATTCGAGTTGAAAACAGTGGTATTCGAGCGGAATTCTGATCATTCACCCTCCTAATCGACACTATTTGAACCTCTCACTAAGTTATCAAAAATTCTACATTCACGCTCACGTCTATTCCGACGCAGCGTACCTATCGTTCAAACTGCCACCCCCGAGGCCGCGGATATTTTAAATAGCATTCCCTTTATAAGTCATGTTTTGCAATGGTAATACTCTATGGGGCCCATTTAACAAGCTCCGTATGGAGCTTGTGGGCCCGTGATTCTGGCGCCAGAAACAGCAGTTATGAAGCACGCTGTCCGTCTGCTCTGAGCAGGCAGACAGGAATCACCAGAAATCAACCCGATCAAGTACGATCGGGTTGATTGACACCTCCCTGCTGGCGGCCGATTGGCCGCGAGTCTGCAGGGGGCGGCGTTGCACCAGCAGCTCTTGTGAGCTGCTGGTGCAATGCTGAATGCGGAGAGCGTATTGCTCTCCTCATTCAGCGAGGTCTTGCGGACCTGATCCGCAGTGTCGGATCAGGTCCGCAAGACCTTTCATAAATAGGGGCCTATATTATTCTTCAATTCACTCTGCAAATATTTTCCAAAGAAGGATAGCAAGAGACTGAAAACTGTTGCATGCCAAATACATGCAAAATACATTTAAAATGCATTCTACATCCCACAAAGGATAGCAAGAGACTGAATTACATTCCAATATGTTAAAAATTGCATTCCCTTTATAAGTCATGTTTGGCAATGTTAATACACCAAATTATTCCTCAATTCGCTTTTCTAATATTTACCAACAAAGGATAGCATTTAGTTAATTGCACAAACAATATACCTGCATTTATTACAGCTGTTGAACTCACCTGGATGGTATAATTCAATACATCAGTGTTTTTCAACCAGTTTGCCGTGGCAAACAGTGTGACTTATTTTTTAAAATTTGCTTGTTTTTTACTCTGGGCATGTATGTATGCTTGTGTGTGTGTGTGTATATATATGTATGTATGTGTGTGTGTGTATATATATATATATATATATATATATATATATATATATATATATACACATATATACACTCACTGTGCTCCACAGATAACACTTTTCCCAGTGCGGGGGTGTCCCTATATATATATATATATATATATATATATATATATATATATATATATATATATATATATGCTGTATTAGGCTACAATGTGTGATTTTGTAAAATTTTGGGATGGTGGTGTGCCACCGGATTTTTTAATGTAAAAAAGTGTGCCACGGCAAACAGATGTTTGAAAATCACTGCAATACATATTACTCGTACAATGATGACGCATATACAAATGAAGCAATAATATACTTTGTGCTCGTCAAATGACGCAATAATACAGAAATTATGCCATTAATTTGTTATGTAATGTGTGGTGCAAAACTTATGAAATCAATTACTGTAATCATTTACAGCTGTAGAACTTGGCATTATAAAAAGGGGTTTCAATCCACACACTTAAAGGGACATGAAACCAAAAATATTTCTTTCATGATTCAGATAGAGAATACGATTTTAAACAACATTCCAATTTACTTCTATTAAATAATTTGCTTCATTCTTTAGATATCCCTTGTTGAAGAAATAGCAATGCACATGGGTGAGCCAATAACAAGAGGCATCTATGTGCAGCAACCAATCAGCAGACACTGAGCATATCTAGATATGCTTTTCAACCAACAATATCACGAGAATGAAGCAAATTAGATAACAGAAGTAAATTTGAAAACTGTTTAAAATAGCATGCTCTTTCTAAAGCATGAAAGAAAGTTTTTGGCTAGAATGTCCCTTTAATTTCATTATTATTTGGCAATGGACATACTCAACAGTCTAAACTTTGTCCTGTTTTTACAGAGACGCAGGAAAAGACGGGTGTTGATGGCTGTGGAGCATCAACGAAGATGCCAGCGGGTGCCAAGGGTTTTCCTGCCTAGGGTTGGTCTCCATGCCCTCAGTGATCGAGAGGTAATCAGTCGATTTTGACTCAATAGGGCTTCTATTGAGAGGCTCTATGTCAAAATCAAGGACTCTCTCGAACCACTCACTGCAAGGACTAGGGCAATCCCTGGGATGGTAAAATTACTATCGGTCCTCTATTTTTTGGCAACTGAATCATTCCAGGCTGTGACAGATCTAGGCATAGGTATGAGGCAGGCAACCCTCTCCCGTCATCTGAAGGTTGTTCTTTATGCCTTGCATCAATGCCTAGTCCATCATGTCCACTTCCCCAATACACCTGAGGAGTGGCATGCTGTCAAGCTCCAGTTTTATCATCTTGCTGGGGTGCCAAGAGTATTGGGGGCCATAGATTGTACACATATATTGGTGCAGCCTCCCAGGGGTAGAGAGGAGACATACCGGAAAGCATAACCACTCGCTGAATATCCAGGTCATCTGTGATGCCAGGTTGAGGATAATGAGCGTACACTCTGGACTCTCTGGTTCCAACCACAATTCCTTCATCCTCTGGTATTCTGCCATCTACCATCAGTTCCATGAAGAACAAATGCCAGAGGGAATCCTCATATTATATATTTACACATATGTATATTATAGATTTTATTCATTCTAAATGCTAATATCAATGCTCTATTATTTTTTTCTCTTATAAGCTTAGTATTAATACAAACTTGTGGGGGAAATGTATAGGGGATATGTATCAAGTAACAAACATAGAGGGCTGCTTTTGGACCCTTGGAATTATGTATAATATAATAGAGTAAATAGAGCCACTCTTGGACCCTTAGAGCTATATGGTAAAACAAGTAAAAAAGTAAACTTCCAACACAGATGAACTATACTTGCACAAATACATTTACATAAATGAGCACTATAAATCAAAAGCCGTAAGGAAATATTAAAATAATCATGGAGAAAATGTATATAGAAAATAGAAATCCCAAAATCAATAAGCAATGTACACATAAAATACAAGAGCGTACCAATATGTTGCCTTAATAACTGTTTTGTATAACAAAGACTAGAATTATAAATGTCAACCTTTAACCATTATCTAATAAAGAATTCTCCAAGAAAATTCCCTAAGAATGTGAGGAGCGATTAGCAAGTTACATAAGGAGGTGCATTGTATAATCATTTCTCCCCTAAAGCTCTTTTGTAGGGCTAGGAAGGAGCTATGTGTATATTCTCCCAGTGGGTTATACTAGAGAGGTCCTGTGTTAATGTAAAATTTCATATTAGGTAGTAATTAGGCTCCCACGTGTATGTAATAGAATAGAGACATGTGTTGGTATAATTTTATATTTAGAAACCAGAGAAGGTGGTACAGATTTCTCAGATGGCTAGATAGAAAACCGTACACCAGGAGTAGCTACCATAGTTAAAAGAGTATGCACACCAGGAGATAGCTATAGGAAATGTGTTTGGTACAGTAAAAGTCTCCCAGCTTGTGAAACAATGGGGACGGTGTTTTATAAAAATAAAGATCCCTCATATCAGTCTAAGTGTTAACGTTTGCACTATCCAGCTAATGGTAGATACATGAAACAACCACTACCTTAATCCCACTCATTAACCAGCCACATGTACAAGAAACAACAAATTGTCCCACAATGAACTAGAATAGTTTCATACGGCATATCTTAGTAGGGCCCTACCATGGAAATATGCCAGACTCAGGGGAATATCCTTAAAAAGAAAAGCGTATCAGTCCTATGTAGAAGTCCCACATAATTATGAGTGATCTTAAAATCACTGAAGCAAAACAGTACTTAGCCTATGCCTGCTGGGTCCAGTATAGGTAGAAGAAATGGTACGATGTGACCCTTTGTTAAGAGCAAACAAACCAGCACCGTATCAAAGATGATCTGACCATCGGCACACACACTTACTCCAAACATGGTAAGCTCTGCTGTAGCGTGTCTCACCACATCGTGATAAGCTTTGAGTTGAGAGTATTTGAAGACTATAGGCTCCATTTGCTCAAGTATCCGCTCTAGAGTCTTTGCTTTTTCATAATCACTGACAATCCGTGTCCTCAGACGGCCCTGGGAGACAGAAGACCCCCGATGCACAGGTATCTCTCCATCTTCAGTTCCCACGAGGGGGGCAAGACCGGTATTTCCTCAACTGTCCCGGCTATCCAACCTCGCCTACCCGCTCGCAAGTTGCGCTCCTCGTGTGCAGCCAGCTGCTGACCAGTGAGTGACTCCGGTAGGATCGGTGCAGTCACAAATGTATTCAGGCAGGTCAGGGTATATACCTCTTGCGTTGCTGTCGATGTCGTGTTTTGTTTTGAGTAAGCCCCAGGGACCGCGCCAGCTAGCGATCCATTATCCGTGTCAGACACGTTTAGCATCTCGGTTCCCTGCGGGGACCCTGGGGAGATCGGCAGTTGTAAGATCCTCTGGAGCTCTTGTTCCAATTCCTCAAAGTGCCTCCGAATGAAAGACTGCATCTCCATTCCCCATGCATCAATAATAGCCGTTAGTGGTTCCATGGCGGTCCTCAGCCAAACTAATATCCACTGCTTCCCATTTAGTTGTACGTAGGTGCCAAGACTGTATATTTAAGACTGTAGCTGCTCCAATGATTTCAGTTATGACTTCCCTCAAATTACAGCTCAAGTTAGCTGTTATACCCGGATAGACCGGGGGGTTAGGTGAAGGCCTCAGACACACATGCGTCGCCACTGCAGGCCTACAATTCCGGTACCTTAGTACAAGAGTATGAGGCTTTTTATAGATCAATTAGCTCAAAATTATATAACAGTTCAAATCTGACATACAGTAAGCGTAGATGAAAAATATATACACTGATAAGCAGCGGATTCATCAGTGAGCCCTCAGAGCACTAAAGTAAGTCGGCCATCTTGGTCGCTGCCCAGAAGCATCCCTGCTCTATTTCTTTTACGCAGGTGATTCTGGATATTTGTGTCTTCTGTGGCTGTTCACACCCATCCACAACCCCAAAATAGTGGAAGAGGTGCACTACAATGATGCCCACATCACCACATGATCAGTGGTTGAGCGTGCCTTTGGCTTATTGAAGAGCCGTTTCTGCTGCTTGGACATCTCCGGCGGGGTTTTTCAGTATGCCCCCTCTAAAGTCTCTTTGATTTTCCTTATATGCTGTATGTTGCACAACATTTGAGTGCAAAAATATGAAGCAACACACAAAGTTTCTTCGAATAAAAATTAACATTTATTTGTTCATCTTAAAAGCATATATATATACAAGCCTCCAATACAAACGGTCTTCAGGAGCGCAGCACAATGGCTTACGCGTTTTGGGTATTACCCGTAGTCATAGCCTACTATGTGCACCTCCTATCTTGCTTAAAAATCACATACTCGTAATTAATTGGTTTAAAAATAGAAAAGGGAGTTGCGCTAAACTCAAGATACACCTGCAGTGCTAGCACGTATTTACCTGTCAAAACACTATTTAATCTATTGTAAATCGCTAAGATAAATCAGATAAATGTATGTTAACAAGGACATTTTTAACAAGGACATTTTTAACAAAGGACATTTTTAACAAATGTGACCCTTAACAAATAATACATGTATGTAAACAAACAACTTCTATAAAGAACACTGCTAGTACCAATAAACATACTCAAATACAGCCTTGGACTATATGCGTGTGTCAAGCTGTTAGTACTGGTGTTCCAATATGACCCATAAGGAAAGTAAAAATCATGCTATGCACTGTTGTGCTTTGAAAAGATTCCAACTGGGTTAAAAATATACAAAGTTTTTGTTTGCATAATAATCGAAGGGACACCATATAAATGGTGTGACCTACTGTATAGTGGTATAGAAGTATAATGATATTAAGCAATATCAAGGTAAGTTAGAATAACCTATACTTTAAAGCAATATTTGGTAAGGAATAAGCTTAGCTGTTCAATAGGTCACATTTAGACATTTGCTATAAGGCCAAAATAAAGTAAGGAATCAAACTTACCAATAGGTCTATCTAGATATCCTAGGGCCTATAGACTCTGATACATATACGTAATTTGTTAAAAGTCCTATTGTGGTTACACTTACCTAATGGGATACAAAACAAAACAGAAGAAAACAAAGCACACTTAGTCAATGAATAATCCAATATACATGATTCATAAAACTATATTAGTCAAAACAACTAAAAAAACATAGGTATAAGAAATATACTGTCTAGATCTAAAAAACATGTATAGTAATGTTATATGTTTAGGCAAAATGTAGTGTGAACTTGTATAGGTGCTAAGGATTTCTTTTTCTTTTTATTCCTTCTGGGTATCTGGTCTTGAGTTTGAACATCCAGAAAATTTCTCTCTTGGCAAGAAGTTTGTCCATATCCCCCCCTCTATTTGTTATTTTCACTTGTTCAATCGCACACCACTTCATCGTATTAAGGTTGCCATTGTGAATTTCAGAAAAATGTCTGATTAGGGGGGTTGAGGATTTACTTCTTCCAAGAGTAGAAAGATGTTCCCTCATCCTAGACTTAATATCTCTAGAGGTAAGTCCTATGTACTGGATGTTACATTGGACACATCTGATCATGTAGATGACATTCTTGGACATGCAATTCATAAAAGATTTTATTTGAAACACCTCTCCAGTCACACAAGAACTATACTCTTTTGTTCTATCAAGATATTCACAGGGCTTGCACTTATTGTGCCCACACCCATACATACCTGTACTTCTCAACCAAGTACTATTGTTTTGTGTCTCCTGCTTCAAAAGTGTTGGTGACAGAATACTGCCCAAAGTAGGACTTCTTCTTGAACTACATCTAACTCCCTGTTTGACTATGTCAGTTAGTTTGTCATCGGCTAACAAAGAGATAGTTGTTAAGAACTCAGACAAGGGCAGGACTGTAGTTGTTCTTGACAGAACTGACTACTTAAAAGAGGCCCACAGACAACTTAGCAATTAGGATAATTACCTTGAGCTAAGTAGTAATCCTACTAAAAATTTCAGCTATGAATTGGCACAAATTGTGGACTATGGTCTAGAAGTGGGCTTTATGGATGTCAATACTGCTAATTATATTATGGTGAAAAATCCTAGAATTTCTCTTTTTTACCATCTTCCTAAAACCCACAAGTCCCTACTAGAGGTCAAAGGTAGACCAATAGTGAGTGGCATAGGTTCTTTGACAGAACATTTGTCCCAATGGCTAGATTCTATCTTGCAGCCACTGGTGGTGTCTCTACAATCCTATGTAAGAGACATCAAACATATTCTTAACATTCTAGACAACATGGAGTGGCAAGAAATATATAGTTGGGTTACGGTGGACGCAGTGTCCCTATACTCCTCTATACCACACGAGGAGG
This sequence comes from Bombina bombina, assembly GCF_027579735.1. Lineage (NCBI taxonomy): Eukaryota > Metazoa > Chordata > Amphibia > Anura > Bombinatoridae > Bombina > Bombina bombina. The sequence goes on from NC_069504.1 coordinate 502,062,514, forward strand.
GTATAAAAGCAGTCAGCTTTGCTTTGCACAATTTTACTGAGTACACCTCAGATTTTCAATTGTTTATACTTAAGGTGACAAGATTCCTTCTGACACACAACTTCTTTCAGTTTGAGGGGGTGTTCTATCTCCAGAGATGTGGAACGGCGATGGGGGCTAAATTTGCCCCATCATACGCTAACCTATTTTTAGGGTGGTGGGAGCACATCCACATCTTTGGAGATAGAAACACATTCAGACAGGACATTGTCATGTATAGGAGATACATAGACAACCTCTTATTTATTTGGAGGGGGTAACATGATGATGTCCATGCCTTTATGGTTTATATCAATGACAATCAAATTGGATTGAGTTTTACTTTTGAGATACACACTGATAGAATCAATTATCTTGACCTTACTCTGATAGGTACAAAAGAAGGTACCATAATTACTAAGACATATAGGAAGCCCATTTCAGGAAACTCTCTCCTGCATGGGAAAAGCTGTCATCCAAAACATACACCAGCAGCAGTGGCTAAAGGCGAATTCATTCGCCTGAAGAGAAACTGCTTGGATGAAGCTGATTTCCAGAAACAAGCAGATGATTTAACACAAAGGCTTTCCAAAAGGGGCTACCACAGAAACATCATTACTAAAGCTAGAAAACAGTGTAATGAGAAACAAAGATCAACACTCCTAAAAGATACAAACAAAACACAGAGAAGTTTCAAGGGAGTAAATTTTGTCACAAGCTTTAGCTCACCGTATCAACAAATAACACATATAATCAAAAAACATTTTCCAATTCTAGCAGCTGATGACAAACTAACTGATATAGTCAAACAGGGAGTTAGATGTAGTTCAAGAAGAAGTCCTACTTTGGGCAGTATTCTGTCACCAACACTTTTGAAGCAGGAGACACAAAACGATAGTACTTGGTTGAGAAGTACAGGTATGTATGGGTGTGGGCACAATAAGTGCAAGCCATGTGAATATCTTGATAGAACAAAAGAGTATAGTTCTTGTGTGACTGAAGAGGTGTTTCAAATAAAATCTCTTATGAATTGCATGTCCAAGAATGTCATCTACATGATCAGATGTGTCCAATGTAACATCCAGTACATAGGACTTACCTCTAGAGATATTAAGTCTAGGATGAGGGAACATCTTTCTACTCTTGGAAGAGGTAAATCCTCAACCCCCCTAATCAGACATTTTTCTGAAATTCACAATGGCAACCTTAATACGATGAAGTGGTGTGCGATTGAACAAGTGAAAATAACAAATAGAGGGGGGGATATGGACAAACTTCTTGCCAAGAGAGAAATTTTCTGGATGTTCAAACTCAAGACCAGATACCCAGAAGGCCTTAATTCAAAATATGACAATCAATTTCTGGGAATAAAAAGAAAAAGAAATCCTTAGCACCTATACAAGTTCACACTACATGTTGCCTAAACATATAACATTACTATACATGTTTTTTAGATCTAGACAGTATATTTCTTATACCTATGTTTTTTGAGTTGTTTTGACTAATATAGTTTTATGAATCATGTATATTGGATTATTCATTGACTAAGTGTGCTTTGTTTTCTTCTGTTTTGTTTTGTATCCCATTAGGTAAGTGTAACCACAATAGGACTTTTAACAAATTACGTATATGTATCAGAGTCTATAGGCCCTAGGATATCTAGATAGACCTATTGGTAAGTTTGATTCCTTACTTTATTTTGGCCTTATAGCAAATGTCTAAATGTGACCTATTGAACAGCTAAGCTTATTCCTTACCAAATATTGCCTTGCAGTATAGGTTATTCTAACTTACCTTGATATTGCTTAATATCATTATACTTCTATACCACTATACAGTAGGTCACACCATTAATATGGTGTCTCTTCGATTATTATGCAAACAAAAACTTTGTATATTTTTAACCCAGTTGGAATCTTTTCAAAGCACAACAGTGCATAGCATGATTTTTACTTTCCTTATGGGTCATAGTGGAATGCCAGTACTAACAGCTTGACACACGCATATAGTCCAAGGCTATATTTGAGTATGTTTATTGGTACTAGCAGTGTTCTTTATAGAAGTTGTTTGTTTACATACATGTATTATTTGTTAAGGGTCACATTTGTTAAAAATGTCCTTGTTAACATACATTTATCAAATTTATCTTAGCGATTTGCAATAGATGAAATAGTGTTTTGACAGGTAAATACGTGCTAGCGCTGCAGGTGTATCTTGAGTTTAGCGCAACTCCCTTTTCTATTTTTAAACCAATTAATTACGAGTATGTGATTTTTAAGCAAGATAGGAGGTGCACATAGTAGGCTATGACTACGGGTAATACCCGAAACGCGTAAGCCATTGTGCTGCGCTCCTCAAGACCGTTTGTATTGGAGGCTTGTATATATATATATATATATATATATATATACAGAAAAAGTCCAGCACTCACTCACAAGCTCTCAACTAAGATAAAAAGCAGCAATGGAAGAATTAGTTACCGCATCTGGCCAAATGGGAAAAGCCCAGGTACCTCGTCAAGGTTTCTTCCAATAAACCTGGGTCCCTAACCAGCCACACAATGCAGGCTCACAATCAAACAACTGTGAAAAAAAAGCAACTGTGAAAAAATGGAGGGTGCACAGGCTTATGTAATTTCCCCAAACATATACAAAACACGGGGGTGGGGTCAGCACTCTCATGCCGGACCGGGTACACATCCTATGACCCTGCAACATGCACAGCCCTGGGTGCAAACCAGCACTCTCAGGAAGCTGCACTGTTACCAGAGCCACAGGCAGTTAACCCCAGTCAGGCCTGGGTGCAAGGCCCAAACAGGGAAAATTACAAAAAAATATTTTAATATAAACACACAGAAAAAGTCCAGCACTCACTCACAAGCTCTCAACTAAGATAAAAAGCAGCAATGGAAGAATTAGTTACCGCATCTGGCCAAATGGGAAAAGCCCAGGTACCTCGTCAAGGTTTCTTCCAATAAACCTGGGTCCCTAACCAGCCACACAATGCAGGCTCACAATCAAACAACTGTGAAAAAAAGCAACTGTGAAAAAATGGAGGGTGCACAGGCTTATGTAATTTCCCCAAACATATACAAAACACGGGGGTGGGGTCAGCACTCTCATGCCGGACCGGGTACACATCCTATGACCCTGCAACATGCACAGCCCTGGGTGCAAACCAGCACTCTCAGGAAGCTGCACTGTTACCAGAGCCACAGGCAGTTAACCCCAGTCAGGCCTGGGTGCAAGGCCCAAACAGGGAAAATTACAAAAAAATATTTTAATATAAACACACAGAAAAAGTCCAGCACTCACTCACAAGCTCTCAACTAAGATAAAAAGCAGCAATGGAAGAATTAGTTACCGCATCTGGCCAAATGGGAAAAGCCCAGGTACCTCGTCAAGGTTTCTTCCAATAAACCTGGGTCCCTAACCAGCCACACAATGCAGGCTCACAATCAAACAACTGTGAAAAAAAGCAACTGTGAAAAAATGGAGGGTGCACAGGCTTATGTAATTTCCCCAAACATATACAAAACACGGGGGTGGGGTCAGCACTCTCATGCCGGACCGGGTACACATCCTATGACCCTGCAACATGCACAGCCCTGGGTGCAAACCAGCACTCTCAGGAAGCTGCACTGTTACCAGAGCCACAGGCAGTTAACCCCAGTCAGGCCTGGGTGCAAGGCCCAAACAGGGAAAATTACAAAAAAATATTTTAATATAAACACACAGAAAAAGTCCAGCACTCACTCACAAGCTCTCAACTAAGATAAAAAGCAGCAATGGAAGAATTAGTTACCGCATCTGGCCAAATGGGAAAAGCCCAGGTACCTCGTCAAGGTTTCTTCCAATAAACCTGGGTCCCTAACCAGCCACACAATGCAGGCTCACAATCAAACAACTGTGAAAAAAAGCAACTGTGAAAAAATGGAGGGTGCACAGGCTTATGTAATTTCCCCAAACATATACAAAACACGGGGGTGGGGTCAGCACTCTCATGCCGGACCGGGTACACATCCTATGACCCTGCAACATGCACAGCCCTGGGTGCAAACCAGCACTCTCAGGAAGCTGCACTGTTACCAGAGCCACAGGCAGTTAACCCCAGTCAGGCCTGGGTGCAAGGCCCAAACAGGGAAAATTACAAAAAAATATTTTAATATAAACACACAGAAAAAGTCCAGCACTCACTCACAAGCTCTCAACTAAGATAAAAAGCAGCAATGGAAGAATTAGTTACCGCATCTGGCCAAATGGGAAAAGCCCAGGTACCTCGTCAAGGTTTCTTCCAATAAACCTGGGTCCCTAACCAGCCACACAATGCAGGCTCACAATCAAACAACTGTGAAAAAAAGCAACTGTGAAAAAATGGAGGGTGCACAGGCTTATGTAATTTCCCCAAACATATACAAAACACGGGGGTGGGGTCAGCACTCTCATGCCGGACCGGGTACACATCCTATGACCCTGCAACATGCACAGCCCTGGGTGCAAACCAGCACTCTCAGGAAGCTGCACTGTTACCAGAGCCACAGGCAGTTAACCCCAGTCAGGCCTGGGTGCAAGGCCCAAACAGGGAAAATTACAAAAAAATATTTTAATATAAACACACAGAAAAAGTCCAGCACTCACTCACAAGCTCTCAACTAAGATAAAAAGCAGCAATGGAAGAATTAGTTACCGCATCTGGCCAAATGGGAAAAGCCCAGGTACCTCATCAAGGTTTCTTCCAATAAACCTGGGTCCCTAACCAGCCACACAATGCAGGCTCACAATCAAACAACTGTGAAAAAAAGCAACTGTGAAAAAATGGAGGGTGCACAGGCTTATGTAATTTCCCCAAACATATACAAAACACGGGGGGGGGGTCAGCACTCTCATGCCGGACCGGGTACACATCCTATGACCCTGCAACATGCACAGCCCTGGGTGCAAACCAGCACTCTCAGGAAGCTGCACTGTTACCAGAGCCACAGGCAGTTAACCCCAGTCAGGCCTGGGTGCAAGGCCCAAACAGGGAAAATTACAAAAAAATATTTTAATATAAACACACAGAAAAAGTCCAGCACTCACTCACAAGCTCTCAACTAAGATAAAAAGCAGCAATGGAAGAATTAGTTACCGCATCTGGCCAAATGGGAAAAGCCCAGGTACCTCGTCAAGGTTTCTTCCAATAAACCTGGGTCCCTAACCAGCCACACAATGCAGGCTCACAATCAAACAACTGTGAAAAAAAGCAACTGTGAAAAAATGGAGGGTGCACAGGCTTATGTAATTTCCCCAAACATATACAAAACACGGGGGTGGGGTCAGCACTCTCATGCCGGACCGGGTACACATCCTATGACCCTGCAACATGCACAGCCCTGGGTGCAAACCAGCACTCTCAGGAAGCTGCACTGTTACCAGAGCCACAGGCAGTTAACCCCAGTCAGGCCTGGGTGCAAGGCCCAAACAGGGAAAATTACAAAAAAATATTTTAATATAAACACACAGAAAAAGTCCAGCACTCACTCACAAGCTCTCAACTAAGATAAAAAGCAGCAATGGAAGAATTAGTTACCGCATCTGGCCAAATGGGAAAAGCCCAGGTACCTCGTCAAGGTTTCTTCCAATAAACCTGGGTCCCTAACCAGCCACACAATGCAGGCTCACAATCAAACAACTGTGAAAAAAAGCAACTGTGAAAAAATGGAGGGTGCACAGGCTTATGTAATTTCCCCAAACATATACAAAACACGGGGGTGGGGTCAGCACTCTCATGCCGGACCGGGTACACATCATATGACCCTGCAACATGCACAGCCCTGGGTGCAAACCAGCACTCTCAGGAAGCTGCACTGTTACCAGAGCCACAGGCAGTTAACCCCAGTCAGGCCTGGGTGCAAGGCCCAAACAGGGAAAATTACAAAAAAATATTTTAATATAAACACACAGAAAAAGTCCAGCACTCACTCACAAGCTCTCAACTAAGATAAAAAGCAGCAATGGAAGAATTAGTTACCGCATCTGGCCAAATGGGAAAAGCCCAGGTACCTCATCAAGGTTTCTTCCAATAAACCTGGGTCCCTAACCAGCCACACAATGCAGGCTCACAATCAAACAACTGTGAAAAAAAGCAACTGTGAAAAAATGGAGGGTGCACAGGCTTATGTAATTTCCCCAAACATATACAAAACACGGGGGGGGGGTCAGCACTCTCATGCCGGACCGGGTACACATCCTATGACCCTGCAACATGCACAGCCCTGGGTGCAAACCAGCACTCTCAGGAAGCTGCACTGTTACCAGAGCCACAGGCAGTTAACCCCAGTCAGGCCTGGGTGCAAGGCCCAAACAGGGAAAATTACAAAAAAATATTTTAATATAAACACACAGAAAAAGTCCAGCACTCACTCACAAGCTCTCAACTAAGATAAAAAGCAGCAATGGAAGAATTAGTTACCGCATCTGGCCAAATGGGAAAAGCCCAGGTACCTCGTCAAGGTTTTTCCAATAAACCTGGGTCCCTAACCAGCCACACAATGCAGGCTCACAATCAAACAACTGTGAAAAAAAGCAACTGTGAAAAAATGGAGGGTGCACAGGCTTATGTAATTTCCCCAAACATATACAAAACACGGGGGTGGGGTCAGCACTCTCATGCCGGACCGGGTACACATCCTATGACCCTGCAACATGCACAGCCCTGGGTGCAAACCAGCACTCTCAGGAAGCTGCACTGTTACCAGAGCCACAGGCAGTTAACCCCAGTCAGGCCTGGGTGCAAGGCCCAAACAGGCTTTTCCCATTTGGCCAGATGCGGTAACTAATTCTTCCATTGCTGCTTTTTATCTTAGTTGAGAGCTTGTGAGTGAGTGCTGGACTTTTTCTGTGTGTTTATATTAAAATATTTTTTTGTAATTTTCCCTGTTTGGGCCTTGCACCCAGGCCTGACTGGGGTTAACTGCCTGTGGCTCTGGTAACAGTGCAGCTTCCTGAGAGTGCTGGTTTGCACCCAGGGCTGTGCATGTTGCAGGGTCATAGGATGTGTACCCGGTCCGGCATGAGAGTGCTGACCCCACCCCCGTGTTTTGTATATGTTTGGGGAAATTACATAAGCCTGTGCACCCTCCATTTTTTCACAGTTGCTTTTTTTCACAGTTGTTTGATTGTGAGCCTGCATTGTGTGGCTGGTTAGGGACCCAGGTTTATTGGAAGAAACCTTGACGAGGTACCTGGGCTTTTCCCATTTGGCCAGATGCGGTAACTAATTCTTCCATTGCTGCTTTTTATCTTAGTTGAGAGCTTGTGAGTGAGTGCTGGACTTTTTCTGTGTGTTTATATTAAAATATTTTTTTGTAATTTTCCCTGTTTGGGCCTTGCACCCAGGCCTGACTGGGGTTAACTGCCTGTGGCTCTGGTAACAGTGCAGCTTCCTGAGAGTGCTGGTTTGCACCCAGGGCTGTGCATGTTTCAGGGTCATAGGATGTGTACCCGGTCCGGCATGAGAGTGCTGACCCCACCCCCGTGTTTTGTATATATATATATATATATATATATATGCTTTTAAGATGAACAAATAAATGTTAATTTTTATTCAAAGAAACTTTTTGGAGTGTGTTACTTCATATTTTTCACTCATTGTGACCGGCAACACACGCTCCTCCACTGCTGTTCGCAAGTACCTTGGGATTGGATGTTTGTTGCTGTACATCATATCCCCATTCCGGAAGAGTAGTACTACGGCGGTTGCTGTGTGGAGATGAAGACAGAGACGACTTGGAGACGCAGAAGTCCGAGTGGATCAGGCAAACCTCAGATATTTGAACCGTATGCCTATATTGCACTAAGAAGCCAGGATATTTGGGACTGTGGTATTATACATAAATGTATTAGACTAAGAAAGTCTGTCACCTAGTCCGCATCGATTGCGAGAGGGAATATATCCCAGGGTGAATACTGTGTTACCCATATCCAGTGCCTATCTCCCAGCACCGCCATACACTCATGCCACAAAAGGGGCTAATATAACATCCTTCCTATAAACAATAATAGACCTTTACACGAAAATCTATAGTATTGAGTGGGGCCTGCTACTTTTTCATTTAACTTGTTGCACAACATTGCCATTAAAATCCATGATAAAGATCTGGAGAGCTTGGATGTCCCAGAGTATGGCGAACAAGGGGAGTCCAAGCTCGAGAAGACTATATTCAGTCGGTGTTTGGACAATAATGTTGACAGTGCAACATACAGTATTTTTATTTCTTCAATATTACTTTACTCTATGGTTTTTATTTCAAAAGCTGATATATTTTGGAAGTTTTTTGCAATTGTTGTCATTTAAATATTGCCAAGATGATATTGTATATCCCCTTGCTATTGATTGAAAGTGGTTAATTTTGTCTATCTTACAATTGTTCATTGTAAAGGTTTTTCAAAACAGATCTTTAAAGGGAAAGTCAAGTTAAAAAAAAATGTCATGATTTAAATAGGGAATGTAATTTTAAACAACTTTCCAATTTACTTTTATCACCAATTTTGCTTTGTTCTCTTGGTATTCTTAGTTGATAGCTAAACCTAGGATGTTCATATGCTAATTTCTTAGACCTTAAAGACTGCCTCTAATCTGAATGCATTTTTACCACTAGATGGCATTAGTTCATGTGTTTCATATAGATAACATTGAATTCATGCACGTGAATTCACACTGGAATGAGCACTTATTGGCTAAATGCAAGTCTGTCAAAAGAACTGAAATAAGGGGGCAGTTTGCAGAGGCTTATATACAAGGTAATCACAGAGGTTAAAGGTGTTTCTTTCATGTAATTGGCAAGAGTCCATGAGCTAGTGACGTATGAGATATACAATACTACCAGGAGGGGCAAAGTTTCCCAAACCTCAAAATGCCTATAAATACACCGCTCACCACACCCACAATTCAGTTTTACAAACTTTTCCTCCTATGGAGGTGATGAAGTAAGTTTGTGCTTGATTTCTATGTTTTCTTCTATGATAAGCGCTTCTAAGAATTTTGAAGCCCAATTCCTCTCAGAGTACATTGTTTGTCAGAGGGATGTGAATTGAGCATCGCCTATTGATTTTCTGGTTTTCCTTACGGGAAATCTTTTCAAAGGTTCTCTGTTATCGGTCATAGGGATTCATCTCCTACCTCCCTTTTCAGATCGATGATATACTCTTATATACCATTACCTCTGCTGATACTTTTTCAGTACTGGTTTGGTTATCTGCTATATGTATTTTACTTATATTTGCCATGAGTCAGGTCTATGTATATTTCCTTTTGTCAGTTTCAGTTTGGGAAGCATGTTTAGGAAGTTATTTGTCTTACCTGGGGTAAAGTCCTTTTTTCAAATTGACTGTTTTTTCTTTTACTTTCGCGGGCAAAATTAGGCTCGCAAGGGCGCAAAAAGCTGTTATTTATTGCATCATTCTTGGTGCGAGAATTTTTTTGGCGCGAAGTTACGTCTTTGATAATGCAAGTTCGTAATTTCCGGCGTCTTAGTTGATGCCAGGTTTCCTTGCAAGAGGTTGCGTCTGTTATTATTCAAGTTGCGTCATTTCTGGATGTTGTTGGCGCCCAAATTTTTTTTTCAACTTCATTTTGCGTTGTGCGTCATACTTGGCGCCAAAAAAATTAGTTTATTTTTTACCCCACTTCCTATATGCCTCTTGCCTTCTATGCTCAGAGGGCTATGCTGTTTGCATTTTTCCCCATTCCTGAAACTGCCATATAAGGAAATTGTAAATTTTGCTCTAATTTTTGCATTCAGAAAACGTTTCCATCAGTACTAGTACAGTTTCTGTTGTTCCTTCAACATCTAATGTACATCATGATATCCCCCTGTTGATATGAAAAATTATATTGCTGCTGCGATACAGAAGGCCTTGTCTGCTATTCTGCCTTCTAATAAACGTAAAAGGTCTTTTAAAACTTCTCGTAAAATTTATGACATTTCTAATGACCGACAACATACTGAAATAGCCTCCTCTGATGAGGATCTCTCTGATTCAGAAGATCCTACCTCAGACATTGACACTGACAAATCTACTTATCTTTTCAAGATTAAGTATATTTGTTCCTTGTTAAAAGAAGTGTTGGTTACTTTGGATATTGAGGAGTCTAGTTCTCTTGATATCAAAACATTTAAATTCTGTTTATAAACCTCCTGTGGTTACTCCTGAGGTTTTTCAAGTTCCTGATGCTATTTCTGATGTGATTGCTAAGGAATGGATTAAGCCTGGTACTTCTTTTATTCCTTCTTCTTGGTTTAAAAGGTTGTACCCTTTGCCAGTGGCTAGATTAGATTTTTGTGAAAAAGTCCCCAAAGTTGATGGGGCTATTTTTACTCTTGCCAAACATACTACTATTCCTATGGAAGACAGTACTTATTTTAAAGATCCTTTAGATAGGAAACTTGAATCTTATCTAAGGAAAGCTTATTTATATTCTGGCTTTCTTCTCAGGTCTGTCATTGCTATGGCTGATGTTGCGGCTGCATCAATCTTTTGGTTGGATAGCTTAGCGCAACAGGAAACAGATCCTGGTTTGTCTAGCATTGATCGTTTGCTTCAACATGCTAATCATTTTATCTGTGATGCTATTTCTTTCATGTAATTAGCAAGAGTCCATGAGCTAGTGACGTATGGGATATATATTCCTAACAGGAGGGGCAAAGTTTCCCAAACCTCAAAATGCCTATAAATACACCCCTCACCACACCCACAAATCAGTTTTACAAACTTTGCCTCCTATGGAGGTGGTGAAGTAAGTTTGTGCTAGATTCTACGTTGATATGCGCTCCGCAGCAGGTTGGAGCCCGGTTTTCCTCTCAGCGTGCAGTGAATGTCAGAGGGATGTGAAGAGAGTATTGCCTATTTGAATTCAATGATCTCCTTCTACGGGGTCTATTTCATAGGTTCTCTGTTATCGGTCGTAGAGATTCATCTCTTACCTCCCTTTTCAGATCGACGATATACTCTTATATATACCATTACCTCTGCTGAGTCTCGTTTCAGTACTGGTTTGGCTTTCTACTTCATGTAGATGATTGTCCTGGGGTAAGTAAGTCTTATTTTTGTGACACTCTAAGCTATGGTTGGGCACTTTTATATAAAGTTCTAAATATATGTGTTTAAACATTTATTTGCCTTGACTCAGGATGTTCAACGTTCCTTATTTCAGACAGTCAGTTTCATATTTGGGATAATGCATATGAATAAATCAATTTTTTTCTTACCTTAAAATTTGACTTTTTCCCTGTGGGCTGTTAGGCTCGCGGTGGCTGAAAAAGCTTAATTTTATTGCGTCATTCTTGGCGCAAAATTTTTTTTTCTTTTTTTCCGGCGTCATACGTGTCACCGGAAGTTGCGTCATTTTTTGACTTTTTTTGCGCCAAAAGTGTCGCTAAAAATTATGGGCGTCACTATTGTCTCCACATTATTTAAGTCTCATTATTTATTGCTTCTGGTTGCTAGAAGCTTGTTCACTGGCATTTTTTCCCATTCCTGAAACTCTCATTTAAGGAATTTGATCAATTTTGCTTTATATGTTGTTTTTTCTATTACATATTGCAAGATGTCCCAGATTGACCCTGAGTCAGAAGATACTTCTGGAAAATCGCTGCCTGGTGCTGGATCTACCAAAGTTAAGTGTATTTGCTGTAAACTTGTGGTATCTGTTCCTCCAGCTGTTGTTTGTAATAAATGTCATGACAAACTTGTTAATGCAGATAATATTTCCTTTAGTAATGTTACATTACCCGTTGTTGTTCCATCAACATCTAATGCTCAGAGTGTTCCTGTTAACATAAGAGATTTTTTTTCTAAATCCATTAAGAAGGCTATGTCTGTTATTCCTCCTTCTAGTAAACGTAAAAGGTCCTTTAAAACTTCTCATTTTTCAGATGAATTTTTAAATGAACATCATCATTCTGATTCTGATAATGATTCCTCTGGTTCAGAGGATTCTGTTTCAGAGGTTGATGCTGATAAATCTTCATATTTGTTCAAAATGGAATTTATTCGTTCTTTACTTAAAGAGGTCTTAATTGCATTAGAAATAGAGGATTCTGGTCCTCTTGATACTAAATCTAAATGTTTAAATAAGGTTTTTAAATCTCCTGTAGTTATTCCAGAAGTTTTTCCTGTCCCTGATGCTATTTCTGAAGTAATCTCCAGGGAATGGAATAATTTGGGTAATTCATTTACTCCTTCTAAACGTTTTAAGCAATTATATCCTGTGCTATCTGACAGATTGGAGTTTTGGGACAAAATCCCTAGAGTTGATGGGGCTATCTCTACTCTTGCTAAACGTACTACTATTCCTACGGCAGATAGTACTTCCTTTAAAGATCCTTTAGATAGGAAAATTGAATCCTTTCTAAGAAAAGCTTACTTATGTTCAGGTAATCTTCTTAGACCTGCTATATCTTTAGCGGATGTTGCTGCAGCTTCAACTTTTTGGTTAGAAGCTTTAGCGCAACAAGTAACAGATCATAATTCTCATAGGATTGTTAATCTTCTTCAACATGCTAATAATTTTATTTGTGATGCCATCTTTGATATCATTAGGGTTGATGTCAGGTATATGTCTCTAGCTATTTTAGCTAGAAGAGCTTTATGGCTTAAAACTTGGAATGCTGATATGTCTTCTAAGTCAACTTTGCTTTCCCTTTCTTTCCAGGGTAATAAATTATTTGGTTCACAGTTGGATTCTATTATCTCAACTGTTACTGGAGGAAAAGGAACTTTTTTACCACAGGATAAAAAATCTAAAGGTAAATTTAGGTCTAATAATCGTTTTCGTTTCTTTTGTCACAATAAGGAACAAAAGCCTGATCCTTCACCCTCAGGAGCGGTATCAGTTTGGAAACCATCTCCAGTCTGGAATAAATCCAAGCCTTTTAGAAAACCAAAGCCAGCTCCCAAGTCCACATGAAGGTGCGGCCCTCGTTCCAGCTCAGCTGGTAGGGGGCAGATTACGATTTTTCAAAGAAATTTGGATCAATTCAATTCACAATCTTTGGATTCAGAACATTGTTTCAGAAGGGTACAGAATTGGCTTCAAGATAAGGCCTCCTGCAAGAAGATTTTTTCTTTCCCGTGTCCCAGTAAATCCAGCGAAGGCTCAAGCATTTCTGAAATGTGTTTCAGATCTAGAGTTGGCTGGAGTAATTTTACCAGTTCCAGTTCTGGAACAGGGGCTGGGGTTTTACTCAAATCTCTTCATTGTACCAAAGAAGGAGAATTCCTTCAGACCAGTTCTGGATTTAAAAATATTGAATCGGTATGTAAGGATACCAACATTCAAAATGGTAACTATAAGGACTATCCTGCCTTTTGTTCAGCAAGGGCATTATATGTCCACAATAGATTTACAGGATGCATATCTGCATATTCCGATTCATCCAGATCACTATCAGTTTCTGAGATTCTGTTTTCTAGACAAGCATTACCAGTTTGTGGCTCTGCCGTTTGGCGTAGCAACAGCTCCAAGGATTTTTACAAAGGTTCTCGGTGCCTTTCTGTCTGTAATCAGAGAACAGGGTATTGTGGTATTTCCTTATTTGGACGATATCTTGGTACTTGCTCAGTCTTCACTTTTAGCAGAATCTCATACGAATCAACTTGTATTGTTTCTTCGAGAACATGGTTGGAGGATCAATTTACCAAAGAGTTCGTTGATTCCTCAGACAAGGGTAACCTTTTTAGGTTTCCAGATAGATTCAGTGTCCATGACTCTGTCGCTGACAGAAAAAAGACGTCTGAAATTGGTTTCAGCTTGTCGAAACCTTCAGTCTCAATCATTCCCTTCGGTAGCCTTATGCATGGAAATTCTAGGTCTTATGACTGCTGCATCGGACGCGATCCCCTTAGCTCGTTTTCACATGCGACCTCTTCAGCTTTGTATGCTGAACCAGTGGTGCAGGGATTACACAAAGATATCTCAATTGATATCTTTAAAACCGATTGTACGACACTCTCTGACGTGGTGGACAGATCACCATCGTTTAGTTCAGGGGGCTTCTTTTGTTCTTCCGACCTGGACTGTGATTTCAACAGATGTAAGTCTGACAGGTTGGGGAGCTGTTTGGGGGTCTCTGACAGCACAAGGGGTTTGGGAATCTCAGGAGGTGAGATTACCAATCAATATTTTGGAACTCCGTGCAATTTTCAGAGCTCTTCAGTCATGGCCTCTTCTAAAGAGAGAATCGTTCATTTGTTTTCAGACAGACAATGTCACAACTGTGGCATATATCAATCATCAAGGAGGGACTCACAGTCCTCTGGCTATGAAAGAAGTATCTCGAATACTGGTTTGGGCAGAATCCAGCTCCTGTCTAATTTCTGCGGTTCATATCCCAGGTATAGACAATTGGGAAGCGGATTATCTCAGTCGCCAAACTTTACATCCAGGCGAATGGTCTCTTCACCCAGAGGTTTTTCTTCAGATTGTTCAAATGTGGGGACTTCCAGAAATAGATCTGATGGCTTCTCATCTAAACAAGAAACTTCCCAGGTATCTGTCCAGATCCAGGGATCCTCAGGCAGAAGCAGTGGATGCATTGTCACTTCCTTGGAAGTATCATCCTGCCTATATCTTTCCGCCTCTAGTTCTTCTTCCAAGAGTAATTTCCAAGATTCTGAAGGAATGCTCGTTTGTTCTGCTGGTGGCTCCAGCATGGCCTCACAGGTTTGGTATGCGGATCTTGTCCGGATGGTCTCTTGCCAACTGTGGACTCTTCCGTTAAGACCAGACCTTCTATCGCAAGGTCCTTTTTTCCATCAGGATCTCAAATCCTTAAATTTGAAGGTATGGAGATTGAACGCTTGATTCTTAGTCAAAGAGGTTTCTCTGACTCTGTGATTAATACTATGTTACAGGCTCGTAAATCTGTATCTAGGAAGATATATTATCGAGTCTGGAAGACTTACATTTCTTGGTGTCTTTCTCATCATTTTTCCTGGCATTCTTTTAGAATTCCGAGAATTTTACAGTTTCTTCAAGATGGTTTGGATAAAGGTTTGTCTGCATTTTACTTGAAAGGACAAATCTCTGCTCTTTCTGTTCTTTTTCACAGAAAGATTGCTAATCTTCCTGATATTCATTGTTTTGTACAAGCTTTGGTTCGTATAAAGCCTGTTATTAAGTCAATTTCTCCTCCTTGGAGTTTGAATTTGATTCTGGGGGCTCTTCAGGCTCCTCCTTTTGAACCTATGCATTCACTGGACATTAAACTACTTTCTTGGAAAGTTTTGTTTCTTTTGGCCATCTCTTCTGCTAGAAGAGTTTCTGAATTATCTGCTCTTTCTTGTGAATCTCCTTTTCTGATTTTTCATCAGGATAAGGCGGTGTTGCGAACTTCTTTTCAATTTTTACCTAAGGTTGTGAATTCTAACAACATTAGTAGAGAAATTGTGGTTCCTTCATTATGTCCTAATACTAAGAATTCTAAGGAGAGATCTTTGCATTCTTTGGATGTAGTTAGAGCTTTGAAATATTATGTTGAAGCTACTAAAAATTTCCGATAGACTTCTAGTCTATTTGTTATCTTTTCCGGTTCTAGGAAAGGTCAGAAGGCCTCTGCCATTTCTTTGGCATCTTGGTTGAAATCTTTAATTGATCATGCTTATGTTGAGTCGGGTAAAACTCCGCCTCAAAGTATTACAGCTCATTCTACTAGGTCAGTTTCTACTTCCTGGGCGTTTAGGAATGAAGCTTCGGTTGATCAGATTTGCAAAGCAGCAACTTGGTCTTCTTTGCATACTTTTACTAAATTCTACCATTTTGATGTGTTTTCTTCTTCTGAAGCAGTTTTTGGTAGAAAAGTACTTCAGGCAGCTGTTTCAGTTTGATTCTTCTGCTTATAATTTCAGTTTTTTTCATTATAAGATTTAAACTTTATTTTGGGTGTGGATTATTTTCAGCGGAATTGGCTGTCTTTATTTTATCCCTCCCTCTCTAGTGACTCTTGCGTGGAAGATCCACATCTTGGGTATTCATTATCCCATACGTCACTAGCTCATGGACTCTTGCTAATTACATGAAAGAAAACATAATTTATGTAAGAACTTACCTGATAAATTCATTTCTTTCATATTAGCAAGAGTCCATGAGGCCCACCCTTTTTTGTGGTGGTTATGATTTTTTTGTATAAAGCACAATTATTCCAATTCCTTATTTTTTATGCTTTCGCACTTTTTTTCTTATCACCCCACTTCTTGGCTATGCGTTAAACTGATTTGTGGGTGTGGTGAGGGGTGTATTTATAGGCATTTTGAGGTTTGGGAAACTTTGCCCCTCCTGGTAGGAATGTATATCCCATACGTCACTAGCTCATGGACTCTTGCTAATATGAAAGAAATGAATTTATCAGGTAAGTTCTTACATAAATTATGTTTTTTGATATCATCAAAATTGATGTTAAATCTATGTCTTTAGCTATTTTAGCTATAAGAGCTTTATGGCTCAAATCTTGGAATGCTGATATGGTATCTAAGTCTAGATTACTATCTCTTTCTTTCCAAGGTAACAATTTATTTGGTTCTCAGTTGGATTCAATTATTTCAACTATCACTGGGGGGAAGGGAGTTTTTTTTGCCTCGGGATAAAAGAACTAAGGGTAAATCTAAAGCTTCTAATCGTTTTCGTTCTTTTCGTCAAAACAAGGAACAGAAAAACAATCCTTCCCCTAAAGACTCTGGTTCCAATTGGAAACCTTCTTTAAGTTGGAATAAATCCAAGCCTTTTAAGAAACCAAAGCCAGCCCCCAAGTCTGCATGAAGGTGCGGCCCTCGATCCAGTTCAGCTGGTGGGGGGCAGAAATTATTCCAAGACATTTGGGCAGATTCTGTTCAAAATCAGTGGATTCAGAGTATTGTCTCTCAAAGGTATCGAATAGGTTTCAGAGTAAGACCTCCTGTGAGAAGATTCTCTCTCTCTCACGTTCCAGTAAATCCGGAGAAGGCTCAGGTTTTTCAAAAGTGTGTTTCAGATCTAGAGTTTTCAGGGGTAATAATACCAGTTCCGTTTCAGGAACAGGGTCTTGGGTTTTATTCAAATCTATTCATTGTCCCAAAGAAAGAAAATTCATTCAGGACAGTTCTGGATCTGAAGTTTTTGAATCGTTTTGTAAGAGTCCCAACTTTCAAGATGGTGACTATGAGGGCTATTTTGCCTTTTGTTCAGAAAGGTCATTATATGTCCACGATAGACTTATAGGATGCATATCTTCACATTCCGATTCATCCAGACCACTATCGGTTTCTGAGATTCTCTTTTCTAGACAAGCATTACCAATTTGTTGCTCTTCCATTTGGCCTAGCAACAGCTCCAAGGATCTTTTTGAAGGTTTTCGGTGCCCTTCTATCTGTAATCAGAGAACAGGGTATTGCAGTGTTTCCTTATTTGGACGATATCTTGGTACTAGCTCAGTCTTTACATTTAGCCGAATCTCACACAAATCAACTAGTGTTGTTTCTTCAAAGACATGGTTGGAGGATCAATTTACCAAAGATTCCTCAGACAAGGGTCACCTTTTTAGGTTTCCAGATAGATTCAGTGTCCATGACTCTGTCCTTAACAGACAAGAGACAAATGAAATTCCAGCTTGTCAAAACCTTCAGTCTCAATCATTCCCTTCAGTGGCTATGTGCATGGAAGTTTTGGGTCTCATGACTGCAGCATCGGACACGATCCCCTTTCTCATTTTCACATGAGACCTCTGCAGCTTTGTATGCTGAATCGATGGTGCAGGGATTATTCTCAGATATCACAATTGATATCCTTAAATCACAACATTCAACTATCTCTGACTTGGTGGTTAGACCATCATCGTTTAATTCAGGGGCCTTCTTTGTTCATCCAACCTGGACTGTAATCAAAACAGATGCAAGTCTTTCAGGTTGGGGAGATGTCTGGGGATCTCTGACAGCATAAGGGGTTTTGAAACCTCAAGAGGTGAGGTTACTAATCAATATTTTAGAACTCCGTGCTATTTTCAGGGGTCTTCAGGTTTGGCCTCTGTTTAAGAGAGAACCATTCATTTGTTTTCAGACAGACAATATCACAACTGTGGCATATGTCAATTATCAGGGTGGGACTCGCAGTCCCCTAGCTATGAAAGAAGTATTTGGGCAGAATCCAGCTCTTGTCTAATTTCTGCAGTGCATATCCCAGGTGTAGACAATTGGGAAGCGGATTATCTCAGCGTTACATCTATGGCTGATGTTGCGGCGGCATCAATCTTTTGGTTGGATAACTTAGCGCAACAGGAAACAGATCTTGGTTTGTCTAGCATTGATCGTTTGCTTCAACATGCTAATCATTTTATTTGTGATGCTATTTTTGATATCATCAAAATTGATGTTAAATCTATGTCTTTAGCTATTTTAGCTATAAGAGCTTTATGGCTCAAATCTTGGAATGCTGATATGGTATCTAAGTCTAGATTACTATCTCTTTCTTTCCATGGTAACAATTTATTTGGTTCTCAGTTGGATTCAATTATTTCAACTATCACTGGGGGGGAAGGGAGTTTTTTTTGCCTCGGGATTAAAGAACTAAGGGTAAATCTAAAGCTTCTAATCGTTTTCATTCTTTTCGTCAAAACAAGGAACAGAAAAACAATCCTTCCCCTAAAGACTCTGGTTCCAATTGGAAACCTTCTTTAAGTTGGAATAAATCCAAGCCTTTTAAGAAACCAAAGCCAGCCCCCAAGTCTGCATGAAGGTGCGGCCCTCGATCCAGTTCAGCTGGTGGGGGGCAGAAATTATTCCAAGACATTTGGGCAGATTCTGTTTAAAATCAGTGGATTCAGAGTATTGTCTCTCAAAGGTATTGAATAGGTTTCAGAGTAAGACCTCCTGTGAGAAGATTCTCTCTCTCTCACATTCCAGTAAATCCGGTGAAGGCTCAGGCTTTTCAAAAGTGTGTTTCAGATCTAGAGTTTTCAGGGGTAATAATACCAGTTCCGTTTCAGGAACAGGGTCTTGGGTTTTATTCAAATCTATTCATTGTCCCAAAGAAAGAAAATTCATTCAGGACAGTTCTGGATCTGAAGTTTTTGAATCGTTTTGTAAGAGTCCCAACTTTCAAGATGGTGACTATGAGGGCTATTTTGCCTTTTGTTCAGAAAGGTCATTATATGTCCACGATAGACTTATAGGATGCATATCTTCACATTCCGATTCATCCAGACCACTATCTCTTTTCTAGACAAGCATTACCAATTTGTTGCTCTTCCATTTGGCCTAGCAACAGCTCCAAGGATCTTTTTGAAGGTTTTCGGTGCCCTTCTATCTGTAATCAGAGAACAGAGTATTGCAGTGTTTCCTTATTTGGACGATATCTTGGTACTAGCTCAGTCTTTACATTTAGCCGAATCTCACACAAATCAACTAGTGTTGTTTCTTCAAAGACATGGTTGGAGGATCAATTTACCAAAGATTCCTCAGACAAGGGTCACCTTTTTAGGTTTCCAGATAGATTCAGTGTCCATGACTCTGTCCTTAACAGACAAGAGACAAATGAAATTCCAGCTTGTCAAAACCTTCAGTCTCAATCATTCCCTTCAGTGGCTATGTGCATGGAAGTTTTAGGTCTCATGACTGCAGCATCGGACACGATCCCCCTTTCTCATTTTCACATGAGACCTCTGCAGCTTTGTATGCTGAATCGATGGTGCAGGGATTATTCTCAGATATCACAATTGATATCCTTAAATCACAACATTCAACTATCTCTGACTTGGTGGTTAGACCATCATCGTTTAATTCAGGGGCCTCCTTTGTTCATCCAACCTGGACTGTAATCAAAACAGATGCAAGTCTTTCAGGTTGGGGAGATGTCTGGGGATTTCTGACAGCACAAGGGGTTTTGAAACCTCAAGAGGTGAGGTTACTAATCAATATTTTAGAACTCTGTGCTATTTTCAGGGGTCTTCAGGTTTGGCCTCTGTTAAAGAGAGAACCATTCATTTGTTTTCAGACAGACAATATCACAACTGTGGCATATGTCAATTATCAGGTTGGGACTCGCAGTCCCCTAGCTATGAAAGAAGTATTTGGGCAGAATCCAGCTCTTGTCTAATTTCTGCGGTGCATATCCCAGGTGTAGACAATTGGGAAGCGGATTATCTCAGCGTTACATCCGGGGGAGCGGTCTGTCCATCCAGATGTATTTTTTCAGATTGTACAGATGTGGGGTCTTCCAGAAATAGATCTGATGGCTTCTCATCTAAACAAGAAACTTCCCAGGTACCTGTCCAGGTCCAGGGATCCTCAGGCGGAGATGGTGGATGCTTTAGCAGTTCCTTGGTTTTACCAACCTGCTTATATCATTCCGCCTCTAGTTCTTCTTCCAAGAGTGATCTCCAAGATCATCATGGAACAATCGTTTGTGTTTCTGATAGCACCAGCATGGCCTTAAAGGTTTTGGTATGCGCAACTTCTTCGGATGTCCAGTTGCCAGCCTTGGCCACTTCCTCTAAGACCAGACCTGTCTCAAGGGCCGTTTTTCTATCAGGATGTCAAATCGTTAAATTTGAAGGTATGAAAATTGAATGCTTAGTGCTTAGACATAGAGTGATTAATACTATGCTACAGGCTCGTAAGTCTGTTTCAAGGAAGATTTATTATCGAGTTTGGAAGACCTATATTTCATGGTGTTCTTCTCATAAATTCTCCTGTCATTTTTTTAGAATTCCTAGAATTTTACAATTTCTTCAGTATGGTTTGGATAAAGGTTTGTCTGCAAGTACTTTGAAGGGACAAATCTCTGCTCTTTCTGTTTTATTTCATAGAAAGATTGCTAAGCTTCCTGATATTCACTGTTTTGTTCAGTCTTTGGTACGTATCAAGCCTGTTATTAAGTCAATCTCTCCTCCTTGGAGTTTTAATTTTGTTTTGAAGACTTTGCAGGCTCCACCTTTTGAGCCCATGCATTCTTTGGATATTATAAAAAGAAATTCCTGAGGAGGAAAAACCTAAGAGGATGCGCTTGGAACACAGGTTATCAAAGTAGGACCTATCACTTTGTGATTGGGTTTGTACCCGTATGCATTAATAAATATAAACAGCACAGTGTTTGGTATGTGTGAAAAATTAATAATAATGACGAAAATAAATTGTGAATAAAAAAAGTGCTCAGGACAATTTGTGTATAAAATTAGTGATACATTGAAATAATCAGATAATCACAGATAAACAATGATATTTGTGGCAATAAATAAAATATATAAAAAGTACTTATCAATGTCCCAAAAAATGCTGTGATGTAAAAAATAAGTGTCCAATCCTAATATGTGAACGGTGATGTGTTCAGGTGTTTGGCGTGCTCCTCTTGTGTCCCGCGGTGCGATGGGTCAGGGTGTCTAGAATGGAAGATAAACAAGGGGCGCCAACATAGTGTAAATCGTTAAAACAATAAATATAAAATTGATGTGCAGAAAACTACTCACAAGGAAAGTGGCACCTTAAATGAATAAGGTGCGATAAAGCAGGCTGACATTCAATTTCCAGCAGTCAGTACGCTGGAGGTCTCACCCAGAGGACCTGTGGAATCCAGATAGGCGTCTAGAAAGTAGCACCCACGTTTTTTAGGGCCAATGGCCGGACCAGGTGAGCTGCAAGCTGATAGATGTTCTCCTGCTGCACTCACGCCGCCAAGACTTTTCTCCAAAACTGACAGTGTCAGTGTATGAAAGGTTCCGTGGTAAATGTCCTGTTTCAAAAACAAGTGGATCGTGGAAAGAAGCAAAAATACCGGGTCGTGGTACAAAACAAACAGTATTTATTTTGCAACGCGTTTCTCAGTCTATTCCAGACCGTTTCATCAGGCATAATCATAGTTAACAATAGAGATCTATTTAAACCCACAATGACCCGGAATTGAAACAAAAGGTCAACTCTATTAACAATGTTGCAATTGCAAAAAACATTTAACTTTTGATACATTGTATAAATTGATTTGAACATTTGTGACCGCACAGATAACACTTAAATAAAAAGTATATAAAAAAAGTATATAAAAAAATCCTATTCGCAATTACCAAATATATCTGGAAAAAAAATATATCATAGTAAACTGGACATATATTAACATGTGTGTATATGTATATCTCATCTCCTGGTTGGATTCAAACTCAGGACCTAATGTGTGCTAGGCAATGGATAAATCCAAAAGGCTACCTTTATGTCTTGTTTAAATTTCTTGCAAAAAGGATTAGTAACTATTGATATAAAATATATAAATTTATCTACATGTCTCACAATGTCTAGAAGATAATCTTATTTGGTCTTTTTAATAAATGACTCTAATTTTTAAAACCAAACTAAAAGGAATTTTCTTATAAATATAAAACTAAAAAAGAAATGTTCGTGACAAATGCTTACTATAAATAACATATAAAAATGATAAAAAATGATAAAAAATATATATGTATATATATATTTTTTTTATGGCTCCACTGGACTCGAACTTGGGACCTTCTGTATGTTAAGCGAGCATGAAATTGGTAAGGCTATCTTGAAGGCCTATTTTTACATTATATATTGGAGCAGAAATATGTTAGGAATTATGTTATTAATAATATGTATATATATATTTGGGACTCCACTGGACTCGAACTTGGGACCTTCTGTATGTTAGGCGAACATGAAATTGGTTAGGATATCATGAAAGTTTATGTTACATATTGGGGCAGAAATATATTAGGAATTATGTTATTAGTTGTTTCCAATCATATACAACAACCAAATAGACTAAAAAGTGTATCCAGAATGTATATAAACAATTGTAGGTGTATGTGTTGATGAATAATAAAACATTCAAAAAGATGAAATGTGCAAAATTGTGTATCGTGAAAAATAATATAAATCAGGTATGTAAAATATAATATGAAACTATATGGGTGCTTGGACTATTAGGTTTAGAACCAGATAGACAGGTGCATACATATACACATCTATGTGGACATGCTCGTCATGGGCATATACACATAAATATAAGTGTATGGAAATATAACATATTCTATATGTATCTAAATTGCATTAATGCAATATATTATTGAAGACTGACAAATAAGAGAAAAAGAAATAAGAAAGATATAATGTAGTGGTATCGACGTATGGTAGTATTTGTTAATGTATATCAAAAAATATAAGAAAATATGATGTACTAGACCCTAAAAGCTAAATCTCAAGTTAGATACAAATGTAACCTGTATAAAAGTAATAATTTATGTGAAGGCTGCCAAATCTACATTGGCATTTAAGCCTAATGGATATAAGGTTTTGAGTTTATGTATCCAATATGTTTCTAATTGCCTGAGTTTAATCAGACGATCATAATCTGTGGAAGGTGGTACATGATCAATAGGGATAATTTTATAGATATCTGAACTCCTGTCGTGTATCGTTTCGCAATGGTTGGGGACACTATGGTTGGTTTTAGTTTTTTTAAAATTTTTACAATTTCGATGATGTTCACCCCAACGGGTACGGAGATTTCTAATAGTGCGCCCTACATACTGGACGCCACAAATACAATTAAGGAGATACACTATATATTTAGATTCGCAATTGAGACGATGTGTGATTTGATAAGTTAAACCAGTAATATTGGATTTAAAAGATTTTTGTGAAATTGTAAATTTGCACATGTTGCAACCTCTTTTGCCACATTTGAATGATCCATGGGAAGCTAAAAAGTTTAAAGTTTTGGTTTGTTTATTGGACCGAAATTGGCAATGTTTTACTCTTTTACTGGGGGCTAATTGATTCCTTAAAGTGGGAGCTCGTCTATATACAATTTTGGTTTTTTCACCAACTATATCTTTAAGGAAAGGATCCTTTTGGATAATGTTCCAATGTTTATGTAGTATGTTTTGAATTTTGTAGTGGTTGTTATTGTATTGTGTAATGAAAAGTGGTTCACAAACAACATTGTTTGTGGATTTCTTTTTGGTTTGATTGTTGGTGCTATTTTGGACTTTTTCAAAGATTAATTCTCTATCTAGATTGCATGCTTTTTTAAGACATTGATTTAGTAGATCTATAGGATAACCTTTGTCTACAAAGCATTGGTAAAGAACCTTGCTTTGAATGTCAAAAGATTCTAAATTGGAGCAATTCCTGCGTATTCTCTTAAATTGGCTGTATGGGATGTTTCTTTTCCACCCTATATGGTGGTTACTAGAGAAGTCTAGATAGCTATTGCTATCGACTTTTTTGAAAAAGGTTTGAGAAATGATGTTACCTTGATTATCCCAACTTAGTAATAGATCCAAGAATTCTATTGAAGATTTTTGTATATTAGCTGTGAAGGTTAAACCCATCTGATTCTAATTTAAGTGTTCTATTAGTGTGTTAGCTAGCTCGTGGTTCCCTCTCAAAATAAAAATCAGGTCATCTATATAGCGGCCATAGTATACCAGGTTCGCCCAAAAGCTTGAGGAATAAATATATCGGTCTTCAAAGATTCCCATAAACAAATTTGCAAAGCTTAGGGCGAACCTGGTACCCATGGCCGTCCGTTTATTTTCTTTGTCAGTCTTCAATAATATATTGCATTAATGCAATTTAGATACATATAGAATATGTTATATTTGCATACACTTATATTTATGTGTATATGCCCATGACGAGCATGTCCACATAGATGTGTATATGTATGCACCTGTCTATCCGGTTCTAAACCTAATAGTCCAAGCACCCATATAGTTTCATATTATATTTTACATACCTGATTTATATTATTTTTCACGATACACAATTTTGCACATTTCATCTTTTTGAATGTTTTATTATTCATCAACATATACACCTACAATTGTTTATATACATTCTGGATGCACTTTTTAGTCTATTTGGTTGTTGTATATGATTGGAAACAACTAATAACATAATTCCTAATATATTTCTGTCCCAATATATATCATAAACTTTCAAGATAGCCTTACCAATTTCATGTTCGCTTAACATACAGGAGATCCCAAGTTCGAGTCCAGTGGAGTCCCAAATATATATATACATATTATTAATAACATAATTCCTAACATATTTCTGCTCCAATATATAACATAAAAATAGGCCTTCAAGATAGCCTTACAAATTTCATGCTCACTTAACATACAGAAGGTCCCAAGTTCGAGTCCAGTGGAGCCTTAAAAATATATATATACATATATATTTTTTATCATTTTTTATAATTTTTATATGTTACTTATTTATAGTAAGCATTTGTCACGAACATTTCTTTTTTAGTTTTATATTTATAAGAAAATTCCTTTTAGTTTGGTTTTAAAAATTAGAGTCATTTATTAAAAAGACCAAATAAGATTATCTTCTAGACATTGTAAAACATGTAGATAAATTTATATATTTTATATCAATAGTTACTAATCCTTTTTGCAAGAAATTTAAACAAGACATAAAGGCAGCCTTTTGGATTTATCCATTGCCTAGCACACATTAGGTCCTGAGTTTGAATCCAACCAGGAGATGAGATATACATATACACACATGTTAATATATGTCCAGTTTACTATGATATATTTTTCTTCTGTTAAGTGTGATCAGTCCACGGGTCATCATTACTTCTGGGATATTACTCCTCCCCAACAGGAAGTGCAAGAGGATTCACCCAGCAGAGCTGCATATAGCTCCTCCCCTCTACGTCACTCCCAGTCATTCTCTTGCACCCAACGACTAGATAGGATGTGTGAGAGGACTATGGTGATTATACTTAGTTTTATATCTTCAATCAAAAGTTTGTTATTTTAAAATAGCACCGGAGTGTGTTATTATCTCTCTGGCAGAGTTTGAAGAAGAATCTACCAGAGTTTTTGTTATGATTTTAGCCGGAGTAGTTAAGATCATATTGCTGTTTCTCGGCCATCTGAGGAGAGGTAAACTTCAGATCAGGGGACAGCGGGCAGATGAATCTGCATAGAGGTATGTAGCAGTTTTTATTTTCTGACAATGGAATTGATGAGAAAATCCTGCCATACCGATATAATGTCATGTATGTATACTTTACACTTCAGTATTCTGGGGAATGGTACTTCACTAGAATTACACTGTAAGAAATACATAAAGCTGTTTAATAACTAGAGATTATGTTTAACGTTTTTGCTGGAATGTAAAATCGTTTTCATTTGCTGAGGTACTGAGTGAATAAATGTTTGGGCACTATTTTTCCAATTGGCAGTTGCTTAATCTGTTTTCTGACAGTTTCTGTTCTCCCTCACTGCTGTGTGTGAGGGGGAGGGGCCGTTTTTTTGGCGCTTTTACTATGCATCAAATATTTCAGTCAGCAACTCATTGTATTCCCTGCATGATCCGGTTCATCTCTACAGAGCTCAGGGGTCTTCAAAACTTATTTTGAGGGAGGTAATTTCTCTCAGCAGAGCTGTGAGAATTATAGTTTGACTGAGATAAGAAACGTTTATTCTGTAATTTGTTTCCTGCTTTCAGAATTTGTTATCTTTGCTAATGGGATTAAACCTTTGCTAAAGTTGTGTTGTTTACAAGGATTGAGGCTATAACTGTTTCAATTTATTAATTTTCAACTGTCATAGATCTTCTGTGCTTCTTAAAGGCACAGTACGTTTTAATATTATTCTAATTGAATTGTATTTCCAAGTTGCAAGTTTATTTGCTAGTGTGTTAAACATGTCTGATTCAGAGGATGATACCTGTGTCATTTGTTGCAATGCCAAAGTGGAGCCCAATAGAAATTTATGTACTAACTGTATTGATGCTACTTTAAATAAAAATCAATCTGTACAAATTGAACAAATTTCACCAAACAACGAGGGGAGAGTTATGCCGACTAACTCGCCTCACATGTCAGTACCTACATCTCCCGCTCAGAGGGAGGTGCGTGATATTGTAGCGCCGAGTACATCTGGGCGGCCATTACAAATCACATTACAGGATATGGCTACTGTTATGACTGAGGTTTTGGCTAAATTACCAGAACTAAGAGGTAAGCGTGATCACTCTGGGGTGAGAACAGAGTGCGCTGATAATATTAGGTCCATGTCAGACACTGCGTCACAGGTGGCAGAACATGAGGACGGAGAACTTCATTCTGTGGGTGACGGTTCTGATCCAAACAGACTGGATTCAGATATTTCAAATTTTAAATTTAAACTGGAAAACCTCCGTGTATTACTAGGGGAGGTGTTAGCGGCTCTGAATGATTGTAACACAGTTGCAATACCAGAGAAAATGTGTAGGTTGGATAAATATTTTGCGGTACCGACGAGTACTGAGGTTTTTCCTATACCTAAGAGACTTACTGAAATTGTTACTAAGGAGTGGGATAGACCCGGTGTGCCGTTCTCACCCCCTCCGATATTTAGAAAAATGTTTCCAATAGACGCCACCACAAGGGACTTATGGCAAACGGTCCCTAAGGTGGAGGGAGCAGTTTCTACCTTAGCTAAGCGTACCACTATCCCGGTGGAGGATAGCGGTGCTTTTTCAGATCCAATGGATAAAAAGTTAGAGGGTTACCTTAAGAAAATGTTTGTTCAACAAGGTTTTATATTGCAACCCCTTGCATGCATTGCGCCGATCACGGCTGCAGCGGCATTCTGGATTGAGTCTCTGGAAGAGAACATTGGTTCAGCTACTCTGGACGACATTACGGACAGGCTTAGAGTCCTTAAACTAGCTAATTCATTCATTTCGGAGGCCGTAGTACATCTTACTAAACTTACGGCGAAGAATTCAGGATTCGCCATTCAGGCACGCAGGGTGCTGTGGCTAAAATCCTGGTCAGCTGATGTTACTTCTAAGTCTAAATTGCTTAATATACCTTTCAAAGGGCAGACCTTATTCGGGCCCGGGTTGAAAGAGATTATCGCTGACATTACAGGAGGTAAAGGCCATGCCCTGCCTCAGGACAAAGCAAAAGCCAAGACTAGACAGTCTAATTTTCGTTCCTTTTGTAATTTCAAAGCAGGAGCAGCATCAACTTCCTCTGCACCAAAACAGGAAGGAGCTGTTGCTCACTACAGACAAGGCTGGAAACCTAACCAGTCCTGGAACAAGGGCAAGCAGACTAGGAAACCTGCTGCTGCCCTTAAAACAGCATGAATTGAGGGCCCCCGATCCGGGATCGGATCTAGTGGGGGGCAGACTTTCTCTCTTCGCCCAGGCTTGGGCAAGAGATGTTCAGGATCCCTGGGCGCTAGAGATAATATCTCAGGGATACCTTCTGGACTTCAAATACTCTCCTCCAAGAGAGAGATTTCATCTGTCAAGATTGTCAACAATCCAGACAAAGAAAGAGGCGTTTCTACGCTGCGTACAAGAGCTCTTGTTAATGGAAGTAATCCATCCAGTTCCACGATCAGAACAGGGACAGGGGTTTTACTCAAATCTGTTTGTGGTTCCCAAAAAAGAGGGAACTTTCAGACCAATCCTGGACTTAAAGATCCTAAACAAATTCCTAAGAGTTCCATCGTTCAAGATGGAGACTATTCGGACAATTTTACCTATGATCCAAGAAGGTCAGTACATGACCACTGTAGATTTAAAAGATGCTTACCTTCACATACCGATTCACAAAGATCATTATCGGTACCTAAGGTTTGCCTTCCTAGACAGGCATTACCAGTTTGTGGCTCTTCCATTCGGATTGGCTACAGCTCCAAGAATCTTCACAAAGGTTCTGGGTGCTCTTCTGGCGGTACTAAGACCGCGGGGAATCTCGGTAGCTCCATACCTAGACGACATTCTGATACAAGCTTCAAGCTTTCAAACTGCCAAGTCTCATACAGAGTTAGTGCTGGCATTTCTAAGGTCACATGGATGGAAGGTGAACGAAAAGAAAAGTTCACTCGTTCCACTCACAAGAGTTCCCTTCCTGGGGACTCTTATAGATTCTGTAGAAATGAAGATTTACCTGACAGAGGACAGGCTAACAAGACTTCAAAGTGCTTGCCGCACCCTTCATTCCATTCAACACCCGTCAGTGGCTCAATGCATGGAGGTAATCGGCTTAATGGTAGCGGCAATGGACATAGTACCCTTTGCACGCTTACACCTCAGACCACTGCAACTGTGCATGCTAAGTCAGTGGAATGGGGATTACTCAGACTTATCCCCTTCTCTGAATCTGGATCAAGAGACCAGAAATTCTCTTCTATGGTGGCTTTCTCGGCCACATCTGTCCAGGGGGATGCCATTCAGCAGACCAGACTGGACAATTGTAACAACAGACGCCAGCCTTCTAGGTTGGGGTGCCGTCTGGAATTCTCTGAAGGCTCAGGGACAATGGAGTCAGGAGGAGAGTCTCCTGCCAATAAACATTCTGAAATTGAGAGCAGTTCTCAATGCCCTCCTGGCCTGGCCCCAGTTGACAACTCGGGGGTTCATCAGGTTTCAGTCGGACAACATCACGACTGTAGCTTACATCAACCATCAGGGAGGGACAAGAAGCTCCCTAGCTATGATGGAAGTATCAAAGATAATTCGCTGGGCAGAGTCTCACTCTTGCCACCTGTCAGCAATCCACATCCCGGGAGTGGAGAACTGGGAGGCGGATTTCTTAAGTCGTCAGACTTTTCATCCGGGGGAGTGGGAACTTCATCCGGAGGTCTTTGCCCAAATACTTCGACGTTGGGGCAAACCAGAGATAGATCTCATGGCGTCTCGACAGAACGCCAAGCTTCCTCGTTACGGGTCCAGATCCAGGGATCCAGGAGCAGTCCTGATAGATGCTCTGACAGCACCTTGGGACTTCAGGATGGCTTACGTGTTTCCACCCTTTCCGTTGCTTCCTCGATTGATTGCCAGAATCAAACAAGAGAGAGCATCAGTGATTCTAATAGCACCTGCGTGGCCACGCAGGACTTGGTATGCAGACCTGGTGGACATGTCATCCTGTCCACCTTGGTCTCTACCTCTGAAACAGGACCTTCTGATACAGGGTCCCTTCAAACATCAAAATCTAACTTCTCTGAAGCTGACTGCTTGGAAATTGAACGCTTGATTTTATCAAGACGTGGGTTTTCTGAGTCAGTTATTGATACCTTAATACAGGCTAGGAAACCTGTTACCAGAAAGATTTACCATAAGATATGGCGTAAATACCTATATTGGTGTGAATCCAAAGGTTACTCTTGGAGTAAGGTTAGGATTCCTAGGATATTGTCTTTTCTACAAGAAGGTTTAGAAAAGGATTTATCTGCTAGTTCTTTAAAGGGACAGATCTCAGCTCTGTCCATTCTGTTACACAAACGTCTGTCAGAAGTTCCTGACGTCCAGGCTTTTTGTCAGGCTTTGGCCAGGATTAAGCCTGTGTTTAAAACTGTTGCTCCACCATGGAGTTTAAACCTTGTTCTTAATGTTTTACAGGGCGTTCCGTTTGAACCCCTTCATTCCATTGATATAAAGTTGTTATCTTGGAAAGTTCTATTTTTAATGGCTATTTCCTCGGCTCGAAGAGTCTCTGAATTATCAGCCTTACATTGTGATTCTCCTTATTTGATTTTTCATTCGGATAAGGTAGTCCTGCGTACTAAACCTGGGTTCTTACCTAAGGTAGTTACTAACAGGAATATCAATCAAGAGATTGTTGTTCCTTCTTTATGCCCAAATCCTTCTTCAAAGAAGGAACGTCTACTGCACAACCTGGATGTAGTCCGTGCTCTAAAATTTTACTTACAGGCAACTAAGGAATTTCGACAAACGTCTTCTCTGTTTGTCATTTACTCTGGGCAGAGGAGAGGTCAAAAAGCTTCCGCTACCTCTCTTTCTTTTTGGCTTCGTAGCATAATTCGTTTAGCTTATGAGACTGCTGGACAGCAGCCTCCTGAAAGAATTACAGCTCATTCTACTAGAGCTGTGGCTTCCACTTGGGCCTTCAAGAATGAGGCCTCTGTTGAACAGATTTGCAAGGCTGCAACTTGGTCTTCGCTTCATACTTTTTCCAAATTTTACAAATTTGACACTTTTGCTTCATCGGAGGCTATTTTTGGGAGAAAGGTTCTTCAGGCAGTGGTTCCTTCTGTATAAAGAGCCTGCCTATCCCTCCCGTCATCCATGTACTTTTGCTTTGGTATTGGTATCCCAGAAGTAATGATGACCCGTGGACTGATCACACTTAACAGAAGAAAACATAATTTATGCTTACCTGATAAATTCCTTTCTTCTGTAGTGTGATCAGTCCACGGCCCGCCCTGTTTTTAAGGCAGGTAAATATTTTTTAATTTATACTCCAGTCACCACTTCACCCTTGGCTTTTCCTTTCTCGTTGGTCCTTGGTCGAATGACTGGGAGTGACGTAGAGGGGAGGAGCTATATGCAGCTCTGCTGGGTGAATCCTCTTGCACTTCCTGTTGGGGAGGAGTAATATCCCAGAAGTAATGATGACCCGTGGACTGATCACACTACAGAAGAAAGGAATTTATCAGGTAAGCATAAATTATGTTTTTTTCCAGATATATTTGGTAATTGCGAATAGGATTTTTTTTATATACTTTTTTTATATACTTTTTATTTAAGTGTTATCTGTGCGGTCACAAATGTTCAAATCAATTTATACAATGTATCAAAAGTTAAATGTTTTTTGCAATTGCAACATTGTTAATAGAGTTGACCTTTTGTTTCAATTCCGGGTCATTGTGGGTTTAAATAGATCTCTATTGTTAACTATGATTATGCCTGATGAAACGGTCTGGAATAGACTGAGAAACGCGTTGCAAAATAAATACTGTTTGTTTTGTACCACGACCCGGTATTTTTGCTTCTTTCCACGATCCACTTGTTTTTGAAACAGGACATTTACCACGGAACCTTTCATACACTGACACTGTCAGTTTTGGAGAAAAGTCTCGGCGGCGTGAGTGCAGCAGGAGAACATCTATCAGCTTGCAGCTCACCTGGTACGGCCATTGGCCCTAAAAAACGTGGGTGCTACTTTCTAGACGCCTATCTGGATTCCACAGGTCCTCTGGGTGAGACCTCCAGCGTACTGACTGCTGGAATTTGAATGTCAGCCTGCTTTATCGCACCTTATTCATTTAAGGTGCCACTTTCCTTGTGAGTAGTTTTTTGCACATCACTTTTATATTTGTTGTTTTAACGATTTACACTATGTTGGCGCCCCTTGTTTATCTTCCATTCTTTGGATATTAAACTACTATCTTGGAAAGTGATGTTTCTTTTGGCTACCTCTTCAGCTAGAAGAGTCTCCAAATTGTCTGCTCTCTCTTGTGAGTCTCCTTTTCTGATTTTCCATCAGGATAAGGCTGTTTTGCGGACTTCGTTTAAATTTCTTCCTAAGGTTGTGAATTCTAACAACATTAGTAGGGAAATTCTTGTTCCTTCCTTGTGTCCTAATCCCAAGAATGCTCTTGAAAGATCTTTACATTCTTTAGATGTTGTAAGAGCTTTGAAATATTATGTTGAAGCTACTAAAGATTTCAGGAAGACTTCTAGTCTATTTGTTGTCTTCTCTTTCCAATTGGCCTTTCCAATTGTCTTTGATTAACAATCAACTTAATTTAGTGGACTCAGCTGACTGCCCTGCCTGCATATATTTCCCACTAGTTTGGGCTGTGCATTGCACTGACCTGTGCATTGCTACAACAACATATGTTCACATTTTCAAAGTGAACATTTTATAAGTGAGGCATTAGCAATAGAATTATACAAGAATTAAGTGAACATTTTATAAGTGAGGCACTAGCAATAGAATTATACAAGAATTAAGTGAACATTTTATAAGTGAGGCACTAGCAATAGAATTATACAAGAATTAAGTGAACATTTTATAAGTGAGGCATTAGCAATAGAATTATACAAGAATTGAACAAGGATTGGGCAAGGGGCAAGACACAGGCAGGTACTTTTGTAATATTATGTTTAATATACCTTACTGTTTTCTTATGCAATTGCTACTGTAATACTGTGTCTTATGTGTTTAACTGGTTCCCTCTTTTGTAAAAATGCCTACTATCTTCATATTCCTTTTTGCTGCCTTTTGTCTCTATAACAAACTACAAAATTTAATTACTCCTTCTCCCTCTACACCTGCACTGTTCAATAGCCCATCTCTCTTAAACTCACCTTACTTTTGTACTCACAAACTTTAACTATTCCTAAACAATCTCTCTCCCCCCTGCACCTTGTCTCAAAAGCAGTCTCATTACTGCAAATCTGTATCTCATCTTATGCCACTCTCCCTCTTGCTTTTACTAACTGCTGGTGACATCTCCCCTAATCCTGGTCCCCAACAACTGCCTAGCCGTGCACATCCATGTGTACCGTCCCACAGACTCAAAAAACAAAACTCTGACAACCTTACTCACATTCCTCTTGCATCAAAAGCTACTACCCCTTTCACTTGTGCACTTTGGAACTCTCGCTCTGTTTGCAACAAACTCACTTCTATACACAACCTCTTTATCTCCCACTCCCTCAATCTTCTGGCCCTAACAGAAACCTGGCTCTCTCCCCTAGACACAGCATCCACTGCTGCTCTGTCACATGGGGGTCTCCACTTCAGCCACACTCCTAGGTCTGGTAATAGACAAGGAGGTGGTGTAGGTATTTTACTTTCCTCTCGTTGCACCTTTCAACAAATACATCCCATCTCTTCCCTCACATTTTCCTCATTCGAAACCCATATAATTTGCTTATTCTCTCCTCTTTCAATACGTGTTGCAGTCATAT
Organism: Bombina bombina; assembly: GCF_027579735.1. Lineage (NCBI taxonomy): Eukaryota > Metazoa > Chordata > Amphibia > Anura > Bombinatoridae > Bombina > Bombina bombina. Next base: position 502,096,236 of record NC_069504.1, read on the forward strand.
ACCGTCCTCCTAGCTCCTCAACTCAATTTCTAGATCACTTGGCTGCATGGTTACCTTATTTCCTTTCCTCAGACACCCCTTCCCTCATTCTTGGTGACTTCAACATCCCTCTTGACAATCCCACTGCCTCCTCTGCAAAACAACTTCTGCAACTCACTTCCTCTTTCGGTTTGTCACAATGGACTGATTCTCCCACTCACAAAGATGGTCACTCCCTTGACCTGATCTTTAGCTATCGATGCACTTTCTCAAACTTCACAAATTCCCCCTTTCCTCTTTCTGACCACCATCTCCTTACTTGCAACATATCATCCCTCCCTACAACTCTCCCTCCTTCTGCTCCTCACACCAAACTTCACAGAAGCATTATGTCATTAGATCAACAACAGCTTTCTAATTCCCTCAAACCTCTCCTCTCATCCTTCTCCTCCTTTTCCTGCCCTGACAAATCTATCTGTCACTATAATTCCACCCTTACATCCGTCCTTGACAATCTCGCCCCTCTTACCATAGCTCGGAAATATAACACTCATCCTCAGCCCTATCATACTCCTCTGACACGATACCTACGCAGATGTTCCCGTACTGCTGAGCGGCACTGGAGAAAATCTAGGAGTTCAGCTGATTTTCAACATTACAAATTTATGTTGAACTCCTACTATTCTGCCCTTAATTTCCATAAGCAACACTACTTCTTACTCTTAGCTCTAATCTTTCTTCAAACCCAAAACGTTTGTTGTCCACTTTCAATACTCTTCTCCGCCCTCCCCCACCTCCTAATACAATTTCTCTGTCAGCTCAAGACTTTGCCAACCACTTCATTAACAAAATCGACTCCATCAGAAATTAAATCAGCTCTCAACACAATTCCATTCTCTCACCCCCTCAAATGCTCTCAACCAACCACAACCCACATAACCTTAAACTTAGCTCATTCTCCCCTGTTACTGAGGAAGATTTTTCGGCACTTATACTGCGCTCTCACCTGTCCCCTTGACCCTATCCCCTCACAGCTACTCCCCTCCCTCTCTGCTACCCTTACCCCTATACTCACACACACTTTCAACCTCTCCCTCAGCACCAGTATTTCCCTCATCGCTGAAACATGCACTGGTCACACCTATCCTCAAAAAACCTTCCCTTGATCCTACCTCCCCATCCAACTACCGCCCTATTTCCCTCCTCCCTCTTGCATCAAAGCTTCTCAAAAAACTAGTTTATGCACGCCTATCCCATTTCCTTACAATAAACTCCCTCCTTGACCCATTGCAATCTGGATTTCGTCCCCATCACTCCACAGAGACAGCAATTGTTAAGGTTACCAACAACCTACTTACAGCAAAATCAAAAGGCCACTTCTCTCTGCTTATCCTCCTTGATCTGTCCGCAGCCTTTGACACTGTTGACCACCCTCTTTTGCTCCAAGCCCTCCAATCCTTCGGCATCTGTGACACAGCCCTCTTGTGGCTCTCTTCCTATCTGTCAAACCGTACCTTTAGTGTAGCCTTCTCTGGGGCCTCCTCTGCCCTGTCACCACTTTCTGTCGGAGTACCACAAGGCTCTGTCCTCGGTTCCCTTCTCTTCTCAATCTACACGTCATCACTAGGTTCCCTAATAAAGTCCCACGGTTTACAATATCATTTGTATGCCGATGACACCCAAATCTACTTCTCTGCACCAGACCTATCTCCTTCCTTGCTAACCCGTGTCACTAACTGTCTTTCTCACATCTCTAACTGGATGTCCTCTCACTACCTCAAGCTAAACCTCTCAAAAACTGAGCTCCTTATTGTCCCCCTTCTTCAAAACTCTCCACCCCCAATCTCTCTATAACTGTTGACAACTCCATTATTACCCCTACCCCGCATGCCCGATGTCTCGGGGTCACATTTGACTCAGATCTTTCTTTCACTCCTCACATTCAGTCATTGGCTAAAGCCTGCTGCTTCCACCTTAAAAACATCTCTAAAATTAGACACTTCCTTACACAAGACATAACTAAGATTTTAATCCACTCTCTCATTCTTTCCCGCTTCGATTACTGCAACTCTGTCCTCTCTGGTCTCCCCACCTGCCGCCTAGCTCCTTTAAAATCCATAATGAATGCCTCTGCCAGACTCATCTTCCTTACACGTCGCTCTTCATCTGCTGCACCTCTCTGCCAATCCCTTCACTGGCTTCCTCTTGCCTCTAGGATCAAACACAAAATTATCATTCTGACATACAAAGCCCTCAACTGCGCTTCTCCCCCCTATAACTCAGACCTTGTCTCCAGATACTCTCCCTACCGTCCCCTTCGCTCTGCTCACGACCTCCTACTCTCCTCCTCTCTTGTCACCTCATCACACTCCCATTTACAGGACTTCTCCAGACTGGCTCCCAACTTGTGGAACTCTCTGCCTCACTCCACAAGACTCTCTTCTAGTTTTAATAGCTTCAAGTGCTCCCTAAAGACTCTACTGTTCAGGGATGCATACAACCTATGCTAACCTTCCTTTATTCCACTTCATTTCCTCCATTGCTATCCCCTGATCCCCCTTAGCATGTAAGCCTAAGAGTCCAGCTGTTTGTAGATCACCTTCTTAAGAGCTGACTACAACAGTGCAACTCTTGGCAGGGCCCTCTACCCATTTGATCCCTATAATTGTTTTGTTTTACTCCGCCTTTGTTTATAGCGCTGCAGAATCTGTTGGCGCTCTACAAATAACCGATAATAATAATAATAAATAATTCTCTGGTTCTAGGAAAGGTTAGAAAGCTTCTGCCATTTATTTGGCATCTTGGTTAAAGCTTTTAATTCATAAAGCTTTTTTGGAGGCGGGACAGTCCCCACCTCAGTGGATCACAGCTAATTCTACTAGATCAGTCTCCATTTCTTGGGCTTTTATGAATGAAGTTTCAGTTGATCAGATTTGCAAAGCAGCAACTTGGTCTTCTTTGCATACATTTACTAAATTTTACCATTTTGATGTATTTGCTTCTTCTGAAGCAATCTTTTGTAGAAAAGTTCTTCAGGCAGCTGTTTCAGTTTGATTATTTTGCTAATGTTAAGTTTTTTTTCTTTCAATTTTTGGGAAAAACTTATTTTTTTGTGGATTTAATTTTTTCAGCGGAAAATGGCTGTTTTTATTTTATCCCTCCCTTTCTAGTGACTCTTCTGTGGACTGCTAGACTGCAGGACTTCTGTCGTGCAGCACCTATCCTCTGGAACACTCTCCCTCATCCTGTCAGGCTTTCCCCTAATCTTTCTTCTTTTAAATGCACCCTGAAGACATTTTTGATCAGAGAAGCATACAACCCAACTCAATATTAAATTAATTTCACTCACCTAACATTTCCCTCATCTAACGCTGCATTAAAATCTTGGGTATTTCTATCCCATACGTCACTAGCTCATGGACTCTTGACAATTGCATGAAAAAAAAACATAATTTATATAAGAACTTACCTGATAAATTCATTTCTTTCATATTGGCAAGATTCCATGAGACCCACCCTTTTTCTGGTGGTTTATGATTTTTTTGTCTAAAAGCACAATTATATTTCTCCTGTTAAGTGTAGTCAGTCCACGGGTCATCCATTACTTATGGGATTATATCTCCTCCCTAACAGGAAGTGCAAGAGGATCACCCAAGCAGAGCTGCTATATAGCTCCTCCCCTCTACGTCATACCCAGTCATTCTCTTGCACCTAACTAATAGATAGGACGTGTGAGAGGACTGTGGTTGTTAAACTTAGTTTTTATTTCTTCAATCAAAAGTTTGTTATTTTAAACAGCACCGGAGTGTGTTGTTTTTTTCTCAGGCAGCATTAGAAGAAGAATCTACCTGAGTTTGTGTATGATCTTAGCGGTCGTAACTAAGATCCACTTGCTGTTCTCGGCCATTCTGAGGAGTGAGGTAACTTCAGAACAGGGGACAGCAGGCAGGGTTCACCTGCAAGGAGGTATGTTGCAGTAAATTATTTTCTAAGGAATGGAATTGACTGAGAAAATACTGCTAATACCGATGTAATGTAAGTGCAGCCTTAAATGCAGTAGTAGCGACTGGTGTCAGGCTGATATGTATGTATGTTTACACTGAGGTATTTCTGGGGAATGGAACTTCACTAAGAAAATACTGTATACATTTAAGTTATATTTGAGCCTCCACTGCAGTGAAAGCGACTAGCAGCAGGCTTATTAATAACATTTCATAATTTTATTTTAAAACGTTTACTGGCATGTTAATCGTTTTTTTCTGAGGTACTTGGTGATAAAACTTTATGGGCATGATTTTTACCACATGGCTGTCGTTTGTTTCTGAATAAAATCAGTTTACTGAGCTTCCCCACTGTTGTATTATGAGTGGGAGGGGCCTATTTTAGCGCTTTATTGCGCAGTAAAAATTCAGTCACAGTCTTCCTATTTCTTCCTCCATGATCCAGGACGTCTCTACAGAGCCCAGGGGTCTCCAAAACTAGTTTTGAGGGAGGTAATCACTCACAGCAGACCTGTGAGAGTGTGTTTTGACTGTGATAAAAACGTTTTTATTAAATTGTTATCCGTTTTTGGGTACTAAGGGGTTAATCATCCATTTGCTGGTGGGTGCAATCCTTTGCTAACTTAATGCATTTACTGTGAAAATTTGGTTGCTATAACTAATTTGGTTCATTGTTATTTCAACTGTGACAGTTTTTTGTGCTTCTTAAAGGCACAGTAACGTTTTTTATATTGCTTGTAAATTTATTTGAAAAGTATTTTCCAAGCTTGCTAGTCTCATTGCTAGTTTGTTTAAACATGTCTGACACAGATGAATCTCTTTGTTCAATATGTTTAAAGGCCAATGTGGAGCCCAATAGAAATTTGTGTACTAATTGCATTGATGCTACTTTAAATAAAAGCCAATCTGTACATGTAAAGAAAATTTCACCAGACAACGAGGGGGAAGTTATGCCAACTAACTCTCCTCACTCGTCAGTACCTTCGCCTCCCGCTCAGGAGGTGCGTGATATTGTGGCGCCAAGTACATCAGGGCGACCCTTACGAATCACTTTGCAAGACATGGCTAATGTTATGACTGAAGTACTATCTAAATTGCCAGAATTTAGGGGTAAACGCGATCACTCTGGGGTAAGAACAGAGTGCGCTGATAATAATAGAGCCATGTCTGATACTGCATCACAATTTGCAGACCATGAGGACGGAGAGCTTCATTCTGTGGGTGACGGATCTGATCCAAGTAAACTGGACTCAGACATTTCAAATTTTAAATTTAAGCTTGAGAACCTCCGTGTATTACTAGGGGAGGTATTAGCGGCTCTGAATGATTGTAACACGGTTGCAATTCCAGAGAAATTATGTAGGCTGGATAGATACTATGCGGTACCGGTGTGTGCTGACGTTTTTCCTATACCTAAGAGGCTTACAGAGATTATTAGCAAGGAGTGGGATAGGCCCGGTGTGCCCTTTCCCCCCCCTCCTATATTTAGAAAAATGTTTCCAATAGACGCCACCACACGGGACTTATGGCAGACGGTCCCTAAGGTGGAGGGAGCAGTTTCTACTCTGGCTAAGCGCACCACTATCCCGGTGGAGGATAGCTGTGCTTTTTCAGATCCAATGGATAAAAAGTTAGAGGGTTACCTTAAGAAAATGTTTGTTCAACAAGGTTTTATATTACAACCCCTTGCATGCATTGCGCCTGTCACGGCTGCGGCTGCATTCTGGTTTGAGTCTCTGGAAGAGACTCTTAGCTCAGCTCCATTGGATGAGATTATAGACAAGCTTAAAGTCCTTAAGCTAGCTAATTCATTTATTTCTGATGCCGTAGTACACTTAACTAAGCTTACGGCTAAGAACTCCGGATTCGCCATTCAAGCGCGTAGAGCGCTGTGGCTTAAATCCTGGTCAGCCGATGTGACTTCTAAATCTAAATTGCTTAACATACCTTTCAAAGGGCAGACATTATTCGGGCCCGGTTTGAAAGAAATTATCGCTGACATTACTGGAAGTAAGGGCCATGCCCTGCCTCAAGACAGGGCCAAACCAAAAGGCTAAACAGTCTAATTTTCGTGCCTTTCGTAACTTCAAGGCAGGAGCAGCATCAACTTCCTCTGCTCCAAGACAGGAAGGAACTGTTGCTCGCTACAGACAGGGCTGGAAACCTAACCAGTCCTGGAACAAGGGCAAGCAGGCCAGAAAACCTGCTGCTGCCCCTAAGACAGCATGAAGTGAGGGCCCCCGATCCGGAAACGGATCTAGTAGGGGGGCAGACTTTCTCTCTTCGCCCAGGCTTGGGCAAGAGATGTCCAGGATCCCTGGGCGTTAGAGATCATATCTCAGGGATATCTTCTGGACTTCAAAGCTTCTCCTCCAAAAGGGAGATTTCATCTTTTAAGGTTGTCAGCAAACCAGATAAAGAAAGAGGCGTTTCTACGCTGTGTACAAGACCTTTTACTAATGGGAGTGATCCACCCAGTTCCGCGGTCGGAACACGGACAAGGGTTTTACTCAAATCTGTTTGTGGTTCCCAAAAAAGAGGGAACCTTCAGACCAATCTTGGACTTAAAGATCCTAAACAAATTCCTAAGAGTTCCATCGTTCAAAATGGAAACTATTCGGACCATCTTACCTATGATCCAAAAGGGTCAGTACATGACCACAGTGGATTTAAAGGATGCCTACCTTCACATACCAATTCACAAGGATCATTACCGGTATCTAAGGTTTGCCTTCCTAAACAGGCATTACCAGTTTGTAGCTCTTCCCTTCGGGTTAGCTACAGCTCCAAGAATCTTTACAAAGGTTCTGGGCTCTCTTCTGGCGGTACTAAGACCGCGAGGAATAGCGGTAGCTCCGTACCTAGACGACATTCTGATACAAGCGTCAAGTTTCCAAACTGCCAAGTCTCATACAGAGTTAGTTCTGGCATTTCTAAGGTCGCATGGGTGGAAGGTGAACGTAGAAAAGAGTTCTCTATTGCCACTCACAAGAATTCCCTTCTTGGGGACTCTTATAGATTCTGTAGAAATGAAAATTTACCTGACAGAGGACAGGTTATCAAAACTTCTAAATGCTTGCCGTGTCCTTCATTCCATTCAACACCCGTCAGTGGCTCAATGCATGGAGGTAATCGGCTTAATGGTAGCGGCAATGGACATAGTACCTTTTACACGCCTGCATCTCAGACCACTGCAATTGTGCATGCTAAGTCAGTGGAATGGGGATTACTCAGATTTGTCCCCTATGCTAAATCTGGATCAAGAGACCAGAGATTCTCTTCTATGGTGGCTTTCTCGGCCACATCTGTCCAGGGGGATGCCCTTCAGCAGGCCAGATTGGACGATTGTAACAACAGACGCCAGCCTGCTAGGTTGGGGCGCTGTCTGGAATTCCCTGAAGGCTCAGGGATCATGGACTCAGGAGGAGAGACTCCTTCCAATAAACATTCTGGAATTAAGAGCAGTTTTCAATGCCCTTCTGGCTTGGCCTCAGTTAGCAACTCTGAGGTTCATCAGGTTTCAGTCGGACAACATCACGACTGTGGCTTACATCAACCATCAGGGAGGGACAAGGAGTTCCCTAGCGATGATGGAAGTCTCAAAGATAATTCGCTGGGCAGAGTCTCACTCTTGCCACCTGTCAGCGATCCACATCCCAGGCGTGGAGAACTGGGAGGCGGATTTCCTAAGTCGCCAGACTTTTCATCCGGGGGAGTGGGAACTTCATCCGGAGGTGTTTGCCCAACTGCTTCAGCATTGGGGCAAACCAGATCTGGATCTCATGGCGTCTCGCCAGAACGCCAAGCTTCCTTGTTACGGATCCAGGTCCAGGGACCCGGGAGCGGTACTGATAGATGCTCTGACAGCACCTTGGGTTTTCAACATGGCTTATGTGTTTCCACCCTTCCCGATGCTTCCTCGATTGATTGCCAGGATCAAACAGGAGAGAGCATCGATAATTCTAATAGCGCCTGCGTGGCCACGCAGGACCTGGTATGCAGATCTAGTGGACATGTCGTCCTGTCCACCTTGGTCTCTGCCTCTGAGACAGGACCTTCTGATTCAGGGTCCTTTCAAACATCCAAATCTAATTTCTCTGAGGCTGACTGCATGGAGATTGAACGCTTGATTCTATCAAAGCGGGGATTCTCGGAGTCAGTGATTGATACCTTAATACAGGCTAGGAAACCTGTTACCAGGAAAATACTTACATTGGTGCGAATCCAAGAGTTACTCATGGAGTAAGGTTAGGATTCCTAGGATATTGTCTTTTCTACAAGAAGGTTTAGAAAAGGGTTTATCTGCTAGTTCGTTAAAGGGACAGATCTCAGCTCTGTCTATCCTTTTACACAAACGTCTGTCAGAAGTTCCAGACGTTCAGGCTTTTTGTCAGGCTTTGGCTAGGATTAAGCCTGTGTTTAAGACTGTTGCTCCGCCGTGGAGCTTAAACTTAGTTCTTAACGTTCTGCAAGGTGTTCCGTTTGAACCCCTTCATTCCATTGATATCAAGCTGTTATCTTGGAAAGTTCTGTTTTTAATGGCTATTTCCTCGGCTCGAAGAGTCTCTGAGTTATCGGCCTTACATTGTGATTCTCCTTATCTGATTTTTCATTCAGACAAGGTAGTTCTGCGTACTAAACCTGGGTTCTTACCTAAGGTAGTCACTAACAAGAATATCAATCAAGAGATTGTTGTTCCATCATTGTGCCCTAACCCTTCTTCAAAGAAGGAACGACTTCTGCACAATCTGGACGTCGTCCGTGCCCTGAAATTTTATTTGCAGGCAACTAAAGATTTTCGTCAAACTTCTTCCCTGTTTGTCGTTTATTCTGGACAGAGGAGAGGTCAAAAAGCTTCGGCTACCTCTCTCTCTTTTTGGCTTCGTAGCTTAATACGTTTAGCCTATGAGACTGCTGGACAGCAGCCTCCTGAAAGGATTACAGCTCATTCTACTAGAGCTGTGGCTTCCACTTGGGCCTTTAAGAATGAGGCCTCTGTTGAACAGATTTGCAAGGCTGCAACTTGGTCTTCACTTCATACTTTTTCAAAATTTTACAAATTTGACACTTTTGCTTCTTCTGAGGCTGTTTTTGGGAGAAAGGTTCTACAGGCAGTGGTTCCTTCCGTGTAAAGATCCTGCCTTTCCCTCCCGTCATCCGTGTACTTTTAGCTTTGGTTTTGGTATCCCATAAGTAATGGATGACCCGTGGACTGACTACACTTAACAGGAGAAAACATAATTTATGCTTACCTGATAAATTCCTTTCTCCTGTAGTGTAGTCAGTCCACAGCCCGCCCTGTTGTTTACGGCAGGTCTAAAAAAAATTTTTATCTTAAACTCCAGTCACCACTGCACCCTATAGTTTCTCCTTTCTCGTTTGGTTTCGGTCGAATGACTGGGTATGACGTAGAGGGGAGGAGCTATATAGCAGCTCTGCTTGGGTGATCCTCTTGCACTTCCTGTTAGGGAGGAGATATAATCCCATAAGTAATGGATGACCCGTGGACTGACTACACTACAGGAGAAAGGAATTTATCAGGTAAGCATAAATTATGTTTTCCAGTTCCTCTTTTTTTGTATGCTTTTTTTACTCCTTTTTCTATCACCCCACTACTTGGCTATTCGTTAAACTGAATTGTGGGTGTGGTGAGGGGTGTATTTATAGGCATTTTGAGGTTTGAGAAACTTTGCCATTTTGAGGTTTGAGAAACATAAATTATGTTATTTCTATAACAGTGTTGGTTATGCAAAACTGGGGAATGGATAATAAAGGGATTATCTTTCTTTTTAAACAATAAAAATTCTGGTGTTGACTGTCCCTTTAAAGGGACACTCAGGTTAAATTAAATTTTCATGATTCAGATACAGCATGTCATTTTAAACAACTTTCCAATTTACTTCCATTAAAAAAATGTGCACAGTCTTTTATATTTACAATTTTTGAGTCACCAGATCCTACTTAGCATGTGCAATAATTCACAGACTATACGTATATGCATTTGTGATTGGCTGATTGCTATCACATGGTACAAGGGGAGTGGAAATATACATAACTTTGAAATTTGTTATAAAAAAATCTACTACTCATTTGAAGTTCAGACTAAGTGCTATTGCATTGTCTTGTTATCTTGCATTTGTTGATTATGCAAATCTAATGTGTTGACTGGTCCTTTAAATAAATATCTTCATATAATTGTTTTTGGGTACACTTGACTCTGTTTTTCATTTTAAAGTTATAGAAATACACTTTTTAACTCTGTGTTTACCTTCTATCTATGCTTCTGCAAACTGCCCCCTTATTTCAGTTCTTTTGACAGACAGTTTCTAAGTCTGCACCTAACACCCTAACATGAACCCCGAGTCTAAACACCCCTAACCTTACACTTATTAATCCCTAATCTGCCGCCCCCAACATAGCCGACACCTACATTATATTATTAACCCCTAATCTGCCACTCCGTACTCCGCCGCAACCTACATTATACCTATGTATCCCTAATCTGCTGCCCCCAACATCGCAGACACCTACATAATATTTATTAACCTTTAATCTGCCCCCCCAACGTCGCCGCTACCTTACCTACACTTATTAACCCCTAATCTGCCGACCGTATTGAACTTGAACCTGATTGGCTGATTCAATCAGCCAATCAGATTTTTCCTACCTTAATTCCGATTGGCTGATAGAATCCTATCAGCCAATCGGAATTTGAGGGACGCCATCTTGGATGACGTCACTTAAAGGAACGTTCATTCGGCGAGTAGGCGTCGGGGAAGAAGGATGGATCTGCGTCGGCTGGAAGAAGATGGCTCCGCTCCACTCCGGATGGATGAAGATAGAAGATGCCGCTTGGATGAAGATGTCTGCCGGTCCGGATGTCCTCATCTGCCCAGATAGGATGAAGACTTCTGCCGCTCCGGATGTCCTCTTTTGGTCCATCGGTGCCCAGCTGGGTGAACACGACTCAAGGTAGGGAGATCTTCAGGGGGGTAGTGTTAGGTTTATTTAAGGGGGGTTTGGGTTAGAGTAGGGGTATGTGGGTGGTGGGTTGTAATGTTGGGGGTGGTATTGTGGGTTTTTTTTACAGGCAAAAGAGCTGATTTCTTTGGGGCATGCCCCGCAAAAAGCCCTTTTAAGGGCTGGTAAGGTAATAGAGCTGTTAAACTTTTTTAATTTAGATTAGGGTAGGGAATTTTTTTTATTTTGGGGGGCTTTGTTATTTTATTATGGGGCTTAGAGTAGGTGTAATTAGCTTAAAATTCTTGTAATCTTCTTTTATTTTTTGTAATTTAGTGTTTGTTTGTTTTGTAATTTAGTTTAGTTTATGTAATTGTAGGTAATTTATTTAATTAATTTATTGATAGTGTAGTGTTAGGTTTAATTGTAACTTAGGTTAGGATTTATTTTACAGGTAATTTGGTAATTATTTTAACTAGGTAGCTATTAAATAGTAAATAACTATTTAATAGCTATTGTACCTAGTTAAAATAAATACAAAGTTGCCTGTAAAATAAATATAAATCCTAAAATAGCTACAATATAATCATTCGTTATATTGTAGCTATATTGAGGTTTATTTTACAGGTAAGTATTTAGTTTTAAATAGGAATACTTTAATTAATAAGAGTTAATTTATTTCGTTAGATTAAAATTATATTTAATTTAGGGGGGTGTTAGGGTTAGACTTAGCTTTAGGGGTTAATACATTTATTAAAGTAGCGGCGAGTTCCGGCCGGCAGATTAGGGGTTAATACTTGAAGTTAGGTGGTGGCGATGTTAGGGAGGGCAGATTAGGGTTTAATACAATTTATTATAGTGTTTGCGAGGCCGGAGCGTGGCGGTTTAGGGGTTAATACATTTATTATAGTAGCGGCGAGGTCCGGTCGGCAGATTAGGGGTTAATAAGTGTAGTTAGGTAGCGGCGACTTTGGGGGGGCAGATTAGGGGTTAATAAATATTATGTAGGTGTCAGCGATGTTAGGGGCAGCATATAAGGGGTTCATAGGGATAATGTAGGTGGCGGTGGTGTGCGGTCGGCAGATTAGGGGTTAAAAAATTTATTATAGTGGCGGCGATGTGGGGGGACCTCGGTTTAGGGGTACATAGGTAGTTTATGGGTGTTAGTGTACTTTAGAGCACAGTAGTTAAGAGCTTTATAAACCGGCGTTAGCCCAGAAAGCTCTTAACTACTGACTTTTTTCTGCGGATGGAGTCTTGTCGGTAGAGGCTCTACCGCTCTCTTCAGCCAAGACTCTAAATACCGGCGTTAGGAAGATCCCATTGAAAAGATAGGATACGCAATTGGCGTAAGGGGATCTGCGGTATGGAAAAGTCGCGTCTTGGAAGTGAGTGTTAGACCCTTTCCTGGCTGACTCTAAATACCAGCGGGCGGTAAAAAGCAGCGTTAGGAGCCCTTAACGTTGCTTTTGACAGCTAACGCCAAACTCTAAATCTAGGTGAGAGAAAGTCCAGCACTCATTTACAATCTCTCATCTAAGATTAAAATAAAAAAATAGAAGGTTTATTTACCTGTGCACCCTTCACTTGTTCACAGTTTGTTGGACTGAGAGCTTACATTGTGTGGCTGCTTTTGGGGGACACAGCTTTTGGAAGGGACCTTGACGGTACCTGTGCTTGTCCCATTTGTCAAAATGCGGTAACTAACCCATCGATTTTTTATTTTAATCTTAGCTGAGAGATTGAGAGTGAGCTATGTATTTTCTCTATGTGGTTTTTTTTTAAATAATTTATTTTGTAATTTTCACTATTTTCTTTGCACCCAGGCCTGTCTGTGCTTAAAGGGACAGTCATCACCAGATTTATTTTTGTTTTAAAAGATAGATAATTCCTTTTATTACCCATTCCCCAGTTTTGCACCACCAACACTGTTATATTAATATACTTTTTACCTCTGTGATTAACTTATATCTAAGCATATTCTGACAGCTCCCTGATCACGACATTTTCTTTATTATCTATTGACTTTCATTTTAGCCAATTAGTGCAGTGTCTGCCACAATCCACGGGCGTGATCACAATGTTATCTATATGGTTTACATGAACTAGCTCTATTGCTATATTAATACTCTGTTGTTGAACTCTGCCTGATTGACTACTCTGCTTGCCTTAACCCCTGAACTACTGGATTGCTATACTGATACTGAACTCTGCTTCTGCTTGCCTTAACCCCTGAACTACTGGATTGCTACTTTGTTGCTGAACTCTGCCAGTCTGACCATTCTATTGGTTTACCCCTGAACTGCTATACTGCTAGATATCCTTTTGTTGCTGACTCCTGCCTGTTCCCGGTCCTTCTATTGGTTTACCCCTGAACTGTTATACTGCTGGATATCTTTTTGTTGCTGACTCCTGCCTGTTCCTGGTCCTTCTATTGGTTTACCCCTGAACTGCAATACTTCTGGATTACCTTCCTGTTGACGCTGAGTACAGCCCTGTCTGCTGTGAGTACTGCTTACCTCATTTTACAAACTCTCTCTGCTCTGGGATATTTACTATCATTCCACTTGACGCCGGGATAAGAAGACTACTGGCCAAGTTTGGAATATCCCAGCATGCTGTGAGAAGCTTCAGTATTGAAAATGCTGTTGCGCTGAGAATATCTAGCTCTGATCCACATGGACGTGCATGCAAAAACGTTACCAATAAAAATAGTTAATTGAGGTATATATATAGCGCTGCGGAATCTGTTGGCGCTCTACAAATAACCGATAATAACCGATAATAATAATAATAATGCGATAATGGCAATGTTTGCAGAGGCTAAAGCGATATTCTATTAAAAATAGAAGGTTAATGATTGTGATAGAGCTTTTGAAGGAACTTTCTAAATAAATCCAATTAACATTTTTATTTTGTTCTCTTCTCTTGTTAGATTGTTTTAAATGTACGCTTAGGAGATGTTCTGTGTTTTGTTAAGCACATAGGTAGAACTTGATGATTGGTTTTTAAATGTAGCCAAACAATCATCAAGTAATACACAGGTGATGATCCAAACCTGTGATTCCTTCTAAGCTTAAATTATTGTTCAAATAAACATAATAATAGAAAGAAGAATATTCAACAATAGGACAATTTTTATAATGTATATATAAATTGCATGGTCTATGTAAATGATGAATCTTTTATTTTGACTATACTATTCTTTGAGATACTATTAAATCACAGATTCTATCAAAGATCAATGTAATTTAACATTCTTGTTTAATACTATGATATTCTTCAGTAATACCATTTTAACTTTAAAATTATGGCATTGACTGTCCCTCTTATGTGAGCACACATAACATTAATGTTTGATCTTGTTTTTGTTACCTGTAGAGGAGATTGAAGATGTTGGAGGGTGTCCCAAAGCCCTTCGTATATACAGAGTTAAAAATCAATTTACAATCATACGAGTAAGAGCATTTTAATTAAACAAAATCTAACATTAAAAAACATACCTGTTGTTCGGCCAATGCTTGCTGCTTCAGGGGTGCTGCACATAAGGTCAGGCTGTGTGGCTGCCAAGGAGAAGCTGTGGCTGGACTCTGACTGTGACTGATGGCTAATGGTAGTGTGTCATCACCATCAGTGGCAGCAGCAGCACTGGTAGATGCTGGAAAACAGATAAATTAAAAAATGAGTACAAATATGATTGCATATAATAAAGTCAATAAAACAAAAGGCCTATAATTTAAAAAAAAAAAATTTGCGACATGAAGAATGCATGTCATAGAACTTTCATTACCTGCCAACTTGTCAGTATCATGCCCGACCAAATCCAGACCGAGTGTCATATTTGCCCCCAACTTCTCCATCAGCTGAGTCTTGTATTAAGAGAGTTCAACTGTATACGGCTCACCACTGCCTGTAGTGCGTGCAGACTGCCTCTCCATGGCCAGCTTGGCCTTCAAGATTCTCTTGATGTCAGAGAACCTTTTTTTACAGTCCTCCACTGATTTTGCATGAGCGCCTTCGACGGAGACACTGCCAGCTATTTCTCTCCAGATCTGTTGTTTTCTAGAGAGGGTGGTCTGTTGGGCCTTGGAACCAAAAATATAATCATATGCCTAGATTACGAGTTTTGTGTTAGGAGGGGTGCGTTAGTTACATGTATTTTATATCCTTTGCGCGCTTTTCTTAACGTAGGTATTACGAGTCTCAAAACAACCTTGTAACGCGTCGCAGTAACAAGACTACAGCGTTTATTTAAGAAGCGTAATCAGGGCAGCGTTAAACATTATCCCATAGAGATCAATGATAAATGAAAGAAGCACGCATTTTTCAGCTAACACTCAATCTTGCGAGAAATACACACTGCTCTGTCATATTACGTATACCACATAATGCATAACAAAAACACAACTCAAATGCACTAACAACAATCACGCAACATAGCACATACGCATTACACATTCACAATCGGAAACCAAAAAGAATAAACATGAATTACACTAAACGAGGAATACATAAATACCTTACGATCTTGCAACACGGAACAAAACAACACGAAAAAAGATTTGCACACTCATACACAAACAAAACATTCACATTCAAGATTACGGAACATTAGTACAAAGAAACATTTACACCACTTCACAAATACGACACCATCTTAAATATGTATTTACATTTACAGATACATTTTTGGGACAATGTTATGCAAAACGATCACTATGACATCATCGCATTATACACATTCCACAAATACTAACTCAATATGAGCATGCACAAATTCACACAACTAATACACACTGCACACATACTAATTACTAACAAAGCGGCAGTGAACGAGAGTTGGTTTGGGTGAGTGTGCGAGTGGTTTTTCTGAATTCACATTTACACGCAAACACATTCAATACATACATACACTTATCAATAACACTACATACACTTCATACCCCATCCCTTCTCATACTACACTCCATATCCCATTCCCTGTAATCCCATTCTCTTTCATCCCATACCCCATTCCCTTTAAGAGCCCATATCCCATTCCCTGTAAGCCCATACCCATCCCATAGTTAGATTTTGTTTACTTATCCTCGTTTTAGTTTTTTTTATACATTTTTGTCTGTTTAATACTCCTTACCCTATTTTATTTATATCCCTTTCACACTTTGAGCACTTTTTTTTTTTTTTTTGCATTTTTCTTATTTATTTTGACCCCCTTTCATTTGGGCACATTCACTTTTGTTTGGAGTATGTCGGGAGGGGGGATAGGGGGCAGATTAACATGCAGCTATTAGAGTTCCTCAATAATCAGTTTAGGGAAGAGATTATAGAGGAGGTCAGGCAGGAGGTTAGTCATGAGAGAGGGAGGGGGAGAGGGAGAGGAACAAGACAGGAAGGGGGGAAGGAAGCGGTGGGTGGACCTGGCCACTTTGTTCAAGATGAACAAGTGGCTGGGCCCAGTGGCAGCCAGCGTAGAGCTTCACAGTCCAGGAAAACAGAGGCTCACATCACAGGAGAAAGCCAAGCTGACAAGGAAGGCGAGATATACTATGGAGGAGAAGGAGGCCCTCATAGAGGCTTATATGGAGAGGGCTAGGAGGCTGAAGGCCACCCCTAGGGAGAAGAGAAAGCTATGGCTGGAGATCAGGGATGCTGTTAATGCAGTGGGGGTCCATAACAGGGATGTCGAGTCTATAAAGCATCGCTACCGGGAC
This sequence comes from Bombina bombina, assembly GCF_027579735.1. Classification (NCBI taxonomy): domain Eukaryota; kingdom Metazoa; phylum Chordata; class Amphibia; order Anura; family Bombinatoridae; genus Bombina; species Bombina bombina. The sequence continues at coordinate 502,112,887 of NC_069504.1, forward strand.
TGCAAAAGGGAACTCAAAAGAAAGCTCTCGAGGGAGAACCAATATCTAACAGGGACCGGTGGCAGTCCAGAAATGATTGTGGAATATTCCCGATGGGAGGAAATGTTGCGTCCCAGCATCTCCGAGGTGGCCATAGTCGGGATCGAAGGAGTCGATACCGGGAACCTGCCATTCTCATCTTCTGGTAAGCTCATTTAATAATCTATTTACATCAAAAATAAAAAAATTATTTAAGGATATGATTAATGCTATTACGCTTTTTTAGACATTATTACGTAAACGCATTCACAATTATCTTGCGAAAGTTGCATTTCACGAAAAGCCATCACATTAGTATCTAGTCTACAGGTTAGGTGTGCATTTAATCAGACTGAAAACAAACACAAAAACACCTTCAGATTGACCATATAGATATCAGAACCACGGTTTGTAAAATGTGGAAATCGTATTGATTGTTATATTTGAAAGTGGATTAAAGGATTACTTTCTGTTATAATTTTTAAGCTAAACAAATTAAAGTTAATAAACATTAATTAAAACCTACTGACCTATATTTTCTCCAAAACGAAGTTTCATAACGTTCTAAAAGTTATATATTTTCTTCGCCGATGATGTCACGTTATCCTGCCCACTATTTTCAGCACTGCATGTTCAAAATACTTAAACCAATAACTTTGTGTTTAAAGCGCCATTTTGAAACCTAGGTATTGTAAACGGATTGGTACAGAGCAAAGGATACCCACGGAGTGGGTTTGGAAAACAATTAAATTTGCAGACAAGATTTCTGATATACGGTAGAGATATGTTAATGAAATGCGATTGATAAAAAGCGTATTTGGGGTAGTTAGTTAGTAACAGGCATAGAAAATATTTACTTACAGTGGCCCTTTAATGAGGCTACATTTGTAATTCTATTGTAAGCAAAAGCATTTACATCTTTATTTGGAACTGTGCTAATATATTGATTTCTTTCTTTTTACAATATACAGAGTCTGAGCCCGGGGAGGAGGCAGCACAGCAACCACAGGCTCCTCCTTCACCCAGGTATGAGAGTGGTGGAGATGACTCGCCACCTCGGGGAGACATGGAAGACATCCCTCTATCCTCATCCTCGGAAGAAGCCCCCACTGCAGAAGAGATCCCTGCAGCAGCCCCTCCTGCACCAGCAGCCCGCCGTGCACCAGCAGCCCGCCATGCATCAGCAGCCCGCCATGCTCCAGCAGCCCCTCAGGAGGAGATAGCAGAGCTGCAGATATTAAGAGATTTTCTGGAATAGATGCGTGCCTCCCGGAGGGAAAATGTGGAAAGCAGAATCCAGCTGACGGAAGCAATTAATGACATTCGACAAGACCAAAGACAGCTTATCCAAGACCAAAGAGAGATCTTGCATACTCTGAAAGATATACTGCAGGCGCATAACGGGCCATCTGCTGCTGGCCCATCTGATCCTGGCCCTCCTCCATCTCCTCCTCAATCTCTTCCTCAGCCGGGTGATCCCAGTACTCCTCCTTCCCCTCTTCCCCAAACATCTCCGATGAGAACTCGTCGGAGGGGGGCAGTTGCCCCCCCAGAGCCTCAGTCTCGTGGGAAGAGGGGAAGGAAGAGGAAGTATTTTTTGTTTTATATATATTTAGTTATTTAATGTGTAATGGATAGGTATGTGATGATGTGATCTTCTTACACTTGTGAAGCACACTCTGTATATAATCTGCTTCTATGGGACTGGGTCCATGGAGGCAGATTGTTTGCAGAGTGTGTTTTACAAGTGTGTGGAGACCACATCATCACATACCTATCCTTGTTGATCACATTGATTGGTTTCTGTGATGTGATGTCCAAGCTGTTTCCCTAATCTCAGACAAAATGACCATTACAATTATACATGATGGCATATCACTGTTTGGATGCCAACAACACAGCTTAAAGGGACAGTCATAACATTAATTATTGTTGGTTATAAAGAAAACACTTTATTACAAATGATCAAGTTGGTTAAAACAAGACTTAGAGAAATACACGTTTTACTTCTGTGATTAACCTTGTATCTATGCCTCTGAAATATGACCACTTATTTCAGTTCTTTTGACAGACCGCCATTTCAGCCAATCACTGATCAATCCAGGATAACTATACTGCATGAGCTCAATGTTTTCTATATGAAACACAAAAAATAATGCCCTCTAGTGGTCAAAATGCATTCAGATTAGATGCACTCTTCAAGGTCTAAGAAATGAGCAGATGAACCTCCTAGGTTTAACTATCGACTAAGAATACCAAGAGAAATAAGAAAAATTGGTGATAAACGTTTGAGATATAATTTATACAAATTGCATTTTTGGAGATTAAAATCATTACTGTTTTGCTTGACTTGACTGTCCCTTTAAACAATAACATATGCTAACATATACTAATCCATAGGGATTGTTGGTATATCTACATGTACTTGTTCAAACAAGAAAATATTTGAATAGGATACTAAGCCTGTATGCAATATTTCTATAGACGTGTTAAATAAAGTCTATTTTCTTAACGATACATTATTGTGTTTGAATTATTTAAGAAAGACATTTCATTTAGAAGGAATCTGGTTTCATGTCCTTTTAAGAGTTACATTAGAAAACAAAATTTATGCTTACCTGATAAATTTATTTCTCTTGCGGTGTATCCAGTCCACGGATTCATCCATTACTTGTGGGATATTCTCCTTCCCAACAGGAAGCTGCAAGAGGATCACCCACAGCAGAGCTGTCTATATAGCTCCTCCCCTAACTGCCACCTCCAGTCATTCAACCGAAGACAAGAAAGAGAAAGGAGAAACTATAGGGTGTAGTGGTGACTGTAGTTTAAAAATAAAAAACACCTGCCTTAAAATGACAGGGCGGGCCATGGACTAGATACACCACCAGAGAAATAAATTTATCAGGTAAGCATACATTTTGTTTTCTCTTGTAAGGTGTATCCAGTCCACGGATTCATCCATTACTTGTGGGATACCAATACCAAAGCTATAGGACACGGATGAAGGGAGGGACAAGGCAGGCGCTTAAACGGAAGGCACCACTGCCTGTAAGACCTTTCTCCCAAAAATAGCCTCCGAAGAAGCAAAAGTATCAAATTTGTAGAATTTAGAAAAGGTATGAAGCGAAGACCAAGTCGCCGCCTTACAAATCTGTTCAACAGAAGCCTCATTTTTAAAAGCCCATGTGGAAGCCACCGCTCTAGTGGAATGAGCTGTAATTCTTTCAGGAGGCTGCTGGCCAGCAGTCTCATATGCTAAGCGAATTATACTTCTTAACTAAAAGGAAAGAGAAGTTGCTGAAGCCTTTTGGCCTTTCCTCTGTCCAGAGTAGACAACAAACAATGCAGATGTTTGACGAAAATCTTTAGTAGCTTGTAAATAAAACTTTAAAGCACGAACCACGTCAAGATTGTGTAATAGACGTTCCTTTTTTGAAGAAGGATTAGGACACAGTGACGGAACAACAATCTCCTGATTGATATTCTTATTAGATACCACCTTAGGAAGAAACCCAGGTTTGGTACGCAAAACTACCTTATCTGCATGGAAGATCAGATAAGGGGAATCACACTGCAAGGCAGATAACTCTGAAACTCTTCGAGCCGAAGAGATAGCTACCAAAAACAGAACTTTCCAAGATAAAAGCTTGATATCTATGGAATGAAGAGGTTCAAACGGAACCCCTTGAAGAACTTTAAGAACTAAATCCGCCAGACGCTTGTGCAAAAGAATAGACAGAGCAGAAATCTGTCCCTTTAAGGAACTAGCTGACAATCCCTTCTCCAATGCTTCTTGGAGAAAAGATAATATCCTGGGAATCCTGACTTTACTCCATGAGTAACCCTTGGATTCACACCAATGAAGATATTTACACCATATCTTATGATAGATTTTCCTGGTGACAGGCTTTTGAGTCTGAATTAAGGTATCAATGACCGATTCGGAGAAACCACGTTTTGATAAAATCAAGCGTTCAATCTCCAAGCAGTCAGATGCAGAGAAATTAGATTTGGATGGTTGAAAGACCCTGAAGTAGAAGGTTCTGCCTCAGCGGTAGAGTCCATGGTGGAAGGGATGACATGTCCACCAGATCTGCATACCAAGTCCTGCGTGGCCACGCAGGTGCTATCAAAATCACCGAAGCTCTCTCCTGCTTGATCTTGGCAATCAGATGAGGGAGCAGAGGAAACGGTGGAAACACGTAAGCCAGGTTGAAAGACCAAGGCGCTGCTAGAGCATCTATCAGCGCTGCCTTGGGATCCCTGGACCTGGATCCATAACAAGGAAGCTTGGCGTTCTGACGAGACGCAATGAGATCCAGTTCTGGTTTGCCCCAAAGTTGAATCAACTGTGCAAACACCTCCGGATGGAGTTCCCACTCCCCCGGATGAAAAGTCTGTCGGCTTAGAAAATCAGCCTCCCAGTTCTCTACTCCTTGGATATGGATAGCTGATAGATGGCAAGAGTGAACCTCTGCCCATAGAATTATTTTTGAAACCTCCAACATTGCTAGGGAACTCCTTGTTTCACCTTGATGGTTGATGTAGGCTACAGTCGTGATGTTGTCCGACTGAAATCTTGATGAACCTGACCGCAGCTAGCTGAGGCCAAGCCTGAAGAGCATTGAATATCGCTCTTAGTTCCAGAATGTTTATCGGAAAGAGTGTCTCCTCCTGAGTCCAAAAGCCCTGAGCCTTCAGGGAGTTCCAGACTGCACCCCAGCCCAGAAGGCTGGCATCTGTCGTTACTATTGTCCAATCTGGCCTGTGGAAGGTCATACCCTTGGACAGATGGACCCGAGATAGCCACCAGAGAAGAGAATCCCTGGTCTCTTGATCCAGATTTAGTAGAGGGGACAAATCTGTGTAATCCTCATTCCACTGATTGAGCATGCAAAGTTGCAGTGGTCTGAGATGTAGGCGGGCAAATGGAACTATGTCCATTGGCGCTACCATTAATCCGATTACCTCCATACACAGAGCCACTGACGGACGAGAAATGGAATAAAGAGCACGGCAGGGAGTTAGAAGTTTTGACAACCTGACCTCTGTCAGGTAAATCTTAATTTCTACAGAATCAATCAGAGTTCCTAGGAAGGAAACTCTTGTGAGAGGGGATAGAGAACGTTTTTCTTCGTTCACTTTCCACCCATGCGACCTCAGAAATGCCAGAACAATGTCTGTAGGGGACCTGGCGATTTGAAAATTCGACGCCTGTATTAGAATGTCGTCTAGGTAAGGGGCTACTGCTATACCCCGCGGCCTTAGGACCGCTAGGAGTGACCCCAGAACCTTCGTAAAGATTCTTGGTGCCGTAGCTAACCCAAAAGGAAGAGCCACAAACTGGTAATGCCTGTCTAGGAAGGCGAACCTGAGAAACCGATGATGATCTCTGTGTATCGGAATGTGCAGATAAGCATCCTTTAAGTCCACGGTAGTCATATATTGACCCTCCTGGATCATAGGTAGGATGGTTCGATTAGTCTCCATCTTGAAGGATGGGACCCTGAGAAATTTGTTTAGGATCTTGAGATCTAAGATTGGTCTGAAGGTTCCCTCTTTCTTGGGAACCACAAAGAGATTTGAATAGAAGCCTTGCCCCTGTTCCTCCTTTGGGACTGGGTGGATCACTCCCATAACTAGGAGGTCTTGAACACAATGTAAGAATGCCTCTCTCTATATCTGGTTTGCAGATAATTGTGAGAGATGAAATCTTCCTTTAGGGGAAGAAGCTTTGAAGTCCAGAAGATATTCCTGGGACACAATTTCCAACGCCCAGGGATCCTGGACATCTCTTGCCCAAGCCTGGGCGAAGAGAGAAAGTCTGCCCCCTACTAGATACGTTACCGGATCGGGGGCTGATCTTTCATGCTGTCTTAGAGGCAGCAGCAGGTTTTTTGGCCTGCTTTCCGTTGTTCCAAGTCTGGTTAGGTCTCCAGACCGGTTTGGACTGGGCAAAATTTCCCTCTTGTTTTGTATTAGAGGAAGTTGAAGCTGCGCCACTCTTGAAGTTTCGAAAGGCACGAAAATTAGACTGTTTGGTCCTTAATTTGTTGGACCTATCCTGAGGAAGGTCGTGACCTTTTCCTCCAGTAATATCAGAAATGATCTCCTTCAGTCCAGGCCCGAATAGGGTCTGCCTTCTGAAGGGAATGTTAAGAAGCTTAGACTTTGAAGTAACGTCAGCTGACCAGGATTTAAGCCATAGCGCCCTATGCGCCTGAATGGCAAAACCTGAGTTCTTAGCCGTTAGTTTGGTTAAATGAACAACGGCGTCAGAAACAAATGAATTGGCTAGCTTAAGGGCTTTAAGCTTGTCAAGGATATCATCCAATGGGGTTTCTACCTGTAGAGCCTCTTCTAAAGACTCAAACCAGAAGGCCGCAGCAGCAGTGACAGGGGCAATGCATGCAAGGGGCTGGAGAATAAAACCTTGTTGAATAAAAATTTTCTTAAGGTAAACCTCTAATTTTTTGTCCATTGGGTCTAGAAAAGCACAACTGTCCGCAACAGGGATAGTTGTACGCTTCGCTAGAGTAGAGACTGCTCCCTCCACTTTAGGGACCGTTTGCCACAAGTCCCGTGTAGCGGCATCTATGGGAAACATCTTTTTAAAAACAGGAGGGGGAGAGAACGGTACACCTGGTCTATCCCATTCCTTAGTAATAATTTCTGAAAACCTCTTAGGGATTGGAAAAACATCAGTGTAAACAGGCACTGCGTAGTATTTATCCAATTTACACAATTTCTCTGGGACTACAATGGCGTCACAGTCATCCAGAGTTGCTAAAACCTCCCTGAGCAACATGAGGAGGTGTTCAAGCTTAAATTTAAATGTAGACGGGGGGCGGAGCTAACCGCCAAGCTAACAAGACGTGCCACTAAAGAGCTCCTGAAAGCAGAGTGTTAAAACTAACTTTTATGGCATTCTAAATACCTAAATAGCCTATACTCTGATTCTAGCATAACTCTAGGGCATGGACTTCAAGTTTGGACTCAAGATATCCCAGCTAATATAGAAAGCTACTTGTCAGCTACACCCGCACAGGGGTGCTCGCTATCAGGACTGTCAGATACCCGTTGGTCGGACTAGTCTAACGCCTGGTCCCTCATCTAGCTGACTATTCATCCTATTACCCTATTCTCAAAATGGAGGAGATCTCAGCAAGCCTTATAACTTTACTGGAAGACATGTGCAGGAACTTCCTCGGCTTAAAGGCTACCCTTATTGAAATGCGCAACAAAGATGGCGCTGATCCCTTGACTGCCTATGACACCCCTGGGGAACATCAGATGGACGGCTCGTTGCCTGCTAGGCAACTACATCAACACACTCAGGAGGAACTACCTGCTCGTGTCTTAACTGGCACGCTCCGGGAGACAGCAAGTGGAGACCCGTTACCCCTGCATCCTGAGGCGCCATTCTGCGTTACGGCTGCAATCGCAGATACTACAGGGTCCATCTGGATTGATACCGGGCGACACCTTCAGCTCTCCTCCCCTCACTACCTAAACTCCCGAGCAGGTTTGCCACTAGACTTGATCAAAATTCTGGGAGGTGCGGACGATTGCTGCGGGAGCTCACCGGCGACTACCCGCATCCTAAATAGGATACACAGTTTGACAGCGACGGCACATAACCGCCTTGAAACTGGGAAGACTGACTCTCTTAGAGGCCCTCCTGTAACTGTTGAATACCCAGGAAATGCTTCCACACTATCGGCAGTGATGGGCAAACATTTCAGAGAAGGAACTGCAGCGCATATGTGGGACCCTGGAGGCTGCCACTTTGCTATTTTAAGGGCTCAGATAGAGGGTCTTTGGACATCTAGAGACGCTGAAAAGTCTCCATCTAACTTTCTGCAGTCAGACGTCTCATCTACAAATGCAAGCCTTAGTGTCTTACCCGGCAGTGTTGAGCCGATACCGGACCCCCTGGAGCTGCGGCCAGTGGAGAAGAGGTTCCGGTTAGGCTTCCTCTCGATCCATCCTGACATCTTTCTGCCAAGTACAGCTGAGAGCTGGTCCATGAGTGAGCCGCCGGTATCCTTAAGTATTTTGCCACCAACTGCAGGACATTGCCTAGGGAATAGTCAGCATTCTAGAGGTGAATCCATGCTAACAAGCACTTGCAGCTTATTTACTGTATGTGGCATAGGTTGATGAGGGGACACCACGCATCTTCTGTTTACTCTCCCTAAGGCAGATGAAAGCGATATACATGCCGTTTGTAGAGTTTTTTAGTTATTTACTAGCCCCACTGACCACCGTTAATGAAGACATAATTAAGCTGTTTGATGTGGTGTTTTTTTTTTTTTTTTTTTATTTAGTGATCCTGGGGACAGCTTTCCTTTTCCATTTAGATCTGAACTTGTCTGGACCATGGAACTGTTTATTTTACCACAGTTTTCATAGCATTTTTTAATTATGCTGATTGGTGTATTAGTGTGTCTTATATTTATTATCTTCATACATTGCTGTACAAGGTCAGTACTTCATTTCCTATATGTTATGGCTAGGGGTCTGGCTTATCACTATGTTCTCACAGTTCTGTATGAATGAGCTCTGTGGTCCAGTTATCTGATCTATTTAGCACCACATGCTTCTTTCCTTTGGCAAGATAGCCTTTATAGTTAACTTATCTAGGTTCTAGTAAAATTTTTCCACACAAGATTTTATTATATGCTCACAGTTAAAGGAACTTATCCTTTTTTTTTTTTTCTCGTAGGAGGTCACACGAGTACACTCATAGCTAGCTAGGATTAACTACTTCTCATACCACTTGTCTTTGAGACCTTCTTCCGTATCCTTTTATATATAATCTCTATACTAGCTAGCACAAGCCTTTAGTGTCCCACAGTTAATCTCTTAGTAAATTATACTGGTTCTGAATTGCTGTTTCAGTTATTAAATATACTACATACAGGGGTTAGACGATTTGCCACATCTACAGGGTACTAATATTGCCAAAAAGATAGTGTCTGTTAGTATTTTCATTTATGATATCTGCATCTTAAAGGAGAATTAAATAGGCCTTTAAAGTATTGGTTCCCTTTATCTTTATGTATATATTCCCAATATGTAGTAAGTTCCCTTGTTTTATTGCAATGCCAGATGTTGCTCCAATTCATAGAAAATTTACTTTTGCATAGTGTTGTCTCGCTGTAAAATGGGTGATAACTCCTACTTTATTTCATAACCAAACTTATTTAAAAATACAATAATTGCACTCTCCAGTACTCTTTGCTCTTCTAATTGTTTATGGAATTACGCTATACCTCTGCTTTATTATATTTATGTTCCTAGGATATGACATTGCTTATGTTGAATTTAATATTAATACAAAATTTTCGGCTCTGGTGGGCTCCTCCCCTCCCTTTCCCGCCGGTACTGGTTGCCTGCGGGTCATACCCCTATTCCTTCTCCCACATCGCCTATAGCTGGTAACTCCCTAGGGGAGGGGCCCACCTGGAAATCCCCCATGTACCATACATACTAATGTCCCCCTCCCCGCTTAATGGTGCTGGGAGTTACCCCTATACATTTTATAGAAAGTCAATTCCTAATGTTGGTCATGATACCGTTGTGTTTTGTCTTTAATTCTACTCTAGTCCTCATATCCCTTGTCCCAAGATTCATTCTGGTATATAAAGCACCGTCTTTAGGTCATAATGAGACTGATGAGGGCTCACCACTATATCCCTTTAATTATCTACTCCAATTTATACCCTATCTAGATATTCTTAAGAGTTTACTTAGCAATTAAAACTAATGCTCATTTAGGGCCCTGATAATAATTAATATAAGATTTATATCCCGGCTGGCTCCGCCCTCCATCCCCCCCATCCCCCCCTCCCCCCCCTCCCCCTATTATATTTCGAGCGGCTCTTGCCCGCTGCATCCCTCCCCTTCCCTTTTAAACTATAAAGCTAATCCCCCCTGACCCTAATTGTATCTGAGTAGATATTCCAATTCGCCTGCTATATGGTCCAGGGAGGACAATTTCTGTTTCATTGTAATTTCCTTTATTATAAAACTGAAGTCTCATTGTAAACTGCCCAAATTTTATAACATTACGTGTGCTGTATGGATACATTATACCCTTACTGTAGGGTTCTGATTGTAACATTTATCTAACAATATTGTATATGCACTCTTCTGTAAATGTTTTGGGGCATAATTTTTGGTTGTATCTGTTTATGACTTCAATAAAAAATATATTTAAAAAAAAAAATAAAAAAAAATTTAAATGTAGACATATCAGAATCAGGTTGAGGTGTCTTCCCTGAGTCAGAAAAATCACCCACAGATAGAAGCTCTCCTTCTTCGGCTTCTGCACATTGTGAGGGTATATCGGACATAGCTACTAAAGCGTCAGAGAGCTCTGTATTTTTTCTAGTCCCAGAGCTGTCTCGCTTTCCTTGTAACCCTGGCAGTTTGGACAATACTTCTGTAAGAGTATGATTCATAACTGCCGCCATGTCTTGTAAAGTATACGCAATGGGCGCGCTAGATGTACTTGGCGCCTCTTGAGCAGGAGTTAAAGGCTCTGACACGTGGGGAGAGTTAGTCGGCATAACTCCCCCCTTGTCAATTTCTTCTGGTGATAAATCTTTTAAAGCCAGAATATGGTCTTTATAACTTATAGTAAGATCAGTGCATTTGGTACACATTCTAAGAGGGGGTTCCACAATGGCTTCTAAACATAATGAACAAGGAGTTTCCTCTATGTCAGACATGTTTAACAGACTAGTAATGAGACCAGCAAGCTTTGAAAACACTTTAATTAATGTGAAAAAGCAGAATATAAAAAACGGTACTGTGCCTTTAAGGGAAAAAAACAAACACAAAAACTGCAAAACAGTGAAAAAACTCTATGAAATTTTTACAGTGTATATAATTTATACTAGTGTATATAATAGACTAAAATAGCATTGCACCCACTTGCAAATGGATGATTAACCCCTCAGGTTCAAAAACGAAGCAAAAAAACGATAAAAACCGTTATAACAGTCACAAGCAAACTGCCACAGCTCTACTGTGGCTCCTACCTTCCCATAAAATGACTTTTTTAGGCACAAAAACCCTTTACAGAGGTCGAATATGTCAGGGGACTCCTTCAGGGAAGCTGGATGTCTCAGGATGTAATAAACAACTGCGCAATTAGAGCGCAAAAATAGGCCCCTCCCACCATGCACTCAAAGTCAGAGGGCCTTAAAAACTATTCCTAGGAGTAAAATAACAGCCATGTGGAAAACTAGACCCCAAATAAAGATTTATCATCTCAGTAAAAAACGTTTCTTATATATATAACGTTTAACATACTAAGCCATAATAGAAAGTAATATGAAAATTACCCTTTACTGCAAGCATGATGCCAGTCGTTATTAAATCACTGCAATCAGGCTTACCTTAAATATATCAGGCCCTGTCAGCATTTTCTAGTTCTTATCATCCTCTAGAAAAAAATATACTGAACATACCTCAGGGCAGTTAATTCTGCAGGCCGTTCTCCCAGCTGAAGTCTCCCATACTCTTCAGTTATGTGTGAGAACAGCAATGGACCTTAGTTACAACCTGCTAAGATCATCAAAAACCTCAGGCAAATTCTTCTAATCTCTGCCTGAGGTAAAAAAACAGTACAACGCCGGCACCGTTTAAAAATAACAAACTTTTGATTGAAGATAAACTACACTAATTCACCACATCTCTCTAGCTACTTCCCTTGTCGAGAGCTGCAAGAGAATGACTGGGGTGGCAGTTAGGGGAGGAGCTATATAGACAGCTCTGCTGTGGGTGATCCTCTTGCAGCTTCCTGTTGGGAAGGAGAATATCCCACAAGTAATGGATGAATCCGTGGACTGGATACACCTTACAAGAGAAATATATGCTCACAGTAAAATATTTGGAGATTAACAATGTGGAACTCATACATGACACAATACTGAGCATTGACATTAAAGGGACAGTATACACTCATTTTCAGAGAACTGCATGTAATAGACACTACTATAAAGAACAAGATGCCCAGATACTGATAAAAAAAATCCATGACAAAACGGTTTAAAGACTTACTTAGAAACTCTCAGTTTAGCTATGTTGAAAAGTTAGCTGGAAAGCCCATTGCAAGTGTGAAATAAAACAATCCCCCTTCTTTTGCATATGAAAAGACCCTTTACACAAGCATGAGCAAGCTGGAGAAGGTAGCTGATGGCTTTGAGGCTTGGTTAGGAGTCAGAAAATCACAGCAATGGTATTTAAACATAAGCAAAACTATACATTTAAAAGAAATAAGGACTATATAAATAGATAATCTGCAAAACATATATGCTAAGAATAAATGAGTGTATAATGTCCCTTTAAGAAAAAATAACACGACATAACATCTAGAATAAGTAGGCATCTCATATATTTAGCATATGATAAAGGTCAATGCATATTGATTACTTGATTCAAATACAATAGCGCATCTTTAGGAATTAGATATGTAGAAAATTCAACACAACACAGTAATTATTTATACAGGGAGTGCAGAATTATTAGGCAAGTTGTATTTTTGAGGATTAATTTTATTATTGAACAACAACCATGTTCTCAATGAACCCAAAAAACTCATTAATATCAAAGCTGAATATTTTTGGAAGTAGTTTTTAGTTTGTTTTTAGTTTTAGCTATTTTAGGGGGATATCTGTGTGTGCAGGTGACTATTACTGTGCATAATTATTAGGCAACTTAACAAAAAACAAATATATACCCATTTCAATTATTTATTTTTACCAGTGAAACCAATATAACATCTCAACATTCACAAATATACATTTCTGACATTCAAAAACAAAACAAAAAACAAATCAGTGACCAATATAGCCACCTTTCTTTGCAAGGACACTCAAAAGCCTGCCATCCATGGATTATGTCAGTGTTTTGATCTGTTCACCATCAACATTGCGTGCAGCAGCAACCACAGCCTCCCAGACACTATTCAGAGAGGTGTACTGTTTTCCCTCCTTGTAAATCTCACATTTAATGATGGACCACAGGTTCTCAATGGGGTTCAGATCAGGTGAACAAGGAGGCCATGTCATTAGATTTTCTTCTTTTATACCCTTTCTTGCCAGCCACGCTGTGGAGTACTTGGACGCGTGTGATGGAGCATTGTCCTGCATGAAAATCATGTTTTTCTTGAAGGATTCAGACTTCTTCCTGTACCACTGCTTGAAGAAGGTGTCTTCCAGAAACTGGCAGTAGGACTGGGAGTTGAGCTTGACTCCATCCTCAACCTGAAAAGGCCCCACAAGCTCATCTTTGATGATACCAGCCCAAACCAGTACTCCACCTTGCTGGCGTCTGAGTCGGACTGGAGCTCTCTGCCCTTTATCAATCCAGCCACGGGCCCATCCATCTGGCCCATCAAGACTCACTCTCATTTCATCAGTCCATAAAACCTTAGAAAAATCAGTCTTGAGATATTTCTTGGCCCAGTCTTGACGTTTCAGCTTTTGTGTCTTGTTCAGTGGTGGTCGTCTTTCAGCCTTTCTTACCTTGGCCATGTCTCTGAGTATTGCACACCTTGTGCTTTTGGGCACTCCAGTGATGTTGCAGCTCTGAAATATGGCCAAACTGGTGGCAAGTGGCATCTTGGCAGCTGCACGCTTGACTTTTCTCAGTTCATGGGCAGTTATTTTGCGCCTTGGTTTTTCCACACGCTTCTTGCGACCCTGTTGACTATTTTGAATGAAACGCTTGATTGTTCGATGATCACGCTTCAGAAGCTTTGCAATTTTAAGAGTGCTGCATCCCTCTGCAAGATATCTCACTATTTTTGACTTTTGTGAGCCTGTCAAGTCCTTCTTTTGACCCATTTTGCCAAAGGAAAGGAAGTTGCCTAATAATTATGCACACCTGATATAGGGTGTTGATGTCATTAGACCACACCCCTTCTCATTACAGAGATGCACATCACCTAATATGCTTAATTGGTAGTAGGCTTTCGAGCCTATACAGCTTGGAGTAAGACAACATGCATAAAGAGGATGATGTGGTCAAAATACTCATATGCCTAATAATTCTGCACTCCCTGTAAACATGAAAATATTGTTGACAAACATATTAAACAATATGGAGTATATTAATGGATTTGCACTTGCCTCAAAATATAGTATGCATGAAAAACATATTGCTTTCATTCGTTTCTTCAACGAGACAGCCATCAAAAGAGATTTTTGTGTTCTTTATCAGCTATGGTTCAACAATGTACATGATTGACACAATCCATACTCGCCATGGTTTTAAACTTGTCTTCTCATTCACAAACGTGGGTTACGTGCAAAATCAAATATTGCGGGACTACGTAAGCAAATCAGATGGATTTAACACCTCGGCATGTGACGTATTAAGCAACATGGCGCATCCGAGATCGCGTAAAAACGTCAGCCAATCAAAGGCACATCCAAGATCGTGTAAAAACGGCATCCAATCCAAGAACTAATTTTACAGCTTGGCATGTGACGTCTTAAGCAACATGGCGCATCCGAGATCGCGTAAAAATGTCAGCCAATAAATGGACTAATTTTACACCGTGGCATGTGACGTATTAAGCAACATGGCGCATCCGAGATTGCGTAAAAATGGCATCCAATCCAAGGACTCATTTTACAGCTTTGCATGTCAATAAGAAACTTATTTTTATTTTAAAAACTAGTATGTGCTATATTGTTAGCTATGAAGGTCACGCTAGATAACGTAATACTGTGATATATGAAATAGAACCCATTGTTGGTAATAAGGATATATTTCATTAGAATTGGAGGATTATTAACTATTTAGCAAGCATTTTATGTTACACAATTATGTACGACATTGCAATTTGAACTTCATTTTCAAATTTAAGTTTAATCTTTTGATGACATGTGTTTAGAGGTAATCTCAAGAGCAGAAAAATATGATGTTCTAAATGCTGATTGTTGGCTACATATATATACCGATTGTCATTGGTTCGCCTATGTGTTGATTTTGAAAACAGTAGTGCCCCGCTGCTCCTTAAACAAATGATACAAAGAGACTGAAGCAAATATGTGAATTTATTGAAAGAAACTTCTTAAAAAATAGTATGTTATACATAAATGAGAAAATAGATTGTGTTTCATGTCCCTTTAAATCAGACATAATGCTACGAGATACATTATGAAAATAGGGATTGGTTAGACATTATATGTTACCTATAGCTATGTTGTTCCATCTTTACGCTTTAAAAAGGGACAAATAAGAAATACATATGTCAGGGATGTTTTCAGATATGTTTAAAGATTTATTTGGAATAAGAATAATGACACATGTATTTATCAGATATGTCACTTATTCAAGTTGAAATATGGTCAGCCTACCTATAGCAATATATATCGTTGGATCATTAAACAGAAACAATAATAAGAGAAACATATTAATCAGCTAAAATATGCGCATTACACACAGTGATTGCTTTTAAAAAAATATTATATGTCTATGTTGATGTAAAAAGGAAAAAAATACATTAGAAATGAATATACATTCCTTAAGAATTGTGGTCAGCATCACTTAAAGGGACATGAAATAAAAACAATTAAGTTCAGGATTCACAGAGAGGATACTATTTCCATCAAACTCGTAATTTACATAGATTATCTCATTGTAATAATCCAGGGATCATTTGTTAAAAGTGCATCAATTCACAAATAGTTTATAAATGAATACATGGATGTTCCCCAAAAAAATAAAAAATATATATACAACCAACAATATACATCTAGAACCTCAGTTCTCTGCTAATCATGATCTTACAAAGATAAACCTTTCAGAAAAGTATATCAAGAAAATGAAGCAAATTCATATTGATAAATCAGGCCCATTGGAGCCATCTGACAAGGTGCCCTAGTGTATCACAGTCCTTGGAGGGAGTTGACAAGGGCCAACACAGCCCCATTGGAGCCATCTGACAAGGTGAAAGAGTGCATCACAGTCCTTGGAGGGAGTTGACAAGGGCCGACACATCCCCATTGGAGCCATCTGACAAGGTGAAAGAGTGCATCACAGTCCTTGGAGGGAGTTGACAAGGGCCAACACAGCCCCATTGGAGCAATCTGACAAGGTGAAAGATTGCATCACAGTCCTTGGAGGGAGTTGACAAGGGCCAACACAGCCCCATTGGAGTCATCTGACAAGGTGAAAGAGTGCATCACAGTCCTTGGAGGGAGTTGACAAGGGCCAACTCAGCCCCATTGGAGTCATCTGACAAGGTGAAAGAGTGCATCACAGTCCTTGGAGGGAGTTGACAAGGGCCAACACAGCCCCATTGGAATGATCTGACAAGGTGAAAGAGTGCATCACAGTCCTTGGATGGAGTTGACAAGGGCCAACACAGCCCCATTGGAGCCATCTGACAAGGTGCCATAGTGTATCACAGTCCTTGGAGGGAGTTGACAAGGGCCAATACAGCCCCATTGGAGCCATCTGACAAGGTGAAAGAGTGCAACAGGCACAACAACAAAAAAGCTAAAAAGGCCAAATGGCAACAATAAATACTAACAAACACAAACTAACATGTGGATGGAAGATTCGTATCTGCGCTCTCGTAGCATCTCTGGATCCTTCACTTATTGGGCCTCAGCGTCACCCTCATCGTCCTGTGCATTACCAGCTGCGGATTCATGCATTGGCCTCTAGTTATCAAGCCGTCAACCGCAAATACGCTGGAATTGCGCAGCATATTTGCGGCGAGGCTGATTCGCTGTAGTTATCAAGCCCTACAGCCTGGCAAAAGTAGAATAATAGTGACGTAACATTCGATCCGCCGGACTCAGTCCGACACAGATCGGTGGTTACGTCACTCCAGATGTTCCGAACGCAAGTTTGGCACAATCTGACTACTTTTGCTAGTTATCAAAGAACTAGCAGGTACGCTCACCACTATTACGGGCCAGCGTACCTGGTTTTCAATCCGCCGCCCTGGAGGCGGCGGATCCCGTAGGAATCAATGGGAGTCTGACAGCAGCGAGAGCTCATGTTCGCTGCTGCCCGATATCCCATTGATTCCTATGGGAAGTGTCTGCACCTAACACCCTAACATGTACCCCGAGTCTAAACACCCCTAATCTGCCCCCCCTACACTGCCGCCACCTACATTATACTTATTAACCCCTAAACCGCCGCTCCTGGACCCCGCCGCAACTATAATAAATATATGAACCCCTAAACCGCCGATCCCGGACCCTCTGCCACCTACATTATACCTATTAACCCCTAATCTGCTGCCCCTATACCGCAGCCACCTACATAAAGTTATTAACCCCTATCCTGCCGATCCCGGACACCGCCGCAAATAAATTAATTTTTTAACCCCTAAACCTCCGCACCCGGAGCCCTCCGCCACCTACATTACATTTATTAACCCCTATCCTGCCCCCCTACACCGCCGCCACCTACATTACATTGATTAACCCCTAATCTACCCCCCTACACCGCCTCCACTATATTAAATGAATTAACCCCTAAACCTAAGTCTAACCCTAACACCCCCCTAACTTAAATATTATTTAAATTAATCTAAATAAATATTCCTATAATTAAATAAATTAATCCTATATAAAATGAAATACTTACCTATTAAATAAACCCTAAAATAGGGTATTTTAGGGTTTATTTTTATTTTACAGGCAACTTTGTAATTATTTTAACTAAGTACAATAGCTATTAAATTGTTATTAACTATTTAATAGCTACCTAGTTAAAATAACTACACAATTACCTGTAAAATAAATCCTAACCTAAGCTACAATTACACCTAACACTACACTATCATTAAATAAATTAAATTGATTAACTTCAATTACCTAATATTAAATACAATTAACTAAAAATAACTAAAGTACAAAAAAAATTCTAAATTACAGAAAATAAAAAATAAATTACAAGAATTTTAAACTAATTACACCTAATCTAAGCCCCCTAATAAAATAAAAAGCCCCACAAAATTCCCTACCCTAAAATAAATTACAAATAGCCCTTAAAAGGGCCTTTTGCGGGGCATTGCCCCAAAGTAATCAGCTCTTTTACCAGCCCTTAAAAGGGCTTTTTGCGGGGCATTGCCCCAAAGTAATCAGCTCTTTTACCTGTAAAATAAAGAAATACAATACCCCCTAACATTACAACCCACCACCCACACACCCCTACTCTAAAACCCACCCAATCCCCCCTTAAAAAACCTAACACTACCCCCTTGAAGATCACCCTACCTTGAGCCGTCTTCACCCAGCCGGACACAAGCGGTCATCCGATCAGTCCAGAAGTCTTCATCGAATCCGGGCAGAAGAGGTCCTCCAAGCAGCAGAAGTCTTCATCTAAGCTGCATCTTCTATCTTCAATCAGCCGACGCGGAGCCATCCTCTTCCATAGACGTCCTAACACCGAATGAAGGTTCCTTTAAATGACGTCATCCAAGATGGCGTCCCTTGAATTCCGATTGGCTGATAGAATCCTAATTAAGGTAGGATAAATCCGATTGGCTGATGCAATCAGCCAATCGGATTGAGCTTGCATTCTATTGGCTGTTCCAATCAGCCAATAGAATGCAAGCTCAATCCGATTGGCTTATTGGATCAGCCAATCGGATTGAACTTCAATCCGATTGGCTGATTGCATCAGCCAATCGGATTTTTCCTACCTTAATTCCGATTGGCTGATAGAATCCTATCAGCCAATCGGAAATCAAGGGACGCCATCTTGGATGACGTCATTTAAAGGAACCTTCATTCGGTGTTAGGACGTCTATGGAAGAGGATGGCTCCGCGTCGGCTGGATTCAAGATGGCTCCGCTCCGGTTGATTGAAGATAGAAGATGCAGCTTGGATGAAGACTTCTGCCGCTTGGAGGACCTCTTCTGCCCGGATTCGATGAAGACTTCTGGACGGATCGGATGACCGCTTGTGCCCGGCTGGGTGAAGACGGCTCAAGGTAGGGTGATCTTCAAGGGGGTAGTGTTAGGTTTTTTTAAGGGGGGATTGGGTGGGTTTTAGAGTAGGGGTGTGTGGGTGGTGGCTTGTAATGTTGGGGTGGTGGTATTGTATTTCTTTTTTTTACAGGTAAAAGAGCTGATTACTTTGGGGCAATGCCTCGCAAAAAGCCCTTTTATGGGCTATTTGTCATTTAGTTTAGGGTAGGGAATTTTATTATTTTGGTTTTTTTTTTTATTTTATTAGGGGGCTTAGATTAGGTGTAATTAGTTTCAAATTCTTGTAATTTATTTTTTATTTTCTGTAATTTAGATTTTTTTTTTGTACTTTAGTTATTTTTAGTTAATTGTATTTAATGTTAGGTAATTGTAGTTAATTAATTTAATTTATTTAATGATAGTGTAGTGTTAGGCGTAATTGTAACTTAGGTTAGGATTTATTTTACAGGTACTTTTGTAGTTATTTTAGCTAGGTAGCTATTAAATAGTTAATAACTATTTAATAGCTATTGTACCTAGTTAAAATAATTACAAAGTTGCCTGTAAAATAGAAATAAACCCTAAAATAGCTACAATGTAATTATTAATTATATTGTAGCTATCTTAGGGTTTATTTTATAGGTAAGTAGTTTTAAATAGGAATTATTTATTTAATTATAGTAATATTTATTTAGATTAATTTAAATAATATTTAAGTTAGGGGGGTGTTAGGGTTAGACTTAGGTTTAGGGGTTAATTAATTTAATATAGTGGCAGCGGTGTAGGGGGGTAGATTAGGGGTTAATCAATGTAATGTAGGTGGTGGCGGTGTAGGGGGGGCAGGATAGGGGTTAAAAAATGTAATGTAGGTTGCGGTGGGCTCCGGGAGCGGCAGTTTAGGGGTTAAACAATTAATTTATTTGCGGCGGGGGCCGGGATCGGCAGGATAGGGGTTAATAACTTTATGTAGGTGGCGGCGGTATAGGGGGCAGAAGATTAGGGGTTAATATGTATAATGTAGGTGGCGGCGGGGTCCAGGAGTGGCGGTTTAGGGGTTCATATATTTATTATAGTGGCGGCGGGGTTTGGGAGCAGCGGTTTAGGGGTTAATATATTTATTATAGTTGCGGAGGGGTCCAGGAGCAGCGGTTTAGGGGTCAATAAGTTTATTTAGGTGCGGGGGGCTCCGGGAGCGGCGGTTTAGGAGATAAAACAATATAGTATAGTGTGGGTGCTTAGTGACAGGCTAGCAAGAAAGTTCCGTACTTGGTGCGCGGCTTCTTGACAGCTTTCTTGATAACTTTGGCAAACGTATTCAGGTCCGCGGCGGCGATGTTAGGCGAGCTTAGGCGAGCGTATTGGGCCGGCGAATGCAGGTAAATACGGAGCTTCATAACTAGAGGCCATTGACTCTAAGCGCAGAACGCGCTGTAGAGTCAAGCACTGCATCCACAGCTGGTTATGCATGGTGTCGTACATCCTTCCCAGCAACAGACTGTTCCTCCGCATGGTCTGCTCTATACGTGCTAGAGCCTCTAGCGTTAACCATGCTGAGTCACAACCTAAAAAAAAAAGTATGAAAATTATTGTTCATTCAAGCACATAATAAAAAAAGAGCAAAGAGACATTGTAATAATAAAAAGACAATTCATTATTATTAGTAAATATTCTATATAGAATATTTACACATTAAATATGTTCTTTATAGATAAACCATTAAAGGGACAGTTTACTCAAAAATGTTCTCCCCTTTAATTGGTTCACAATGATCCACTTTACCTGCTGGAGTGTATTAAATTGTTTATAAGTATTTCCATTGTCCTTATATTGGCATCTGAAATAGTTTATTTAGCCTGTGGTATCCTCACCTATCCTTAAATATTTTGGACTCGAGGCCAAGCTGTGTAAACACAGTAAGCAGAAGAAATTACACTCCCAGTGGGTTATAGAAGAGATAAGGTAAGAAAAAGTTAATTTACAATTGTTCTATCCAAGTATTGGTGATAGGTATATGGAGTGATATGAGATAAAGAAGCATGTATATTTTCTAAATGGATTAAATAATGAGAACCATACGGACTAATGCACACTGTGTAGTTTTACCATGGAAAGTATATTCATATACCTGTTGCTAAATGGGATAACTAATAATTCACAACACTACCAATCTCCAATAGTGTATAGATTTTAGCAGGTATGTATTCAGGATAGGAAACCAATACCGGGTTCTTCACTCTAATACAGTACTTGTAATGTTCAGCAAGTTAAGTCGTCATAACAATAGGCTCAGTGCATAATAGGTAAATATAATATACTCAAAGATGCAACCCACACTTCAGATTTTCAAGTATAAAATCTTGTATCACACGTAATTATGTAGAAGTTATAAATGTGTTGCCTAGAGTCAGCCTCCGTGAAATGAACAAACCGACAAACCAGGTTACTCACTGTTATCCGGCCTCACACATGCAAGATGGCGGAGAGATACCTGTGTTCCACCTCACCAGACAGCGTTACCTGTAAAGAACCTGTGACTGGAATTTCTTCCGCAGCAATCTCCAATGCTGCAATGCTTTACAAATAATTCCAACGAAAGTAGAAATAAAAGTCCATTAAGAAAGAGCTTTAAATCGTTGCAGTAGATTTATTCAAATACAAATACAGGTGATCACCACTCCACACACACCTCAGCCACATCCGACGCGTTTCCTGCCGCTAAACGGCACTTCGTCAGGGAGTGCCGTTTAGCGGCAGGAAACGCGTTGAATATGGCTGAGGTGTGTGTGGAGTGGTGATCACCTGTATTTGTATTTGAATAAATCTACTGCAACGATTTAAAGCTCTGTCTTAATGGACTTTTATTTCTACTTTTGTTGGAATTAAATTAATGAGATCTGATAATACCTACAAGTTAAAAGCATTTGATTAGGTTGTGGCTTCAAAAATCAAAATCAGCTAATTCATATACACAAAGAAGCCTTAACAAGCAAATTGCATACATTTTATACCCTGCAGCTGGTACAAAAAATAATTGTAAACACATTAAGGGAAAAACTATATAATAGTATACTGTCCCTTTAAGATCTTAACACAAATCAAAACCCTCTCAATCTTGAACAAATAATTCTTTGGTTTATGACACACTGTGAAAAGGGCAGTGATAACAAATACAAAATATTGTCATATATACAGAATACATATACAACATCTAAGCAATATCATTTCTATATTCAAAAATGTGGATGTTGATGTCACAAAACTGAAGATCGTAAACATTTAGATTAATCAAATAAAGAAAATATTTTTTAAAAATATTTTCTGTAAAATATTAATTTATGTCTAATTATATCACTATAATGTCCCTTAAAGAAAGTATGTAATAATGTGGATTTGTAATGATACTTACATCTGTGGCTGGGAAGGATAATCTGACACCCAGGACAATGAAGGTGGGGATTGGGGTCAAAGTCTGGACCGGGAGGGGAGGGATGGGACTTGGCTGCCACTCTGGGACAGCCCGTACAGCTGGGGAGTCAGGGACCTGTTGAATTGGGGGCTGGGCAGGTGGGGGAGCTGTACGGGCAGAAATAAGGGGAGAGCGGCGAGGGGGGGGCAAAGGGGTGTTTTTTGGGAGGGACAGGACGGGAGGAATGGGAAGGGCCGGGAGTGGTTTGGGGCTGGGGAGGGGCTTCTGACTGGGGAGGGGCTTCTGGCTGGGGGAGGGGCTTCTGACTGGAGAGGGGCTTCTGACTGCGAAGGGACAGGAGGCTGAGGCCCAGAAGTGGAAGGTCCATCTGAAATATAGAAAAAATAGACAGATATGATATCAATAAATATTATTATTTTGAAAGAAATAAAGATTATACATTAGTTAAAGTCTGGATTATTGTTATCATAAAATATTGATACAAAGTCACAATAATGACTATGTTTTAAGTTATTGATTGATTTGAATCAAATATAATTACTTAGAAGATTTAATAGATACTTTAAACTCAGAATGTTCACTGTTATTTTTCATGTAACATTTCATGAATATATTAAAAATCATATTTATCAAAGGCAACATTATGTGCTAATATTTATGAATTGATAATATATTTATCTTTTGTATAATTTATCGGTATGCATGCATGCATTTGAGATTGAAATTTAATAGAGTTCTTTTAGACACATGCCGTGGATTGATCTCAGAATATTCAAACATTGAATAATATGGGAGTGTGTAATATTATGAAATTGAAATGGCCACTCCACCTAGCATTTTAAACCATGTAAACACTGATTTACATATATATTTTGGTGAATGCCTTTGTAATCTTTATTGGTCTCATTTTCAGCTTGATGCTTCAATCAATTACTCTTCAAAATATATACACAGTAGATACTACCATTTATATTATCGATTAACAATATAGGGGGGTAGTTATCAAGCCGTCTACTTTTCTGGCTTCGCCGGCCCAATACGCCCGCCTAAGCTCGCCTACCTTCGCCGCTGCGGACCTGAAAAAATACGCCTAAGTTATCAAATAAAGCTGTCAAAAAGCCGCGGGGCGATGAGCAGCGGACTGTGACAGTTATCACTCATCCGATCTCGCTGCTCTTCGGCTTTTTCCCAGCTTTATTGCTAGCCTGTCACTAAGCACTCACACTAACTACACTGTTCTATCCCTATACCGGCGCCCCCGGAGCCTCCTGCAACTCAATAAAGTTACTAACCCCTAAACCGCCGCTCCTAGACCCTGCCGCAACTCTTATAAATGTATTAACCCCTAAACCGCCGCTCCTAGACCCTGCCGCAACTCTTATAAATGTATTAACCCCTAAACCGCCGCTCCTAGACCCTGCCGCAACTCTTATAAATGTATTAACCCCTAAACCGCCGCTCCTAGACCCTGCCGCAACTCTTATAAATGTATTAACCCCTAAACCGCCGCTCCCTGAACCCGCCGCAAACTATATTAAATGTATTAACCCCTATCCTGCCCCCCCTACACCGTCGTCACCTATAATAAATTTATTAACCCCTAATCTGCCTCCCCTACACCGTCGCCCCCTATAATAAATTTATTAACCCCTATCCTGCCCCCCACTACGCCGCCGCCACTGTAATAAAATTATTAACCCCTAAACCTAAGTCTAACACCCCCTAACTTAAATATTAATTAAATAAATCTAAATAATATTTCTCTTATTAACTAAGTTAATCCTATTTAAAAATAAATACTTACCTATAAAATAAACCCTAATATAGCTACAATATAAATAATAATTATATTCTAGCTATCTTAGGATTTATTTTTATTTTACAGGTACCTTTCAATTTATTTTAACTAGGTACAATAGCTATTAAATAGTTATTAACAATTTAATAGCTTACCTAGCTAAAATAAACTGAAATTTACCTGTAAAATAAATCCTAACCTTACAATTACACCTAACACTACACTATACTTTAATAAATTATTCCTATTTAAAAATAAATACTTACCTGTAAAATAAACACTAAGATAGCTACAATATAATTAATAATTATATTGTAGCTATCTTAGGATTTATATTTATTTTACAGGTAACTTTGTATTTATTTTAGCTAGTTAGAATAGTTATTAAATAGTTATTAACTATTTAATAACTACCTAGCTAAAAGAAATACAAAATTACCTGTAAAATAAATCCTAACCTAAGTTACAATTAAACCTAACACTACACTATCATTAAATTAATTAAATAAACTACCTACAAATAACTACAATTAAATACAATTACATAAACTAACTAAAGTACAAAAAATAAAAAAAGCTAAGTTACAAAAAATAAAAAAATAAGTTACAAACATGTTAAAAATATTACAACAATTTTAAGCTACTTACACCTAATCTAAGCCCCCTAATAAAATAACAAACCCCCCCAAAATAAAAAAATGCCCTACCCTATTCTAAATTAAATAAAGTTCAAAGCTCTTTTACCTTACCAGCCCTGAAAAGGGCCATTTGTGGGGGCATGCCCCAAAGAAAACAGCTCTTTTGCCTGTAAAAGAAAAATACAACCCCCCCCCCCAACATTAAAACCCACCACCCACATACCCCTAATCTAACCCAAACCCCCCTTACAAAAACCTAACACTAATCCCCTGAAGATCATCCTACCTTTAGTCGTCTTCACTCAGCCGAGCCACCGATGGAACCGAAGTGGACATCCGGAGTGGAAGAAGTTAATCCTCCAAGTGGCGCTGAAGAAATCTTCCATCCGATGAAGTCATCATCCAGGCGGCGCTGAAGAAAAGTCTTCTATCCGGGCGAAGTCATCTTCCAAGCCGGGTCTTGAATCTTCCTTCCGCCGACGCGGAACCTCCTTCTTCACCGACGGACTACGACAAATGAAGGCTCCTTTAAGGGACGTCATCCAAGAAGGAGTCCCCTCAATTCCGATTGGCTGATAGGATTCTATCAGCCAATCGGAATTAAGGTAGGAAAAATCTGATTGGCTGATGGAATCAGCCAATCAGATTGAGCTCGCATTCTATCGGCTGTTCCGATCAGCCAATAGAATGCGAGCTCAATCTGATTGGCTGATTGGATCAGCCAATCGGATTGAACTTGAATCTGATTGGCTGATTCCATCAGCCAATCAGAATTTTCCTACCTTAATTCCGATTGGCTGATAGAATCCTATCAGCCAATCGGAATTGAGGGGACGCCATCTTGGATGACGTCCCTTAAAGGAGCCTTCATTCGTCGTAGTCCGTCGGTGAAGAAGGAGGTTCCGCGTCGGCGGAAGGAAGATTCAAGACCCGGCTTGGAAGATGACTTCGCCCGGATAGAAGACTTTTCTTCAGCGCCGCCTGGATGATGACTTCATCGGATGGAAGATTTCTTCAGCGCCGCTTGGAGGATTAACTTCTTCCGCTCCGGATGTCCACTTCGGTTCCATCGGTGGCTCGGCTGAGTGAAGACGACTAAAGGTAGGATGATCTTCAGGGGATTAGTGTTAGGTTTTTGTAAGGGGGGTTTGGGTTAGATTAGGGGTATGTGGGTGGTGGGTTTTAATGTTGGGGGGTTGTATTTTTCTTTTACAGGCAAAAGAGCTGTTTTCTTTGGGGCATGCCCCCACAAATGGCCCTTTTCAGGGCTGGTAAGGTAAAAGAGCTTTGAACTTTATTTAATTTAGAATAGGGTAGGGCATTTTTTTATTTTGGGGGGGTTTGTTATTTTATTAGGGGGCTGTAATGTCCCTTTAAGACATTCCACTTCCACCTTTTCACCTGCCTATAAAACCTCACTTCCTGAGATCTACTTTGCTTGATTATTTTGTTTGTTCTGATTGGAATACTTCACAGAAATCAAGTCACTCCTGCTATCATCTCAAACTGAGTGATATTGAACTTTTGCTTATTTGAATTTAACCCTCAAAAAGGAACTTTCTAACTAATTGCTGCTTTCTACTAAAGACACTTAATCTGCACAGCCATCTGAATCCATTTCATAGATTGCCTGTCAGTCTCTCTCCTAAAGTGTAGCTCCACCACAGTATTACAGAGGATTTTCTCCCATCTCCAGCTGCAGCTGATTCATTCACCTGCTTCGCTAGGACTTCAACTCACCTTCCTTCCGGAAGCTACAGAACAATCTCTCAGCCTGACCAGTACTGCAACTAGCCACTCAGCTCTCAGGAAGAACTCCAGTCTCACTCCGCCATTACAGCGTTCCATGCTGCAAGGGAAAGCCAAGCACAGGCTACCGCAAGTATAACTCTGCTAATCAGATTCTCTCAAGTTGTTTCTAGTTCATATTATCAACCGTACTTACTCAGTCTTTATATTAACAATTGATCTTATGCTAAAGAACTCTATTTTTGATCTAGCTATCCATATTTGCCTCTGTGAATTTATCAGACTTGCACACTTGTTTGTCTGAATAGAATCATATTTGTCTAGCAGCATTTCCTGTGAGTTCACTCTTATCAAAACGCTTGAAGCATATTGCCAGGTTATAATTTGTATCTCTTGGCGTTTGCAACTAGCAACACACTACAATTCTAAAAGATACAATTTATCTTACAGGGGCTTAGATTAGGTGTAAGTAGCTTAAAATTGTTGTAATATTTTTAACATGTTTGTAACTTATTTTTTTATTTTTTGTAACTTAGCTTTTTTTATTTTTTGTACTTTAGTTAGTTTATGTAATTGTATTTAATTGTAGTTATTTGTAGGTAGTTTATTTAATTAATTTAATGATAGTGTAGTGTTAGGTTTAATTGTAACTTAGGTTAGGATTTATTTTACAGGTAATTTTGTATTTCTTTTAGCTAGGTAGTTATTAAATAGTTAATAACTATTTAATAACTATTCTAACTAGCTAAAATAAATACAAAGTTACCTGTAAAATAAATATAAATCCTAAGATATCTACAATATAATTATTAATTATATTGTAGCTATCTTGGTGTTTATTTTACAGGTAAGTATTTATTTTTAAATAGGATTAATTTATTAAAGTATAGTGTAGTGTTAGGTGTAATTGTAACTTAGGTTAGGATTTATTTTACAGGTAAATTTCAGTTTATTTTAGCTAGGTAAGCTATTAAATAGTTAATAACTATTTAATAGCTATTGTACCTAGTTAAAATAAATTGAAAGGTACCTGTAAAATAAAAATAAATCCTAAGATAGCTAGAATAGAATTATTATTTATATTGTAGCTATATTAGGGTTTATTTTATAGGTATTTAGTTTTAAATAGGATTCATTTAGTTAATAAGAGTTAATTTATTTAGATTTATTTAATTAATATTTAAGTTAGGGAGGCGTAAGGGTTAGGGTTAGACTTAGGTTTAGGGGTTAATAATTTCATTACAGTGGCGGCGGCGTAGTGGGGTGCAGGATAGGGGTTAATAAATTTATTATAGGTGGCGACGGTGTAGGGGGGCAGATTAGGGGTTAATAAATTTATTATAGGTGGCGACGGTGTAGGGGGGGCAGGATAGGGGTTAATACATTTAATATAGGTTGCGGCGGGTTCAGGGAGCGGCGGTTTAGGGGTTAATACATTTATTATAGTTGCGGTGGGCTCCGGGAGTGGCGGTTTAGGGGTTAATATGTATAGAGTAGCTTGCGGTGGGCTCCGGGAGCGGCGGTTTAGGGGGTAATAACTTTATTTAGTTGCGGCGGTGTAGGGGGGACAGATTAGTGGTGTTTAGACTCGGGGTACATGTTAGGGTGTTAGGTGTAGACAGCTCCCATAGGAATCAATGGGATGTCTGGCAGCAGCGAACTTGTACTTTCGCTATGGTCAGACTCCCATTGATTCCTATTGGATCCGCCGCCTCCAGGGGTGGCGGTTTGAAAACCAGGTACGCTGGGCCGTAAAAGTGCCGAGCGTACCTGCTAGTTTTTTGATAACTAGCAAAAGTATTGAGAATGTGCCGCACTTGTGTGCGGAACATCTGGAGTGACGTAAGAATCGATCTGTGTCGGACTGAGTCCGGCGGATCGAAGCTTACGTCACAAAATTCTACTTTTGCCGGTCTCGAGCCTTTGATAACTAAGGCGAATCAGCCTCGCCACAAATACGCTGCGGAATTCCAGCGTATTTGAGGTTGACGGCTTGATAACTAGGCCCCATAATCTTCTCTATCTGATTCAAATTTCAGATTAATGTTGTGAATCTCTCTTTTACATTAGGATTAAATGTATGTCATCCCAATATTAATAGACACATTCATCAATGCATGCTTTAATTTTGAGGAATATTAATGTTTGTTGGATTGAAATGGACAGTCTACACATAAATATATTTTAAATATATTTACATCTCATACATCATGAAATTAAAACAAGGATTTTAAACATGATTATGTTTTATGTATACTTAGAAGTGGTTTACAATTTATAAACAATGATGACATAAGGATATGGTCTGCATCTAGGCACTCAGATGAATAGCAATAACTGTCTGGACAATCAGAAGCGGATTATTGTGGTTTTGCATGGAATATGCATGTGACATCATGATGTCATTAATGACAAATCATACATAAATTTAAGAAAAATACAAAAATGTGTTCATGCAGCATGATATAGAAAGGGGGGCAGTAGTGTATTTGAAAAATAATTGAATAATATATTTTAAAGGGACAAAGCTGTAGACTTTCTTTTTCTTCAAGAGAATGATTTATAAACAATAATACATGTTCGATACATGTTAGATATATTTAGACATACCATCAGACTCCAAGGGAACCATTTCCTCCTCAATCTCTGTAAAACATAACATGTTGTGTACATGTTAAAATCCGATATTCTAACATATGTTACTGTTGGTCAAGAACACACATAAATGTTGCATTAAAGAGATACTGATCCAAAGTTAAGAATTACATAATTTTGATGGAGCATACAAATGAAATTAGATTTGTAATTATCGATGAGTAATAATTACATTTTAGTGTCTGTATTTTGAAAATATTCTTAAAAGCTGAGTACATGGAACATTTAAGAGTTCTCATGTGTGTATCACTTGATGATTGTTGTCTAAATTTATACTAAAAAGAAACATATGCTAGCCATGTTCTGAAGCACAAAGGTGTAGACTAAGAAGCTTTGAAATCTTAATCTTAAAATATTTTAAAAATATATATAATCAGAGGAGTAAATTATATGTTTGATTCAAATGGAATGCTTCATCAGAATCATGATCATAATATTTATTAAAAATACCTACCAGAACCCTGCAAAGGCAGGTCACCATTGCTGCTGGATCTCTCTATGCTCGCCACAACAACATCTATTAATGATATTAAAATATATTAGTGAACACAGTTTGGACATCACTAAACAACATTGGTCGAGAATCTAACAAATAATATACCTAGAAATGTGAAGAATAGAGCACTAATATGAACCAGAAATTTATGAGTTAATCAAGGTTTGATTGTAAAGAAAATTATGTATTTCACATATGTTTGATTTCTTACTATCAGACAGCCAATTCTTCACATATGATTCTATGGCATATATAAATATAAGTATTGATCAAAGTTTTTTAAAAAATACACACACACAACACTTGGAATAACAACTGGTGACAAATCGAATCGAAGCCATGTGGACATTGATCCATTTGTGCAATGTACAGTAATCTGTTTTAGGATACAACACATATTTATCGCAATGCAAAACAGAAGATATTTGTAAAAATATGTCATAATGGTGCTGTTAGAGTATGCAATATAGATGCAATATAGATATCAATATTGGTTCATCCAAACAGTGTAAGGATTAATGAATATATTTATTATTAAAGGGACACTGAACCCATATCTTTAATTTTGTGATTCACATAGAGCATGCATTTTTAAGCATATTTCTAATTTACTCCTATTATCAATTTGTCCGCGTTCTCTTGCTTTCTTTCTTTGAAAAAGAAAGCAGCTAATCAATATTTTGTTTCAGAACCCTGAAAAGCACTTGTTTATTGGTCGTTGAATGTATACACCAATCAGCAAGAACAACCCAGGTTGTTCCCCAAAAATGGACCAGCATCTAAACTTACATTCTTGCATTTCCAATAAAGATACCAAGAGAATGAAGAAATTTTGATTATAGGAGTAAATGAGATAGTTTATTAATATTGAATGCTCTATCTGAATCACAAAAGAGAAAATTAGTGTTCAGTGTCCCTTTAATATTAAATATTAAAATATCTTTATTTGACAATGTCGCTGTTAATGAATTGTCTAGTCTATATGTTGATGTAATGAATGGGATGGAGCATGCAACTACAATCAAATATGTAATTCAGGGATCTCATCAGGATTCTTTAATTATCCTTTGCTCTTAAAGGGACATGAAACTCCAAATGTGTCATTGTATTAATTTGCATGATTCCAATCCAGCATGTGATTTTTACAAAATATCAAATATACTTTCTGTTTTCTAGTTTGTCTTTAAAAGTTTTATTAAGGTGCAACTATGCACTACTGTTATCTGAAGACATGTGTTGAACAAATGAAAATAGGCAATTTTGTGCATCAAACAATCAGCAGGTTACTCCCAGTAATGCATTGCTGATCCTGAGCGTACCTAGATATGATTTTCAACTAAGGATAACAATAGACTGAAGCAAGGTAGATAATAGAAGAAAATTATAAAGGTTTTTGAAAATCACATGTTGTGTCTAAATCATAAAAGTTAAATGTTGGTTTTCATGTCCCTTTAATGATAATAATAAATTATCAAAGCATACGAGAAGTATATTTCTCTAATCTGCACATATGTAAAAATGTGTTGATGTTGTGTAAATATAGACAAAAAATGTAAAATACTACCCAGGGGCAGAATATAAAATGGCCATGACTCTAAGATTACATTAAAATGAAGATATCAATACTCATAAATTGAGATTTGGATTACAATGGAATCCCAAATGTGATTCATGATTCTTCTTTGAAAATAACAACACAAGAGAATTAGAGTATCACTATGAATATAGATCAATATGAATGGATTATGTAATGTTATGTCCAAGTTTGTAAGACAAAGGTAAATTAAAATGAGACATACCATGCTGTGACGAACACGGGCTTGAGGTTCCAGCAACAACATCCATATCTGTAAAATATTCAATCAGGATTGGATATCATTAATACAAATCAGGCCATGGACACAAACAATCAGATTTTTATATTCTAATTGACAAACTAAAAACATAATTTATGCTTACCTGATAAATTTATTTCTCTTGTGGTGTATCCAGTCCACGGATCATCCATTACTTGTGGGATATTCTCCTTCCCAACAGGAAGATGCAAGAGGATCACCCACAGCAGAGCTGCTATATAGCTCCTCCCCTAACTGCCATATCCAGTCATTCGACCGAAACTAGCCGAGAAAGGAGAAACCATAGGGTGCAGTGGTGACTGTAGTTTAAAATTTAGACCTGCCTTAAAAGGACAGGGCGGGCCGTGGACTGGATACACCACAAGAGAAATAAATTTATCAGGTAAGCATAAATTATGTTTTCTCTTGTTAGGTGTATCCAGTCCACGGATCATCCATTACTTGTGGGATACAATACCAAAGCTAAAGTACACGGATGAAGGGAGGGACAAGGCAGGTACTTAAACAGAAGGGACCACTGCCTGTAGAACCTTTCTACCAAAAATAGCCTCCGAAGAAGCAAAAGTATCAAATTTGTAAAATTTTGAAAAGGTATGAAGCGAAGACCAAGTCGCCGCTTTGCAAATCTGTTCAACAGAAGCCTCATTTTTAAAGGCCCAGGTGGAAGCCACAGCTCTAGTAGAATGAGCTGTAATCCTTTCAGGGGGCTGCTGTCCAGCAGTCTCATAGGCTAAGCGTATTACGCTCCGAAGCCAAAAAGAAAGAGAGGTTGCCGAAGCCTTTTGACCTCTCCTCTGTCCAGAGTAAACAACAAACAGGGAAGATGTTTGAAGAAAATCTTTGGTCGCATGTAAGTAAAACTTTAAAGCACGGACTACGTCCAAATTATGTAAAAGACGTTCCTTCTTTGAAGAAGGATTAGGACACAATGATGGAACAACAATCTCTTGATTGATATTCTTGTTGGAAACTACCTTAGGTAAAAACAGGGTTTTGTACGCAGAACTACTTTATCTGTATGGAAAATCAGATAAGGAGAATCACATTGTAAAGCTGATAACTCAGAGACTCTACGAGCCGAGGAAATAGCCATCAAAAACAGAACTTTCCAAGATAAAAGTTTGATATCAATGGAATGAAGGGGTTCAAACGGAACTCCTTGAAGAACCTTAAGAACCAAGTTTAAGCTCCATGGAGGAGCAACCGGTTTAAACACAAGGCTTAATTCTAACCAAAGCCTGACAAAATGCCTGGACGTCTGGAACCTCTGCCAGACGCTTGTGCAAAAGGATAGACAGAGCAGAAATCTGTCCCTTTAAAGAACTAGCTGATAATCCTTTATCCAAACCCTCTTGGAGAAAGGACAATATCCTAGGAATCCTAACCTTACTCCATGAGTAATTCTTGGATTCACACTATTGAAGATATTTGCGCCATATCTTATGGTAGATTTTCCTGGTTACAGGCTTTCGTGCCTGTATTAAGGTATCAATGACTGACTCAGAGAAGCCATGCCTTGATAAAATCAAGCGTTCAATCTCCAGGCAGTCAGTCTCAGAGAAATTAGATTTGGATGATTGAAAGGACCTTGTATTAGAAGGTCTTGTCTCAGAGGCCAAGGTGGAAAGGATGACATGTCCACCAGGTCTGCATACCAGGTCCTGCGTGGCCACGCAGGCGCGATCAAGATCACTGATGCTCTCTCCTGTTTGATTTTGGCAATCAGTCGAGGGAGCAGAGGAAACGGTGGAAACACATAAGCCAGGTTGAAGAACCACGGTGGTGCTAGAGCATCTATCAGCGTCGCTTCTGGGTCCCTGGACCTGGATCCGTAACAAGGAAGCTTGGTGTTCTGGCGAGACGCCATGAGATCCAATTCTGGTGTGCCCCAATGATGAACCAATTGAGCAAACACATCCGGATGGAGTTCCCACTCCCCCGGATGAAAAGTCTGACAACTTAGAAAATCCACCTCCCAGTTCTCTACACCTGGGATATGGATCGCTGATAGATGGCAAGAGTGAGTCTCTGCCCAGCGAATTATCTTGGAGACTTCTAACATCGCTAGGGAGCTCCTGGTCCCCCCTTGATGGTTGATGTAAGCCACAGTCGTGATGTTGTCCGACTGAAATCTGATGAACCTCAGTGTTGCTAACTGAGGCCAAGCTAGAAGAGCATTGAATATTGCTCTTAACTCCAGAATATTTATTGGGAGGAGTTTCTCCTCCTGAGTCCACGATCCCTGAGCCTTCAGGGAATTCCAGACTGCACCCCAACCTAGAAGGCTGGCATCTGTTGTTACAATTGTCCAATCTGGCCTGCGAAAGGTCATACCTTTGGACAGATGGACCCGAGATAGCCACCAGAGAAGAGAATCTCTGGTCTCTTGATCCAGATTTAGCAGAGGGGACAAATCTGTGTAATCCCCATTCCACTGACTGAGCATGCATAATTGCAGCGGTCTGAGATGTAGGCGCGCAAATGGCACTATGTCCATCGCCGCTACCATTAAGCCAATCACTTCCATGCACTGAGCCACCGAAGGGCGCGGAATGTAGTGAAGAACACGGCAGGAATTCAGAAGCTTTGATAACCTGGACTCCGTCAGGTAAATTTTAATTTCTACAGAATCTATCAGAGTTCCTAGGAAGGAAACCCTTGTGAGGGGTGATAGAGAACTCTTTCCCTCGTTCACTTTCCACCCATGCGACCTCAGAAATGCCAACACTATGTCCGTATGAGATTTGGCAATTTGGAAGTTTGACGCCTGTATCAGGATGTCGTCTAGATAAGGGGCCACTGCTATGCCCCGTGGTCTTAGGACCGCCAGAAGAGACCCCAGAACCTTTGTAAAAATTCTTGGGGCTGTAGCTAACCCGAAGGGAAGAGCCACAAACTGGTAATGCCTGTCTAGAAAGGCAAACCTTAGGAACCGATGATGATCTTTGTGAATCGGTATGTGAAGGTAAGCATCCTTCAAATCCACTGTGGTCATGTACTGACCCTCCTGGATCATAGGTAGGATTGTCCGAATAGTTTCCATTTTGAACGATGGAACTCTGAGGAATTTGTTTAAGATCTTTAGATCCAAAATTGGTCTGAAGGTTCCCTCTTTTTTGGGAACCACAAACAGATTTGAATAAAATCCCTGTCCTTGTTCCATCTGTGGAACTGGATGGATCACTCCCATTATTAGGAGGTCTTGCACACAGCGTAAGAATGCCTCTTTCTTTATCTGGTTTACAGATAATCTCGAAAGGTGAAATCTCCCTTGTGGGGGGGAAGCCTTGAAGTCCAGAAGATATCCCTGAGATATAATCTCCAACGCCCAGGGATCCTGAACATCTCTTTCCCACGCCTGGGCGAAGAGAGAAAGTCTGCCCCCTACTAGATCTGTTGCCGGATAGGGGGCCGTTCCTTCATGCTGTCTTAGAGGCAGCAGCAGGCTTTCTGGCCTGCTTGCCTTTGCTCCAGGCCTGGTTAGATTTCCAGGCCGGCTTGGATTGCGCAAAAGTTCCCTCTTGTTTTGTAGCAGAGGAAGTTGATGCTGCACCTGCCTTGAAGTTTCGAAAGGCACGAAAATTAGACTGTTTGGCCCTTGTTTGGCCCTGTCCGGAGGAAGGGTATGACCCTTACCTCCAGTAATGTCAGCAATAATTTCCTTCAAACCAGGCCTGAATAGGGTCTGCCCCTTGAAGGGAATGTTAAGTAATTTAAACTTTGAAGTCACGTCAGCTGACCAAGATTTAAGCCATAGCGCCCTACGCGCCTGGATGGCGAATCCAGAATTCTTAGCCGTTAGTTTAGTCAAATGAACAATGGCATCAGAAACAAAAGAATTAGCTAGCTTAAGTGTTCTAAGCTTGTCAAGTATTTCAGTCAATGGAGTAGCTGTCTGAAAGGCCTCTTCCAGAGACTCAAACCAGAACGCCACAGCAGCAGTGACAGGAGCAATGCATGCAAGGGGCTGCAGGATAAAACCTTGTTGAATAAACATTTTCTTAAGGTAACCTTCTAATTTTTTATCAATTGGATCTAAAAAAGCACAACTGTCCTCGACAGGGATAGTGGTACGCTTTGCTAAAGTAGAAACTGCTCCCTCCACCTTAGGGACCATCTGCCATAAGTCCCGTGTGGTGGCGTCTATTGGAAACATTTTTCTAAAAATAGGAGGGGGGGAAAACGGCACACCGGGTCTGTCCCACTCCTTAGTAATAATTTCTGTAAACCTTTTAGGTATTGGAAAAACGTCAGTACACACCGGCACCGCGTAGTATTTATCCAGTCTACACAATTTCTCTGGCACTGCAATTGTGTCACAGTCATTCAGAGCAGCTAAAACCTCTCCAAGTCAAAGGGTCCGACACGTGGGGAGGGTTAGTCGGCATAACTTCCCCCTCGTCAGAATCCTCTGGTGAGAATTCTTTTAAAGATAACAGCTGATCTTTATTGTTTAAAGTGAAATCAATACATTTAGTACACATTCTCCTATGGGGTTCCACCATGGCTTTTAAACATAATGAACAAGGAGTTTCCTCTATGTCAGACATGTTTATACAGACTAGCAATGAGACTAGCAAGCTTGGAAAACACTTTAAATCAAGTTAACAAGCAATATAAAAAAAACGTTACTGTGCCTTTAAGAGAAACAAATTTTGCCAAAATTTGAAATAACAGTGAAAAAAGGCAGTTAAACTAACAAAATTTTTACAGTGTATGTAACAAGTTAGCAGAGCATTGCACCCACTTGAAAATGGATGATTAACCCCTTAATACAAAAAACAGATTAACAAAACGAAAAATATGTTTTTTAAACAGTCATAACAACTGCCACAGCTCCTAATTTTGAAGCCTTTAGAGCCCTTCAGAGATGTCCTATAGCATGCAGGGGACTGCTGAGGGAAGCTGAATGTCACAGTTTGTAATTTTAACTGCACCAACTGTAACTTTTATACTATAACAGTGGAAAGCCTCAGGAAACTGTTTCTAGGCAAAAATAAAGCCAGCCATGTGGAAAAAACTAGGCCCCAATGAGTTTTATCACCAAAGCATATATAAAAACGATTAAACATGCCAGCAAACGTTTTATATTGCACATTAATCAGAGTATATACCTCTGATAGCAAGCCTGATACTAGTCGCTATTTAACTTACATTAATCCGGTATCAGCAGCATTTTCTAGCAAATTCCATCCCTAGAAAAACTTAACTGCACATACCTTATTGCAGGATACCCTGCACGCCATTCTCCCTCTGAAGTTACCTCACTCCTCAGACATATGTGAGAACGGCAGTGGATCTTAGTTACTTCTGCTAAGATCATAGAAAAACGCAGGCAGATTCTTCTTCTAAATGCTGCCTGAGATAAAATAGTACACTCCGGTACCATTTAAAAACAATAAACTTTTGATTGAAGAAAAAAACACAATTTATGCTTACCTGATAAATTTATTTCTCTTGTGGTGTATCCAGTCCACGGATCATCCATTACTTGTGGGATATTCTCATTCCCAACAGGAAGTTGCAAGAGGACACCCACAGCAGAGCTGTAATATAGCTCCTCCCCTAACTGTCATAGCCAGTCATTCGACCGAAAACAAGCCGAGAAAGGAGGAACCATAGGGTGTAGTAGTTACTGTAGTTTAAATTTAAAAATTACCTGCCTTAAAATGACAGGGCGGGCCGTGGACTGGATACACCACAAGAGAAATAAATTTATGAGGTAAGCATAAATTGTGTTTTCTCTTGTAAGGTGTATCCAGTCCACGGATCATCCATTACTTGTGGGATATTAATACCACAGCTAAAGTACACGGATGAAGGGAGGGACAAGGCAGGAACTTAAATGGAAGGAACCACTGCCTGTAAAACCTTTCTCCCAAATATAGCCTCCGAAGAAGCAAAAGTATCAAATTTGTAAAATTTTGAAAAAGTATGAAGCGAAGACCAAGTCGCCGCCTTGCAAATCTGTTCAACAGAAGCCTCATTTTTAAAGGCCCAAGTGGAAGCCACAGCTCTAGTGGAATGAGCTGTAATCCTTTCAGGACGCTGCTGTCCAGCAGTCTCATAGGCTATGCGGATTAAGCTTCTTAGCCAAAAAGAAAAAGAGGTTGCCAAAGCCTTTTGACCTCTCCTCTGTCCAGAGTAGACAACAAACAAAGCAGATGTTTGACGAAAATCTTTAGTAGCTTGTAAGTAAAACTTTAAAGCACAGACCACGTCCAGATTGTGTAACACAAGGATGGAACCACAATCTCTTGATTGATATTCTTGTTAGATACCCAGGTTTGGTACGCAGGACTACCTTATCCGTATGAAAAATCAGATAAGGAGAATCACATTGTAAGGCAGATAGCTCAGAGACTCTACGAGCCGAGGAAATAGCTACCAAAAAAAAAAAAAAAAAAGAACTTTCCAAGATAAAAATTTGATATCTATGGAATGAAGAGGTTCAAACGGAACTCCTTGAAGAACCTTAAGAACCAAGTTTAAGCTCCATGGTGGAGCAACAGGTTTAAACACAGGCTTGATTCAAACTAAAGCCTGACAAAATGCCTGAACGTCTGGAACATCTGCCAGACGCTAGTGCAAAAGAATAGACAGAGCAAAAATCTGTCCCTTTAAGAAACTAGCTGACAATCCTTTTTCCAAACCTTTTTGGAGAAAAGATAAAATCCTAGGAATCCTGACCTTACTCCATGAGTAACCCTTGGATTCACACCAATAAAGATATCTACGCCATACCTTATGGTAAATTTTCCTGGTGACAGGCTTTCGTGCCTGTATTAAGGTATCAATAACTGACTCAGAGAAGCCACACTTTGATAAAATCAAGCATTCAATCTCCAGGCAGTCAGCCTCAGAGAAATTAGATTTGGATGGTTGAAAGGACCCTGAAGTAGAAGGTCCTGTCTCAGAGGCAGAGAACATGGTGGAAAGGATGACATGTCCACTAGATCTGCATACCAGGTCCTGCGTGGCCACGCAGGTGCTATCAGAATCACCAATGCTCTCTCCTGCTTGATCTTGGCAATCAGTCGAGGGAGCAGAGGAAACGGTGGAAACACATAAGCCAGGTTGAAAGACCAGGGCGCTGCTAGAGTATCTATCAGTGTCGCCTTGGGATCCCTGGACCTGGATCCGTAACACAGACGCTTGGCGTTCTGGTGAGACGCCATGAGATCCAGTTCTGGTTTGCCCCAACGGAGAATCAGTTGTGCAAATACCTCCGGATGGAGTTCCCACTCTCCCGGATGAAAAGTCTGACGACTTAGAAAATCAGCCTCCCAGTGCTCTACACCTGGGATATGGATAGCTGATAGGTGGCAAAAGTGAATCTCTGCCCAGTGAATTATTTTTGAAACTTCTAACATCTCTAGGGAACTTCTTGTTCCCCCTCGATGGTTGATGTAAGCTACAGTCGTGATGTTGACCGACTGAAATCTGATGTACCTCAGAGTTGCTAACTGAGGCCAAACCTGAAGAGCCTTGAATATCGCTCTTAGTTCCAGAATATTTATTGGAAGGAGAGACTCCTCCTGAGTCCACGATCCCTGAGCCTTCAGGGAGTTCCTGACTGCAACCCAACCTAGAAGGCTGGCATTTGTTGTTACAATAGTCCAATCTGGCCTGCGAAGGTCATACCTTTGGACAGATGGACCCGAGATAGCCACGAGGGAAGAGGATCCCTGGTCTCTTGGTGCAGATTCAGTTGAGGGGCCAAATCTGTGTAATCCCCGCTCCACTGACTGAGCCTGCATAGTTGCAGCGGTCTGAGATGTAAGCGTGCAAACGGCACTATGTCCATTACCGCTACCATTAAGCCGATAACTTCCATACACTGAGCCACCAAAGGGCGCGGAATGGAATGAAGAACCCGACAGGAATTTAGAAGCTTTGATAACCTGGACTCCGTTAAGGTAAATTTTCATTTCAACAGAATCTATCAGAGTCCCTAGAAAGGAAACTCTTGTGAGTGGGGATAGAGAACACTTTTCCTTGTTCACTTTCCACCCATGCGACCTCAGAAATACCAGTACTACGTCCGTATGAGACTTGGCAATTTGGAAGTTTGACGCCTGTATCAGGATGTCGTCTAAATAAGGGGCTACTGCTATGCCCCGCGGCCTTAGGACCACCAAAAGCGACCCTAGAACCTTTGTAAAGATTCTTGGGGCTGTAGCTAATCCAAAGGGAAGAGCTACAACTGGTAATGCCTGTCTTGAAAGGCAAACCTGAGAAACCGATGATGATCTTTGTGTATCGGAATGTGAAGATAAGCATCCTTTAGATCCACTGTAGTCATATATTGACCCTCCTGGATCAGTGGTAGGATGGTACGAATAGTTTCCATCTTGAACGACGGAACTTTGAGGAATTTGTTTATGATCTTTAGATCCAAAATCGGTCTGAAGGTTCCCTCTTTTTTGGGAACCACAAACAGATTTGAGTAAAAACCCTGTTCTTGTTCCTCCTTTGGAAATGGATGGATCACTCCCATAACTAGGAGGTCTCGTACACAGTGTAAGAATGCCTCACTCTTTATCTGGTTTGCAGATAATTGTGAAAGGTGAAATCTCCCTTTTGGGGGGGAAGCTTTGAAGTCCAGAAGATATCCCTGGGATATAATTTCCAACGCCCAGGGATCCTGAACATCTCTTGCCCACGCCTGGGCGAAGAGTGAAAGTCTGCCCCCTACTAGATCCTTTACCGGATAGGGGGTCGTTCCTTCATGCTGTCTTAGAGGCAGCAGCAGGCTTTTTGACCTGCTTACCTTTTTTCCATGTCTGGTTTGGTCTCCAGACCGTCTTGGATTGAGCAAAAGTCCCCTCTTGTTTATTATTAGAGGAAGTTGATGCCGCACCTGCCTTGAAGTTTTGAACGGCACGAAAATTAGACTGTTTGGCCCTAGATTTGGACCTGTCCTGAGGAAGGGCACAACCTTTTCCCCCCTTGATATCAGCAATAATCTCCTTCAAACCAGGCCCGAATAGGGTCTGCCCCTTGAAGGGAATGTTAAGTAGCTTAGATTTTAAAGTCACGTCAGCTGACCATGATTTAAGCCATAGCGCTCTGTGCGCCTGTATAGCAAAACCAGAATTCTTAGCCGTTAGTTTATTCAAATGAACAATGGCATCAGAAATAAAATAATTGGCTAGCTTAAGTGCTCTAAGTTTGCCAAGTATGTCATCCAATGGAGTCTCTACCTGTAAAGCCTCTTCCAGAGACTCAAACCAGTACGCCGCAGCAGCAGTGACAGGGGCAATGCATGCAATGGGCTGTAGGATAAAACCTTGTTGAATAAATATTTTCTTAAGGTAACCTTCTAATTTTTTATCCATTGGCTCTAAAAAGCACAACTGTCCTCGAAAGGGATAGTAGTACGCTTTGCTAGAGTAGAAACTGCTCCCTCCACCTTAGGGACTGTCTGCCATAAGTCCCGTGTGGTGGCGTCTATTGGAAAACATTTTTCTAAAAATAGGAGGGGAAGAGAAAGGCACACCTGGTCTATCCCATTCCTTATTAATAATTTCTGTAAACCTTTTAGGTATTGGAAAAACATCAGTACACACCGGCACTGCAAAGCATT
This sequence comes from Bombina bombina, assembly GCF_027579735.1. Taxonomy (NCBI): domain Eukaryota; kingdom Metazoa; phylum Chordata; class Amphibia; order Anura; family Bombinatoridae; genus Bombina; species Bombina bombina. Next base: position 502,154,074 of record NC_069504.1, read on the forward strand.
TATCCAGTCTACAAAATTTCTCTGGCACTGCAATGGTATCACAGTCATTCAGAGCAGCTAAAACCTCCCTAAGTAACACGCGGAGGTGTTCAAGCTTAAATTTAAATGTAGAAATATTAGAATCAGGTATCTTTCCTGAGTCATTAACATCACCCACTGACTGAAGCTCTCCTTCCTCAGCTTCTGCATATTGTGAGGCAGTATCAGACATGGTTCTTAAAGCGTCAGTATGCTCTGCATTTTGTCTCACCCTAGAGCTATCTCGCTAACCTCTAAGTTCAGGTAGTCTGGCTAATACCGCTGACAGTGTATTATCCATGACTGCCGCCATGTCTTGTAAAGTAAACGCTATGGGCGCCCTAGATACTGGTACTTGGCGCCATTTGAGCGTGAGTCCCTTGGGCGGGAGTCAAAGGGTCTGACACGTGGGGAGAGTTAGTCGGCATAACTTTCCCCTCGTCAGATTCCTCTGGTGATAATTTTTTTAAAAACAGAATATGATCTTTATTGCATAAAATGAAATCAGTACATTTGGTACACATTCTAAGAGGGGGTTCCACCATGGCTTTTAAACATAATGAACAAGGAGTTTCTTCTATGTCAGACATGTTTATACAGACTAGCAATGAGACTAGCAAGCTTGGAAAACACTTTAAATCAAGTTAACAAGCAAATATAAAAAACGGTACTGTGCCTTTAAGAGAAACAAATTTTGTCAGAATTTGAAAAACAGTGAAAAAATGCAGTAAATCAAACGAAATTTTTACAGTGTATGTAATAGGTTAGCAGAGCATTGCACCCACTTGCAAATGGATGATTAACAACTTAGTTCAAAAAACGGATTAAAAAAAAACAAAAAAACGAAATAGACTTTTTTTTTTTAACAGTCACAACCAACTGCCACAGCAAGCTGTGGTCCTACCTTCCCCAATAAACGACTTTGGAAAGCCTTTGAGCTCTTTAGAGATGTTCTATAGCATACAGGGGACTCCTAAGGGAAGCTGGATGTCACAGTTTGTCATTTTAACTGCACCAACTGTAACTTTTATACTATAACAGTGGAAAGCCTCAGTAAAACTGTTTCTAGTTAAAATTTAAGCCAGCCATGTGGAAAAAACTAGGCCCCAATAAAGTTTTATCACCAATGCATATATAAAAACGATTAAACATGCCAGCAAACGTTTATATTGCAATATCATAAGGGTATTACCCCTGGGAGTAAGCATGATACCAGTCGTTATTAAATCACTGTATTCAGGCTTAACTTACATTAATCCGGTATCAGCAGCATTTTCTAGTGTTTTCCATCTCTAGAAAAAATTATAACTGCACATACCTGATAGCAGAATAAACTGCACGCCATTCTCTCGCTGAAGTTACCTCATCTGTGTAATCCCCTCAGACATATGTGAGAATAGCAATGGATCTTAGTTACAACCTGCTAAGATCATAGAAACCTCAGGCAGATTATTCTTCTATTTACTGCCTGAGATAAAATAGCACAACTCCGGTACTATTTAAAAATAACAAACTTTCGATTGAAGAAAATAAACTAACTATATTTAACCACTCTCTCCTACAACATCCTAGCTTGTTGAGAGTTGCAAGAGAATGACTGGCTATGACAGTTAGGGGAGGAGCTATATTACAGCTCTGCTGTGGGTGTCCTCTTGCAACTTCCTGTTGGGAATGAGAATATCCCACAAGTAATGGATGATCCGTGGACTGGATACACCTTACAAGAGAAACTAACTATATTTTACCACTTTCCTCTAACTACCTCCAGCTATGTTGAGAGCTTGCAAGAGAATGACTGGATATGGCAGTTAGGGGAGGAGCTATATAGCAACTCTGCTGTGGGTGATCCTCTTGCAACTTCCTGTTGGGAAGGAGAATATCCCACAAGTAATGGATGATCCGTGGACTGGATACACCTAACAAGAGAAATGATATTTGTATTCACGTGAGTTCATTGTTTACTAAATTAATGGATAAATAAAGAGATCATGTATTCCTATTTTCTCTCTTTTATGTTGTTGACTGTAACTTTAAGTCATTATGGCCTAGATTTAGAGTTCGGCGGTAAAAGGGCTGTTAACGCTCCGCGGGTTTTTTTCTGGCCGCACCATAAATTTAACTCTGGTATCGAGAGTTCAAACAAATGCTGCGTTAGGCTCCAAAAAAGGAGCGTAGAGCATTTTTACCGCAAATGCAACTCTCGATACCAGAGTTGCTTACGGACGCGGCCGGCCTCAAAAACGTGCTCGTGCACGATTCTCCCATAGGAAACAATGGGGCTGTTTGAGCTGAAAAAAAACCTAACACCTGCAAAAAAGCAGCGTTCAGCTCCTAACGCAGCCCCATTGTTTCCTATGGGGAAACACTTCCTACGTCTGCACCTAACACTCTAACATGTACCCCGAGTCTAAACACCCCTAACCTTACACTTATTAACCCCTAATCTGCCGCCCCCGCTATCGCTGACCCCTGCATTACACTTTTAACCCCTAATCTGCCGCTCCGTAAACCGCCGCCACCTACGTTATCCCTATGTACCCCTAATCTGCTGCCCTAACATCGCCGACCCCTATGTTATATTTATTAACCCCTAATCTGCCCCCCACAACATCGCCGACACCTACCTACACTTATTAACCCCTAATCTGCCGAGCGGACCTGAGCGCTACTATAATAAATGTATTAACCCCTAATCCGCCTCACTAACCCTATCATAAATAGTATTAACCCCTAATCTGCCCTCCCTAACATCGCCGACACCTACCTTCAATTATTAACCCCTAATCTGCCGACCGGAGCTCACCGCTATTCTAATAAATGTATTAACCCCTAAAGCTAAGTCTAACCCTAACACTAACACCCCCCTAAGTTAAATATAATTTTTATCTAACGAAATAAATTAACTCATATTAAATAAATGATTCCTATTTAAAGCTAAATACTTACCTGTAAAATAAATCATAATATAGCTACAATATAAATTACATTTATATTATAGCTATTTTAGGATTAATATTTATTTTACAGGCAACTTGGTATTTATTTTAACTAGGTACAATAGCTATTAAATAGTTAAGAACTATTTAATAGTTACCTAGTTAAAATAATTACAAATTGACCTGTAAAATAAATCCTAACCTAAGATATAATTAAACCTAACACTACCCTATCAATAAAATAATTAAATAAACTACCTACAATTACCTACAATTAACCTAACACTACACTATCAATAAATTAAATAAACACAATTGCTACAAATAAATACAATTAAATAAACTAGCTAAAGTACAAAAAATAAAAAAGAACTAAGTTACAGAAAATAAAAAAATATTTACAAACATAAGAAAAATATTACAACAATTTTAAACTAATTACACCTACTCTAAGCCCCCTAATAAAATAACAAAGACCCCCAAAATAAAAAATTCCCTACCCTATTCTAAAATACAAAAATTACAAGCTCTTTTACCTTACCAGCCCTGAACAGGGCCCTTTGCGGGGCATGCCCCAAGAATTTCAGCTCTTTTGCCTGTAAAAAAAAACATACAATACCCCCCCCCAACATTACAACCCACCACCCACATACCCCTAATCTAACCCAAACCCCCCTTAAATAAACCTAACACTAATCCCCTGAAGATCTTCCTACCTTGTCTTCACCATACCAGGTTCACCGATCCGTCCTGGCTCCAAGATCTTCATCCAACCCAAGCGGGGGTTGGCGATCCATAATCCGGTGCTCCAAAGTCTTCCTCCTATCCGGCAAGAAGAGGACATCCGGACCGGCAAACATCTTCTCCAAGCGGCATCTTCTATGTTCTTCCATCCGATGACGACCGGCTCCATCTTGAAGACCTCCAGCGCGGATCCATCCTCTTCTTCCGACGACTAGACGACGAATGACGGTTCCTTTAAGGGACGTCATCCAAGATGGCGTCCCTCGAATTCCGATTGGCTGATAGGATTCTATCAGCCAATCGGAATTAAGGTAGGAATTTTCTGATTGGCTGATGGAATCAGCCAATCAGAATCAAGTTCAATCCGATTGGCCGATCCCATCAGCCAATCAGATTGAGCTCGCATTCTATTGGCTGATCGGAACAGCCAATAGAATGCGAGCTCAATCTGATTGGCTGATTGGATCAGCCAATCGGATTGAACTTGATTCTGATTGGCTGATTCCATCAGCCAATCAGAAAATTCCTACCTTAATTCCGATTGGCTGATAGAATCCTATCAGCCAATCGGAATTCGAGGGACGCCATCTTGGATGACGTCCCTTAAAGGAACCGTCATTCGTCGGGAGACATCGGAAGAAGAGGATGGATCCGCGTCGCCTGCTTCAAGATGGACCCGCTCCGCACCGGATGGAAGAAGATAGAAGATGCGGCTTGGAGAAGATGTTTGCCGGTCCGGATGTCCTCTTCTTGCCGGATAGGATGAAGACTTTGGAGCCTCTTCTGGACCTCTTCAGCACCGGATTATGGATCGCCAACCCCCGCTTGGGTTGGATGAAGATCTTGGAGCCAGGACGGATCGGTGAACCTGGTATGGTGAAGACAAGGTAGGAAGATCTTCAGGGGATTAGTGTTAGGTTTATTTAAGGGGGGTTTGGGTTAGATTAGGGGTATGTGGGTGGTGGGTTGTAATGTTGGGGGGGGTATTGTATGTTTTCTTTTACAGGCAAAAGAGCTGAACTTCTTGGGGCATGCCCCGCAAAGGGCCCTGTTCAGGGCTGGTAAGGTAAAAGAGCTTGTAATTTTTGTATTTTAGAATAGGGTAGGGAATTTTTTATTTTGGGGGTCTTTGTTATTTTATTAGGGGGCTTAGAGTAGGTGTAATTAGTTTAAAATTGTTGTAATATTTTTCTTATGTTTGTAAATATTTTTTTATTTTCTGTAACTTAGTTCTTTTTTATTTTTTGTACTTTAGATAGTTTATTTAATTGTATTTATTTGTATCAATTGTGTTTAATTAAATTATTGATAGTGTAGTGTTCGGTTAATTGTAGGTAATTGTAGGTAGTTTATTTAATTATTTTATTGATAGGGTAGTGTTAGGTTTAATTATAACTTAGGTTAGGATTTATTTTACAGGTAAATTTGTAATTATTTTAACTAGGTAACTATTAAATAGTTCTTAACTATTTAATAGCTATTGTACCTGGTTAAAATAATTACAAAGTTGCCTGTAAAATAAATATTAATCCTAAAATAGCTATAATATAAATGTAATTTATATTGTAGCTATATTATGATTTTTTTTACAGGTAAGTATTTAGCTTTAAATAGGAATAAGTTATTTAATAAGAGTTAATTTATTTCGTTAGATGTAAATTATATTTAAGTTAGGGGGGTGTTAGTGTTAGGGTTAGACTTAGCTTTAGGGGTTAATACATTTATTAGAATAGCGGTGAGCTCCGGTCGGCAGATTAGGGGTTAATAATTGAAGTTAGGTGTCGGCGATGTTAGGGAGGGCAGATTAGGGGTTAATACTATTTATGATAGGGTTAGTGAGGCGGATTAGGGGTTAATACATTTATTATAGTAGCGCTCAGGTCCGCTCGGCAGATTAGGGGTTAATAAGTGTAGGCAGGTGGAGGCGACGTTGTGGGGGGCAGATTAGGGGTTAATAAATATAACATAGGGGTCGGCGATGTTAGGGGCAGCAGATTAGGGGTACATAGGGATAACGTAGGTGGCGGCGATTTGCGGTCGGAAGATTAGGGGTTAATTATATTAAGTAGCTTGCGGCGACGTTGTGGGGGGCAAGTTAGGGGTTAATAAATATAATATAGGGGTCGGCGGGGTTAGGGGCAGCAGATTAGGGGTACATAAGTATAACGTAGGTGGCGGTCGGCAGATTAGGGGTTAAAAATTTTAATCGAGTGGCGGCGATGTGGGGGGACCTCGGTTTAGGGGTACATAGGTAGTTTATGGGTGTTAGTGTACTTTAGGGTACAGTAGTTAAGAGCTTTATGAACCGGCGTTAGCCAGAAAGCTCTTAACTCCTGCTATTTTCAGGCGGCTGGAATCTTGTCGTTAGAGCTCTAACGCTCACTTCAGAAACGACTCTAAATACCAGCGTTAGAAAGATCCCATTGAAAAGATAGGCTACGCAAATGGCGTAGGGGGATCTGCGGTATGGAAAAGTCGCGGCTGAAAAGTGAGCGTTAGACCCTTTAATCACTGACTCCAAATACCAGCGGGCGCCCAAAACCAGCGTTAGGAGCCTCTAACGCTGGTTTTGACGGCTACCGCCGAACTCTAAATCTAGGCCTATGTGTCTTCTTGCATTGTCATCAATTGATCGAGATTGTTCTTTTTTTTTAATATTGCTAGTATAGCTTTTACAATGTAGAATATTGTAAATAAGGATACTGTATTCTTCACATATATACTAATTCACGTATACATTTTAACAACAAGTCTAAAGTTATGCCACTGTTACAGCAAACACATGTTCATGTGTGTGCGCAATTCTATCTTTCGTGATCATTGCGCAATGATTCAAAGCGGAATTGCGCATCTGTGCTTTGACCAACATGTCTCAAGCAATGCCACTGTTCCAGCAAACACATGTTCACATGAATGCGCAATTCTATCTTTTGTGATCATTGCGCAATGATTCCAAGCAGAATTGTGCATCCGTGTTTTAACCAATATGTCTAAAGTGATGCCACTGTTCCAGCAAACACATGTTCATGTGTGTGCGCAATTCTATCTTTTGTGATCATTGGGCAATGATTCAAAGCGGAATTGCGCATCCGTGTTTTGACCAATATGTCTAAAGTGATGCCACTGTTACAGCAAACACATGTTCACGTGTGTGCGCAATTCTATCTTTCGTGATCATTGCGCAATGATTCAAAGCGGAATTGTGCATCCGTGATTCTGAATTGCTTTGGATATATTAGTGTGATGAGTATCATTTCTAAAGACCTCAAATATATTTCCAATTGGGTGTATTACGAGATTCCAATCGTATATTTGTTTATATTGAATGATAACAATTAATATTTAGAACTGGGGTATGATTCGATATTCAATGTATGAAATGGTGGATGATAGGGATTTCACGGTTGCGCAATTTCATTTTCGCTCTGTGACGCATATTCTGGAGAGCGCAAGAAACATCATCCCTATTTCATGTGTGACGATTCTAAATTCTGATATCTAAACATCATATTTGTTGTGAGATCTATATAGGTTGAATATCTGACTATATACACATTGCTTAAATATATTCTCAAATATTAATATATAATATGAAGTCTGATATTTACGTGGTTCAGCCTCTCGACTTTCATCTCCCAGGCCACCGGACAGAGAAGCAGATGCATTGGTCTCCGGGTCAGGACTTTCAGATCCAGCAGCTGGGAGGGAAGAAGAAGAAGCAGCCGAGGAGCGATAGGATCTAAATCTGCAGGGGACCCGGAGATTGAGGAGGTTGCATAAAGTCACCTCATAAGTTAGTAGGTACAGTTTCCGTGGGGGTGGAATTTTCTTTCCATCCCTCCGACGGGCTTGTACCCACTCCCTTATGAGGTCGACTTTCTTGCTTAGACGCAACCTCATTTCCCCGAACCTCCGCATGATTTGATCCGTGGTCCTCTGGATGCCACACACCAAATTAACATCATTGGTGATAGACCCCCAGAGGGCCTTCTTAATGCTCTGCTTCGTTGACCTCTTCTTACTCCCAAACAGCTGCGGATAGAAGTCCTCGACGGCGTTGACCAGTGCTGCACTCTCCGTCTTGGTGAACCTGGAAGACGTCATGCCTGCTAGGTTGTCTAATATAATATAATATTAATATTAATATCTTCCAGCAGGCATTAGAGAACTGACAAAAATGGCAACGTGTAATGGACTTTTTTATGGTGAAGTAAACATGAGATGCACCATGGGACATGGTATCTGTACATCTGATTGGATAAAATATTGAAATTTTGTTATCATGTCTGTGAGACCATACTGACTCAAGTTATGTTTGTGTGATGAACTCTGATTGGCCGTTCCTTAATGTTTCATATCTTAGTAACTTCCATACACATACCTCCTGGGGGTGCTGTTACTACATTTTTCATGTAGACTTATTTGTAATTCATGGGACTGTTATGTGGATATGTGTGACGCAGATGTAATATACGTGATCCATTAAATATTAATATATTAAGGGCTCCATGTACTAAGCCGTCAATTCATCCGTCATTTTAGACGCGGATAAACTCGCCGTTACTCGCCGCGGGTGAAATGGTGTCCGCTGTCACTATGTACTAATAATCCCCCAATAAATAGACAAGTCTAGCCCGCCGCGAGCAGTGGCGGATTATTGATAAATTTGACGTCTCGCTCGCCGCGACTAAGCTGATGTACTTTTAACTTTCAGTTGAATTGTCTGGCCAATTATTAACACGTGACATGCAAGGTGTCACGAACATCATAGTAGTCGCGGGAATAGAATTTTGCTCCTATAAAAGTTCAGCTTATCTAAACAACTTTATTATTGTTCTAAATTTTTTGAAGAGTGATAACAGCGTTATTTTTGTAATATTTATTTACAATTTGGATATGGCTTCATCTGGATCTGATAATATATAAATATTAATATAAAAATAATTATAAAGATTGACAACTATACAATACATATTTAAAATATAGATTACTCTTTAATTACAGTCGACAAATTTGGCGCAATTTATGTACATGGAAATGAGAGACAAATTAGACACCAGTTATGCTGTACAATGCTGATATTACTGCCTTTTATATATGTCTAGACTGGCGTCTAGATTGACTTTCCTATTGTTTTGTACCTTGCCCGCCACCTAAAAGGTGGCGAGGCAAAAATAACGAGGTGGGAGCGGAAATTGTAGCGAGCGGACAAATAGATTTTTTAGTACATTCGTTTTTGGCGAGTTGGTGGTCAAATGTGTCTAATTACAGTGAAAAATGGAGCGGTAGCGAGGTTTGGCGGATAAGTACGCTCGCAATTTTAAAGATGCGAGTTTTAACATAATTGACGGCTTTGTACATATCAGTTTGCAAATTTTGACGCGAGATTTGTTGCGGGTAGCTCGCTGACTGCTTAGTACATGGAGCCCTTAGTCTACATTTTGTTTTTTGTAAATATAATCCAGTCACATTAGTAATATGTGAAGTTAACATTGTAGAAATAAACTAAAGGGGAATTAAAATACCTATAGATATGTGATATCTATCCAACAGGTAAGGAGTATAATTGCTAGAAATTATCTTTGGATATATCTATAGTTAACTGACCGTTCAAATGACTCAACTAGAGCTGAAAAGTAATCAATATGGCATACAATAACTAGCTTGGTATAAATGTGAAATTAACTTACTTTTCATTTACAGATAATTTCAAACATATTACCTAAAAAAATAATTAAAGCTGAATAACCTATATTTAGTGTAATAATGTTTTTGGATACCTAAGGAAGATTACAGAGATTAGAATGTAAATCTAACATTCAACTACACTGTCACTTTGATGTAAGTTAAACACTTTCATTTCTTAAAAGTGAAATGAACAAAGTTGTTCTGTATAATTTAGACAACATATCCTTATCATAAACATTTTTTGATTTTAACATCTATGAATCACACAATAGAAGCATAGATAGATGTATTTAACTACAAATTAAATTTTGTAAGATACTTGACTTTAACATTATCTGAATAAGCTGTGTTGATAATTTACATTCAATACATTAACCAAAATTAGTATATTTTATATCAGGCATGTGCTTGTCAAATAGATGACTTTAACAGTCATGGGACTAATATTTTGTTTACATGTCAGAATATTAGATGGATATATTTCTTCTTACCTTACTGTGATAGAGATATGTCTCAAAAAATATGTATTTTTATAGAAAAATATATAGTATGAAAATAAATTTATATAAAAAAAAAGGTAATTCATCACAGATGAAACTGAAAAAGAAAGAAGAAAAATATTAAAAACATTAGTCATTTAGGTTATTTAATGAACACATGTCTTAAAATATTCATTAAATCTAATAATTGTTAAATCATCTTGTGTCTATGCTCTAACATGTATTTTTTTGTCTTGATATTAAAAACAGATTCAAACATGAAATCTAAATCTATTCATAATTTGAAATTAATACCATTATATTGTCTAATCAATATTAGAATTAAACATTAGCATTTAAAATTAGACAGAATAATGCATATCACATTTTATAAATATTTTTATATTGTATTGTATGAGGAACATAATTGAATGTAATATTTCATGTCCCTTCAAATAATTATTATTATCGGTTATTTCTAGAGCGCCAACAGATTCCGCAGCGCTAATATACCTCTATATCAACTATAAAATGTATCCCTTTGTCTGATTGGTCAGAATCTGAGTTCTCTCTAGCACAAAGTAGGGGTAATGTATCTAAAATAAACATATTCTAATATAGGACATGTATATATTCCTAATTCTTTTAACATTCTTCCTCCTGTGATTCTTAAATAGCATGCATTGTGCAAACTAACCTGGATGTATGGTCTTTGAAAGGCAATTATCTTCAAAATATCAGTTTATCTTCATTAGGTGTCTTATTCATCATTTTCAAAATAGAGGATTGTGAAAAACCATCTAAAAAAATAAAATAAATCTAAGTGTCTCCAATAGGATGCATCCACAGTCTTGGTCCATAAAATTGTTGCCACTTACCATGTGAATGTGTCTTTGTATGGTTTTCAAGGTCAGCACATTTGAAAGACAATGCCAGACATGATTACATTGGTATTGGTATTGGTATTCATCACTTTCAGTCTGGGATTATTCACTTTCAGTCTGGGATTCTTCACTTTCAGTTTTGAATTCTTCACTTTCAGTCTTGAATTCTTCACTTTCAGTCTTTAGATGAAGTAATCTCCCTAATGGCAGAAAAAGTGTAAATCAAATAATTAATAGAAGTGTGTGACTTAGTTCTGCACCCCCCCCCATTTCTGAAACTATTTATATCACTAGCTTACTAAGCCTGTGTAGCATCTTGTGTTATGTTCTATCAATCAAGTGTGAAGATGAGTCATACATTCTGCAGATCTAACCTCTGATGTGTGACTTTGAATATGACTTTGAAGCATATAGTCTTGCTAGAGGATCCCTTTCTGAGTATACAAAAATCTAGTAATGTGTAAACTAAATACTACTTTTTAAAATGTATGCCATATGATGGCTGATTGTGCAAAATTCCCACCAGCCATAGTCCATACATTGTTTATACTTACCAGCGGATGTTGTCTTTATAAACCAGGTGGCGAAATAATTACAGGACTCAATGCCAGAATCATCTGATGTATGAATTACCTATAATAATAACAAATATTTTTTATATTCATTTGATGAACAATCATAACATGTTTGTACAATTCTCTACTTCTCATTTCTCTAAAATTCACACGTATTCGCAATACTCTTGAAGTGGCGGTTGATGATGTTTGCTCTGACATTGAGCCCCTCGTCCCGGAATGGCCCCTCTAGAACAGGCTCGTTCACCTCATCTTGGAGGAGGTCTCTGGGCGCCTGGACGGCCTGCAGCATCCCAGCCCGCTGTGCAATGTTATGCAGGACACTGCAGGCTATAACGATCTTCGCCACCTTACTAGGGCTGTATTGGAGGGCTCCTCCAGACTAGTCCAGGCATCTTAGTATCATTTTGAGAAGCCCAAACATCCTCTCCACTACAGGACCTAGTCTGCTTGTGCGCCCGATTGTAGCACTCATGGGCCTCATCTGTGGGGTTACGTAACGGCGTAATGAGCCAAGGGCGGCTCATGTAACCAGCATCCCCTATAAATAATGAACATAACAAAATGACAAATATTAAAAATATAGTTCAAATTATTATATTAAAATACAATTCATTTGTGACACGAAAATCCCCTAAAATAAACATTTTCTATAAAAAAGAATTATATGTTTAAATCGCATTCTCTATCTGCCCATTTAAGCTAAGACATGCTACATATGCGTATTTCGCATAAACTAGACATTTGCTAAAAGAGACAGAAATGGTTAAATTGCATTCTCTATCTGCCCATTTAAGCTAGGACATGCTACCTATGTGTATTTCACATAAACCAGACATTTGCTAAAAGAAAAAGAAATGGTTAAATTTTATCCTAGAGCTGCCCATTTAAGCTAAGACATGCTACATATCTGTTTGGAGCTAAAACTAGACATTTGCGGAAAGAGACAATTACATGGTTAAAGCACATTCTCTATCTGCCCATTTAAGCTAAAACATGCTACCTATGCGTATTTTGCATAAACCAGACATTTGCTAAAAGAAAAATGGTTAAATTGCATTGTAGAGCTGCCCATTTAAGCTTAGACATGCTACATATCTGTTTGGAGCTAATACTAGACATTTGTGGAAAGAGACAATTACATGGTTAAAGCACATTCTCTATCTGCCCATTTAAGATAAGAGATGCTACCTATGCATATTTCGCATAAAGCAGACATTTACTAAAAGAGAAAGAAATTATTAAATTACATCCTAGAGCTGCCCATTTAAGCTAAGACATGCTACATATCTGTTTGGAGCTAATACTAGACATTTGTGGAAAGAGACAATTACATGGTTAAAGCGCATTCTCTATCTGCCCATTTAAGCTAAGACATGCTACCTATGCATATTTCGCATAAAGCAGACATTTGCTAAAAGAGAAAGAAATAGTTAGATTGCATCCTAGAGCTGCCCATTTAAGCTAAGACATACTACATATCTGTTTGGAGCTAAAACTAGACATTTGTGGAAAGAGACAATTACATGGTTAAATTGCATTCTCTATCTGCCCATTTAAGCTAGGACATGCTACCTATGCGTATTTCGCATAAACCAGACATTTGCTAAAAGAGAAAAATGGTTAAATTGCATCCCAGAGCTGCCCATTTAAGCTAAGACATGCTACATATCTGTTTGGAGCTAAAACTAGACATTTGTGGAAAGAGACAATTACATGGTTAAACTGCATTCTCTATCTGCCCATTTAAGATAAGAGATGCTACCTATGCATATTTCGGATAAAGCAGACATTTGCTAAAAGACAAAAATAGTTAAATTGCATCCTAGAGCTGCCCATTTAAGCTAGGATATGCTACATATCTGTTTGGAGCTAAAACTAGACATTTGCTGAAAGACAATTAAATGGTTAAAGCGCATCCTATAGCTGCACATTTTGCACATTACACAAACACAACTGTTTTTTAAGACTACAGTCGCAATTGTCTAACTAATTAACCATGTTGTGCACAAGTACTCACCAATGAGCCACCCAGGGGGAAACTGTCTGGCCTCAAACTGTCACCACAGGGACGACTGTGGATGCGGGCATCATGAGAAGCCCCGCAGAAATTCGCACACACCTGCATAATCCGCATCCGTGCATCACAAACAAACTGCACGTTGAGACTATTGAAGTGTTTGCGATTTCGGAAGGGCTGGTCATCTTCTGGAGCATGCAGCGCAATGTGGGTGCAATCTATTGCTCCCAAGACATTAGGCATTTGAGCTATTGCAAAGAATTCCCTCTTCAGGCGCCTCCAATCACCATCATTTTGAGGGAATCCTATGTAACGCTTACTGACTCGTACTCGTACCACAGAGAAGGCACCCTGAGCCAGCCCATGCATGTACCCCTCTCCAGATTGAAAACTCCCGGAGGCCAGGACGTGTATGCAACTTAGCATCTTGGTCATACCAGGGATTGCAGTCCGCATACGTCTACGTGGCTCCATATGAGGTTTAAGAACATCGTAAAGGCTAATGAGCTGTTCACGATTGAGCCTATACTTGTCATAAACCTCGAAGTCACTCATGTTATCCAAGGTGGGCCTCACCCTGTGAACATTAGGACCTCTAACCAGACGAGCCCTACGTCTCGATTTGATACAATGTCGATCACAAGGGATGCTTTGGCAATGTTGTTTGAGGGATTTATAGTGCAATTAATTCAATGGTAGTGTGTTCGTAATGATTGCTGATTGTATTCACTTGTTTGTATGTGAGCGGCGCGAATGCTTTCTAAGTGGGCGGTTTTTTTAGGTGTTTGCTGAAATTTTGTTTACCCCCAATGAATCGCAATATGAAAGTGTAAAATCTAACATATACAGTGCACCTTCGTAATGTTTATTCATATACATAATAAATACTTATAAACGTGATCTTATAGTAAAAAGCACACGTCCACGCTAACATGAATGAAAGTGCATAGTTGTGTATAATGTGCATAGACATGACATAGAATCTGATCGATCAATGTTGCTGCAATATTGTTTCTAAACGATAAAGTAACTGCTGACATCTGTAATCTTCTATATATATATATAGTGATTTGCGAGATGTCAATATTTTACGCGTCCCATTAAAATCGTAATAACAATGAAGATCTTCCGGCTGACATCTATAATATTGTAAATATAAGTGATTTGCGAGATGTCAATATTGTACACGTCCCATTAAAATCGCAATAATAATGAAGATCTTCCGACTGACATCTATAGTATTGTATATATAAGTGATTTGCGAGATGTCAATAATGTACACGTCCCATTAAAATAGCTATAATAATGAAGATCTTCCAAACTCTCGTTTACATATATGTAGTATTGTAGTATTGAGTGAGAAACTTCTGAAAGGGGCGGTACAGTCCTAAAGCTGTAATCTGTATGGTTGAATCTTATAATGATGTCATCATATTAGCAACCTCCCTGTCTAGTTATCAAATCTTCATTCTGCTGTTGTATTTTACTACATTGTTATTGTGTGCTGATTAAAAATATAAATGTGTGCTTTGTTGTTGTGTGATGCGTGTTATGTACATATACGTATGTATGGTGATTCTCTCCCACATATGCTGACTTATATAAAGCAGTATAGCATTGTTGTTCCTTCCAAAAAAGTGACAGCTGTAATCTGTTCTAATGATCTGTTCTTATTGTACGTAATTCCTAATGGTATATTCTGAGTGAATCGTGATGTTAAAGGGACAGTAAATCCATATTTTATGTTTCATGATTCATAGAGAGAATCTAATGTTAAGCAACCTTCCAATGTAGTTGTATGATGTAAATGTGTTCATTGTTTATATGTGTTTTCCCCCCAGAATACCAATGCACGTGTAGGAGTCAATGACAAAAGTCATGTATGTGCATCCATTAATGATCATGTGTTAAGCCTATGTAGATATGCTGTTCATGCAAGCATATGAGTTGAATAAATTAAATGCTATAATAGAGGTAAATGAGACGTGTTTCCAATTGTCTACTGTTTGTGAATAATGAAATGTGAAAATTATTTTTCTGTCCATTTAAATATGATGTAATTTATCAAAAAGATTTTGTATTGTTGATGGTGATTTGTAGTTGATGTAATGTAAATTTATATAACAATTTGATGTTGTAGTGAATTTCACACAAGTAAAAGCCATAAGTCCATAGGGAACTAGTAATTTCTTGATCTATTTGTCATAGCGGGACTAACGCAAGAAAGAATGAGTTTGTTTCACAATTGTAACATGGGTATTACGTGTTTTCTTGTCTACGCTTTTTACGTGCGTTAGGTAAATCTGCCTGTCACGTGCACAAGCATGTCTTCCCCATAGAAGTTGATAGAGGAGAAGAATTTGTTGAGAAATAAAATCCAACACTTGTTTTGTGCGTAAAGTGAGTGACGTCATGTTCTGGTGTGAAAAAGTAGCTAAATCATGTTAATTTCCTAATAAAAACCTGATTTGTGTAGGTAATGTAGTATATATTGTTTGTATGTATCGATTAGTGTATGTATGTGATAATATTTGTAGTTAGATGTAGCTATATGAGTGTATGTTCCCATCTGTTTATGTAAGTCAATGGAAAATGATTTTGCATGACTTTTTTTTTTCAAACACCCGAGATCTCGTATCTTCGATCCGTTCTATTTTGACATGAAAATATAAAATCTTAAAAATAAATATTGTGTAGTGTTTGTATGAGTGTAAGTGTAGTTTGTGTAATGTTTTTTGAGTGATTCGTGGATGTTTTTGTTAGCGGTATATGGTTAACTCCTGGGTCTGGGTTTACGTTAATGATTTGAGCGGAGATGGATATTTTTGTGGCGTTACGGAAACTCGTAATACCAGCCGGCGTTAAAAAGCAGCGTTATGACCGGCCAACGCTGATTTTTAACCCTAATGCAAAACTCGTAATCTAGGCGATAGTTATCCAAAACCTTTGTGACTAGAACTCTGTTCTGTTCAAAATTGAACTGTATATTGCGCCCGGATACAGCCCAATAAATAAAATACAAGAAAGTCGCACAAGCTTAGTAAGAAACACGTATTAGATTCCATTTTCATTCCCCTTTTATAGTTAATTAGTCAATACGTAAACAATCAGCCATTAACAATTATACAATCATCAATTAAAATTTGTTACAGTATTAGCTTTATTGACGCAGTTATTCAATTATTTTAGTACATCCTAGTCATAAAACCGTCATTGGTGACGCATATAATATTAAATGTTCACATAAGTGATTTTTAAAATGAACTTGTTTTTTAATAAAATTATTATTGTTATATATTCAATAACTTCATCAATCCAATTAGTCAACATTGATTCAATATACTTATTTATTTGTTTTATACAAGGATCATTAGCGAAGGAGAACAAAATATATTGTTACAGGATATACTTTTTATAACTCAGTCAGTGGTGACACATCTATACTATAATCGTGTTTGGAATGCATCCGTCGCTGTTTTTTAACAAAGCACATCTTTTTTTCTGTTCCTTTTTTATGGGGTTTTCTTACTCCTTTTTTTACACCTCACTTCTTGGCTATATGTTAAACTGAGATATGAGTGAGGTGGGTGGGGTATTTATAGGCTTTGAGGTTTGGGAAACTTTGCCTCCTCCTGGTAGGAATGTATATCCCATATATAACAAATTGTGGACTCTAGGCACCATTAAAGAAATTAATTTATCAGGTAAGTTCTTACATAAAGTATGTTTTTTTGTATTTTCCTAAAAAGTGCCTTAAACTGTATGTAGTGATATCTGGTGTATGTAATTATAGATCCAGGCTATGTGAATCCTGTATACATGTTCATTCTAATAGCTTGCGGGTTATGTGAGTAGAAGTACCTACTTACCTGTTACCATTCACTCTATTGTGCTAACTACGCTGCAGGCAAAGGCGTAACTAGAAACCTCAGGGCCCTGGCGCAAGAATCCATGAAGGGCCCCCCAAAAAAAGCATGATTTTGATACATTTACTTTATTTATTTATTTATTTATTTATTTAAAACACAAACATAAGAGCTGGATAGCCTAGTCCGGGATTACCAGTGAATTAACTAACAACAAACTTAAACTTTATTACTCCCCCCTTTTCCCATTAAACAACTGACAACACAACAGAGATGGAGTAAAGACCAACAGGTCCCATTTATTAAACATAAATTATAATTTAGTACAGTCACGCTCAGGAGGATAACTTGGTAACCGACTGGCATATTTAGACATGCATGGCAGACATGAGTCCCTAATAGTACTCCTACATTAGAAGGTAACTGCCTGGATTTAGAATTGGACATGGTGGAGCCCCCCCGGATGACTCCACCCAATCAAATGGTAAGCTAAGGGGGTAAGCAGGAGGCGTAACTAGAAACCTCAGGGCCCTTGTGCAAGAATCCATGAAGGCCCCTCAACAGAAAAAAGCATTATTTAGATACATTCACTTTATTTATTTAAAAACACAAACATAAGAACTGGATAGCCTAGTCCGGGATTACCAGTGAATTAACTAACACCAAACTTAAACTTTATTACTCCCTCCTTTTCCCGTTAAATAACTGACACCACGACAGAGATGGAGGAAAGACCAACAGGTGCCATTTATTAAACATAAATTATAATTTAGTACGGTCACCCTCAGGAGGTTAACTTGGTAAACGACTGTAAAATTTACATATGCATGGCAGACATGAGCCCCTAATAGTACTCCTACATTCTATCTATCTATTGGGTACTTATAGAGTGCATACTAATCACCTGTGAGGGTCTCAAGGCGCTGGATTGGGAGGTAACGACCTGGATTTTAGATTGGACATGGCGGAGCCCCCCGGATGACTCCACCCCATCAAATGGCAAGCTAAGGGGTAAGCAGGAGCTTTTCTGGTCTGCCTACCTACAAGGAAAGGCACCCTAGGCCAGGTCCTAGTCTCATCGCCAGTCCTACCAGCCTGACCATCACTCAATGCCAAAGCTGCAAAAAAGGCTGCTACCTCTCGCCACTAGCAATATATTAAACAAGAGACTCTTGCCACCACCTCACATGCAAGTTATAGTTGGGTGGCTAGAGCCATTCTCAAATTCTTCAAATATAGGTCTAAACCCAAATCAGACAAGTGTACCCCATCAGAGTGGTATAAGACCTCCCTGTCGGCCATCAAATTTAGAGTGACAAATTACAAAGCCATGCGACCCGCATACGGCCTTCCCACCTCTCTGTTCACCTTCTTACGCACACAGAATCTTGCCCCAGCTGAACTCAAATGCTTCCAATGCAGCCTCGCTAGAATGTTGGACAACCCAATGCAAATACCCGGGCACCACACTCGCATCCAATTAATATCTGCCTAAATGGTCCTGATGCGATCCAAAACAGGGATCTCACATAGATCATTCGATCATTCCCCCCTAAATGTAAAACTACAATCTGGGGTCTACCCCATCTCCTGTGTGCATCCCTCAACAGTGCCGGCAGCTCATGCCAGTGCATTCCCCTCCTTCCCAACCACCTAATCGATGCTCTGGCTGAAGGGAAACCAAGCTTCTGACCACCTGAAGACGCAGCTGCACGAATGGACGCCCAGTGTACATATTAATGTCCCACTATCTATATAAGCACAGAACCTTGAGCAGAACCTGAAAAACAACAATGAAACTCAACTAACAACTCCAACTACATACTGTAAAAACAACTACTGAGGCAACGGCCTAACATACAATTTATATCTATTGGAGCACCACCTCCCCAACCGCCTAATACCTTCTGCCGAATGACCCTTGGCTGCTGCTGAGGTCGATGCACCTATTCTGAAGGAGTGAGTCCCTATCCTACGCGGATTCAAGCCTGCACTGCTCGATGCTACCTGCAAAACCTTCTTAAACTGATAGGTGGACAGAGAGGAGCCATCTGCGTGTATTAAAAATTCCTCCTCCACATCTGGGCAGATCTTCAAGAACTCAGACAACACTCTAACTGGGTAAGCAACGCCCCTGCCCCCCATGGCTAATGTCATCCATGTTCCCTTGCTATCCTGAGCCGTCTTAGACCGGGGGATAAACAACAATACTGCAGACTAATAAACTCTCACATGACTGACCTGCATCCCTTTGCTAGCTAGATGAGCTGCCAGCACCACCAACTCGATTACTCGTAATGCTTCAGTGAACGCCAATGCAAACACTGCTTGAAACAAAACATTTTCATACGTGGAAGTGTATACTCCCTGCAGCGCAACTAACAGTTTTTCCAGATGCTCACTTGTAAAGGGTTCTCTCATGTCAGGCACTCTAATCTTAGAACGCCTCCATCCGTTCGCTTTACTAGAAATGACCTGGCCGGATCAGCCAAACGTGACTGAACAGCCCCTTTCCACATCCCATTCGCTCTTAAGACAGCTAACCATTCAAGCAAAGTTACCTGTGAACCATCCCCGACAGGCACTTAACAACGCTTGCAAAACTCCTCCGAAGATCTCCCGTTAGATAGGCGGCCCAAGTAGCAGGGGCCAATGCAGAGCGTTCTAGCAGAAGAATGGTGCCCCAAAATTCTGCAAGCTGAGAAAATGAGGACAAACCAGTCCTACTGCTGCAGCATCTGTAACTAAGCTTCTGAAGTGCTCCCACCTAAATCAGGATAATGCGTCCCCACAACATTATCCACTACTGGCACATGGCGCGTCGAGAAGTGAATATTGTCCTGAAGGCAACGCAAGACCAGGAATCGCAGATATCTCAATACCACAGGGGACGAAGCCAACAGATTATTAATGGCATGCATCACGCTCAGGTTGTCGGACCAGAACGTGACCACTCTGTCGTGTAGACGCTCTGCCCACAGTTCAACTGCTACTACAATAGGAAATAGTTCTAGCAGGGTCAAATTTTTTGTCAGACCCTGTTCCTTCCATGCGACGAGCCATGGCCCCGCACACCATTCCCATTCGAAGAAGGCACTGAACCCAAAATGCCCCTGCCACATCTGTAACTAACTGCAACTCCTGACTCATCACCCTTTGTGCTGGCCACAAGCAAACCGTTAAACCCAGTTAGAAATCTTTTCCAGACCTGCAAGTCCTAAATCTTGTCTAGCTGACCCTAACTGGGCCTTCAGACGCCTATTAAATATTCTACCAAAAAAAAGTTTAATAAACCCAAAAGGGACTGTAACTTTTTTATGGGGATCCATTCTCCTACAGCAGCCACTCGAACTGCTTCCAGGAGTTTTTGCAACATAGTTTAGCCATTGTGTCGATTTAAATTCCCAAAAACGTCAAGCACGTACAAGGGCCTTGGGTTTTGTCCTCCGGCAGCGGGACCCCAAATTTAGTAGTTAGCATTTTCATCAACCCCATTAACCTCTCACAGCCACCTGACTGAGGTGCGCCTACCAGGAGAAAATGATCTAAATAGTGAGCCACTGCTTTGTCCCCTGCTACCGCAATCACCTTCCAGTGCAAAAAAGGAATTTAAAATTTAAAATAGTGCGCAAGACAGCAAGAAGCCCATGGCATCTACTTATCAAGCAGTCAACCGCAAATACGCTGGAATTCTGCAGCGTATTTGTGGCGAGCCTGATTCGCCTTAGTTATGAAACCCTACAGACCGGCAAAAGTAGAATTTAGTGACGTAACATACGATCCGCCAGACTCAGTCCGACACAGATCGATGCTTACGTCACTCCAGATGTTCCGAATGATAGTTCGGCACAATCTGACTACTTTTGCTAGTTATCAAATAACTAGCAGGTACACTCTGCACTTTTCTGGCCCAGCGTACCTGGTTTTCAATCCGCCGCCCTGGAGGCGGTGGATGCCATAGGAATCAATGGGAGTCTGAAAGCAGCGAAAGCTCATGTTCGCTGCTGCCCGATATCCCATTGATTCCTATGGTAATGTCTACACCCTAACATGTACCCCGAGTCTAAACACCCCTAATCTGCCCCCCCTACCCCGCCGCCACCTACAAAATACTTATGAACCCCTAAACCCCCGCTCCCGAAGCCCACCGCCACTCTAATAAACTTATTAACCCCTAAACCGCCGTTCACGGACCCCACCGCAACTAAAGTGTTTAACCACTAAACCACCGCTCCCGGAGCCCACCGCCACCTACTTTATATTTATTAACCCCTAATCTGCCCCCCCTACACTGCCGCCACTATATTAAATGTATTAACCCCTAAACCTAAGTCTATCCCTAACCCTAACACCCCCTAACTTAAATATAATTTAAATAAATCTAAATAAATTATTCCTATTTAAAACTAAATACTTACCTATAAAATAAACCATAAGATAGCTACAATATAACTAATAGTTACACTGTAGCTATCTTAGGATTTATTTTTATTTTACAGGCAACTTTGTATTTATTTTAACTAGGTACAATAGTCAGCGCATATGAATAGACCGGTCCGGTCGCCAATGGCGAATAAAAATTCCTGCGGGCAAGTAAAATTTACAGTTTACCAGCCCGGCTGGCGATCTCACCATTGGCAGCTTTGCACTATTTTTTGGGGGGCAAAATGTGTTCTTTTTTATTCATACTGCAGCCGCACTATTTCCCGCACTATTTTTGCAGCGCCTTAATACTACTACTAGCAATACTAGCGCAGCGCATTAATTCCATCTAGCTTGCGCAGCGCATTAATTCCATCTAGCTTGCTTGCTTGTCCGTTGTTAGTGATGTCACATCAGGGCGTACAGTATTTTTAGGGAGCATACGCACTTTTATTTGGGAGCATTGATACAAGCTTGTGTTCCGGATGATACATTGATGTCACACCTTGTTAGCGATGTTGCAGCTGATGCACAATTTTGTATGGACTACAATAGCAGCGGAAATAATGAAAGAAAGTGCTGCTCAGGTTTGCATTACTGTATATTTTTCTGACATTCCGACCATGCTTCTGGAAGTTACCTTAGCAATGTCACAGCATACGCACTATTTTTTTGGGAGCAGAATACCGGTAGCAGACACTGCAGCTCAGGTACTGATTAATCCTGTTCCATTTCAAAGTGATGGCTATATGATGTGGCGCTATCTTAATAATGTCAGTGAACCATCAAAGAAGAAGAAGGTAGATGATGCAGAAAAGAGAGAAAGGGCCAGACAATATGAAAAGGAAAAGAGAGAGAGACAATTCAAAGACAGCTGGATGATTAATGATAAGGGGGAAAAGAGAGAGTGGCTTGTGTACAACAGCTCAAAACAGATTATGCTATGTAGTGTATGCAAGGCATTTTCAAACAAACGGAATGCATTTGTGGAAGGTACCAGCACAATGAAACTTGAAGGTATTCGATCACATGAGCTTTCATCAGGGCATCTGTGGAGTGTCCAGTGTGAGTCAAACCGAAAATTAAAGCAGACTGAAACACCTGCTGGACAGGCAATCGCTACCATGACAAAGGCACAGACAGAGAAACTAAAACTACTGTTTTGCAACGCTCATCTCCTTGCCATTAAATCGAGGCCTTTCTATGACTTTCCAGATTTGTGCAAGTAAGTAAAGTGTATGTTTTTATTTGTTTGGCTTTTCCCTAACTGTGTGCTTGGTTTATATTACTTTTTTATATCCCAAATGCTAATTTTTATCTCTTGACTATTTTGTTTCTACAGACTTGACAAAATGAAGGGTTTGGATGTGGGAGATACCTATCTTAATGCCATATCAGCACGGTCATTTGTACACTTTATTGCACAGGAAGAAAGAAAACATACAAAAAGAAAATATGCAGCTGCCAAGTTTGTTGCAGTCTTGTGTGATGGTTCAGTTGATAGTGCAGTGGTGGAGGAAGAAATTATTTATGCTAGATTTGCAATAGAAGGCAAGGTACACACAAGATTTGTGGCTTTGCAGTCAGTTGAAAAGGCTGATGCTGAAACCATTTCTCAGGCAGTAAATGCAGCAGTTACACAACACCTTGACCAGTCGTGGAAGGAGAAACTAGTTGCAATAGGCACTGATGGAGCAGCAGTGATGCTGGGAAAAAATGGAGGAGTTGTGCAGAAGCTAAAAGGACAGAGAAAGCATGTTGTTGCAATTCACTGCATGAGTCACCGCTTGGAGCTAAGTGTCAGGGACACAGCAGCCAATAATGAGAGTCATCAGAAGTTAAAGGATCTACTTCTAGGGTTATATTTATTTTATCACAAGTCAGCACTCAACCGTGCAAATCTTAAGAACAGCTATGCTTCTTTGAAAATGAGGCCACTATTGCCTACACGAGCAGATGGGACACGATGGGTAGGCCACTTCTGGCGTGCACTTGACCATTTCCTCAAAGGTTACAAAGCAATAATACAACATCTTGATCAGGTATGTAGACCTCTGCCCCTTCCCTCTGCTATCTCTATCTCTCCAGCCTTCCCTTGCTTTCTCCCCATGTCTCTCAAGCCCCCTTTCTCTCCCTCCATTTCACCCTCCCCACTCCTGTTCCTCCCTATCTGTCCCTTTCCCCCTACCTCTTATTCCTTTTATCTCTCCTGTGCTGCTGTCATTCACTCTCTCTGCCTTTCTCTAGCTCTCCCTCCCTCTCTCTGTCTCTCAAAATTGAGAAACCAAATCCCAGAGAGAGAGAGAAAAAGAAAGAATAAAAAATGAGAGATAAGCAGGGCAATTATGTATTGTATACTACTTTATTTCTAGGTCCAATCTCCTGATGCAAAAGGTGTGAGAGGAGAACAGCAAGCAAAGGCCAGATGCTTTTACAGAGCTGCTACAAGTCTGTCAATGGTCCAGTATGCTTGTTTCATGTATGATGTGCTTTTACAGCTATGCAACTTGTCCAACACTCTTCAGAACCGAAATGCAAGTGTTGCAGATGTCCACAACAGTTTGGAAGTGACCAAAAAAATACTGATCGCTCTGAAAGAGAGGTATGTACTTTTTTGTTTTGTTGTTTTGTTCTATAAGAGGTTTTGTTCTTATGTTCATATATGTTCCAGGCCTGTACCTGGGTCACTTCTTCATTCTATTCAGTATGATGAAGAAGGCACAGCAAGGTTTGAAGGAGTTGAGTTGAAAGGAAAGAATGATGCCTTCAAGAGTTCAAAAAAGAAGTTTCTGGAAGCAATACAGTCCAGCTTTGAAGATCGCTTTGAAGACATTGAAGAAGGAGTTCTTCAGGCAACATCGGTGACATCCTTCAAAACATGGCCTGACAAAGAAAACTCAGAAGGTATTTCTACATTTAAAATGTAATTAGAGATGTTCTCTAATCATGTAAAATATTATTAGGACATATTAAACAAAAATATATCAATATGAATTACATATATTTTGTTTAATATGAAATATATGAATATTACATATATTTTGTTTAATATGTCCTAATTAGTATAGTTTATTTTAGTACTAGAGCAAAAAAAATATGCATCAAACATGTTTGCAAGGTATTTCTTGTTTTCTTTCTTCCAGACTTTGGCAATGAAGACATTGTAACTCTGACCAGTCAGTTTCAACCAGTACTGGAGGCACAGGGTGTTAGTTGTAGGGAAATAGTGAATGAATGGACAGTTCTTAAGACTAGTTTGTATAACAAGAATGACTGGGAGAAGAAGCTGAAAACGGTCACCTGGCCTGAACTCAACAGAGAATTCGGAGATAAATGTGGCCATCTTCTGAGTTTGATGGACTTGATCCTAACCTTGCCAGTCAGCACATTAGAATGTGAAAGAGGCTTTTCCAAAATGAAGATGATCAAAAGTGACTGGCGCTCCTCCCTCATAACTTCAACATTGTCAGATTTAATGATTGTAAACCTTCATTCTGCACCAGTAGATCAATTTGATCCAAGTGATGCAGTAAGGCATTGGGCAACAGCAGGACCAAGAAAGAGAAATGTCACATACAAAAGGTCTACAAATGAAACATCAAATTTAGTAATTGCTGAGGTTGCAGAGGTTCCAATCCCTTTTGATCATCTTGCAAATGATGAGGAGCAAGCAGAAGAGTTTGAGGTGTCAAGACTTAATGAGGTTTATGATTGTGAGTTGAACTTCCCAGAGCACTCTGACTCAGATTGACATCTGTTAACAGTTTCAACAATGTTTCATGTGCAGCATAGATCAGTTACTTTCTGTATTGACTTCAATACAATGGCTGAGGCTCAGTTACTAATTTTATTTTCAAATTTGCTTAAAATATATCAATACTAGTTCACTAAAAGTCTAATTTTGCACTATTCCATAGTTCAATGATTGTATAATTGGACCAATGTCAGGAATGTATACAAAAATAAAGAATACAGGTTTGTGAGATTATAACAACAAGGTGTCTTTTGTCCTTTTTAATGTATAATGTACACATATGCAGAATGCGCACGGGCGAGTAAATTTTCCTGCGGGCTGGTAAGAGGCAGGCAGTTCAACTGCTTGAAACTTGCATATGAGCCTACCTAGGTTTAAAGGGACAATAAACAACAGAATGTTTGTTGTTTAAAAAGGTAGATAATCCCTTTATTACCCATTCCCCAATTTTGCATAACCAACACAGTTAGAATAATATACTTTTTACTTCTGTGATTATCTTGTATCTATGCCTCTGCAAACTGCCCCCTTATTTCAGTTCTTTTGACAGACTTGCATTTTTAGTCAATCAGTGCTGGCTCCTAGGAGCTTCACGTGCCTGAGCTCAATGTTATCTATATGAAACACATGAACTAACGCCCTCTTGTGGTGAAAAACTGTCAAAATGCTTTGAAATTAGAGGCAGTCTTTAAGGTCTAAGAAATTAGCACATGAACCTCCTAGATTTAGCTTTCAACTAAGAATACCAAGAGAACAAAGCAAAATTGGTAATAAAAATAAATTGGAAAGTTGTTTAAAATTACATGCCCTATTTAAATCATGGAAGATTTTTTTTTTACTTTACTGTCCCTTTAACTTTCCACAAAGAATACCAGCAGAGAAAAACAAATTTGATGATACAAGTAAATTGGAAACTTGTTTAAAATTGCATGCCCTATTGGAATCATGAAAGATTAATTTTGACTAGACTGTCTCTTTAAGGTAACTTATTAGGATAAGTTAGTTAATAAGGCAACTTGTCAGGGAGCAGTGTGAAGAGTGCAAACTATCTACTCACTGCACAGACTAGTCTGTTGTTGAGGTAGCCCTGTACAAGCATGGTGTTCAACTACAAATCAGGTCTATCAGATTCAAAAAGACAGCTTTTGGTTCATTTTGTTGTGTCCTTGCACTTACTTACTAATGTAAGATAGAAAACTGCTGCCTTCTATGGCAGTGTTTTTCAACCAGTGTGCCGTGGCACACTAGTGTGCCGTGAGAGATCCTCAGGTGTGCCACGGCAGACTGACAACAGTGGGACATATTTTTTAAACTTTGCTTGTTTTTTACTCCCAGTGCAGGGGTAGTTTGTAGGAGGCATGGCATAACAGCACAATACATACAGTATATATATATGCTGTATTAGGTACAATGTGTGATTTTTTTAAAAATTTTGGGATGGTGGTGTGCCACAGGATTTTTTAATGTAAAAAAGTGTGCCACGGCAAAAAAAAAGGTTAAAAATCACTGTTCTATGGTATACAATACATAATCCTGTGCACAGCTAGTGCTGTCTGGCAGATGAGTATGTGGCTCTGCACATGTGTTACAGCTTGAGAGAAAGCATAGGAAAATAGCTGTTTGGAAAAGGAACAATACAGTATTTTCTCAGCTCATAACAGGAAATGAGAATAATTGAAAGTTTACAAAATTTTAACATCAGCTTGACAAAAAAAATACATGTAAACTGATTATTTTTTTTTTTAAAGTCATCCTTTTTTTAAATATCGCCCATTCTTTTTTTACTGCATTGTCCCTTTAAGTCTTACAAAATGTTATTAATCTTGATTAACAAAGATGTATTTTCGCTAGATTAAAAAAAACAGAGCTAGAAACTACTTTGTATGTTATTGCTTTCTCTATTTAAGGTCACATTTTGACATCAGTTATAGTGTGTGTGTGTGTGTGTGTGTGTGTGTGTGTGTGTGTGTGTGTGTGTGTGTGTGTGTGTGTGTGTGTGTGTGTGTGTGTGTGTGTGTGTGTGTGTGTGTGTGTGTGTGTGTGTGTGTGTGTGTGTGTGTGTGTGTGTGTGTGTGTGTGTGTGTGTGTGTGTGTGTGTGTGTGTGTGTGTGTGTGTGTGTGTGTGTGTGTGTGTGTGTGTGTGTGTGTGTGTGTGTGTGTGTGTGTGATATACCACTTTGCAAGAGGGAGCCTATGCATATAGTTTAGGATATATGTAAGCCACTTCCGCATGGTAATAACACGCTGTTTCTATGGAGATTCACAATATACACCCGTGGCGTAACCAGGATGTGACCAGCTGCTGATCACCATCTTTTAAATGGGAAACCCTATTTTATAGCTTGGTAAACAGCACGGTTAAACGAGCGGTCAAATAAACCGCATAAATCATCTGTATGAAATAGAAAATAATGCGATTCACAGCACTTTGTCTATAAGAATTGGTGGTTCGTGAGCCCATATTAGCTGAACTACAAATACGAACATCTAGTATCAAACGCCATAAACAAAAATGGTGCAATTTGTTGCAAATCATGTGACGTTGTACAGTTCCCTTTCCCATCAGACACACCTCTTTCCTTGTTGTGTATTAACGTTGGGAGGAGCCGCTATTAGCGCTTCCGGTCCTACTCCACCGTGCTTGAGCGAAGGAAACGGGGGCACGGTAGGAGGAGTAAGAGACCGGAAACACCAGGATTCCAGAGGGTACTGTAATACCGGGAGAAGCAATGATAGGTGGATAAGGTACTAATATCAAGGCGTAGATAAGATCTGTTTCGTGTGCTGACAATAGGCTCTCCTTGGTTCCGTGGAGTTGCCACCGCCCCTGGTTGTAAAAAGACATCACCTCTTTAAGTGTAGATACTGCTCTTGGGATTTTCTGCCTTGGGAAGTCCCCGAGGAATTG
This sequence comes from Bombina bombina, assembly GCF_027579735.1. NCBI lineage: Eukaryota > Metazoa > Chordata > Amphibia > Anura > Bombinatoridae > Bombina > Bombina bombina. The sequence goes on from NC_069504.1 coordinate 502,182,368, forward strand.
TCTGCTAGTTGTGAGGTCTCAGTAGATGTGGTCAGTTGGAGCAACGGTGACGCACAATAGTCAAACATAAAGCAGCCACAAAGGACACCGGTCAATGCATACAATAATACAGACTAAGGTAGTTATCTCAGAGGACTTGTAGAAAAATAGGACACTGACTGGTAAATTATTACTACAAGGGACACCATTGACAAGGTGTCACAAGGAACGTTGGTCAGAGTGAGCAGGTGTACTACAAGAATCACTGGCATTTTAATAACCACTGAAGAGGTCTCTCCAGTGATAACAGCTTTAGATTCTTGGAATCCAACAAATACTATTAAAATAAATAAATCAAGAGGATTAAGATCACTGGAGAGCATTTGACTCAAACAAGTGCCCCCCTTCAGAAAAAAAGGTGAGGACAATCACAAAAAAGGTGCAGAATCCATGATTTGTTCTATAAGATTGATGTTTAGTTGTATAAATAACAACCACAGGAAAGCAGTTTTACTGAATGTGTTCTACAAGGCCACTTACAGGTTCCACATTATTTGTGTTTAATATATGGTGAGAGCGTGCGTTCCAGGAACAGTAGATTGAGCACATGTTTAGTGGCATTTAATTGATTTCTCCCCCCCCCCCCCCCCTCTGTCAGTAAGTATGGGAGATCCTTTCTTACTGAGTCTAGAAGATAGTATGTGGGCTACTGGAAAATCCTGCTATTGCTTCTCATGGGTTACCACCAACCATAGCTAATAAAGTTGAAAGAGTTTCCCAGTCTAAACAAACTGGAGACTTCTCAAGAGTGTCATAGAGGTGGTATATTACCGTTTTGGCCTTAAACACCCATATTACCCATAGTACAAATTCCACAATGTAGTCCCAGTTGTTAGAAACTGTAGATATTTTTATTGGTTGAGTAGTTTCTTGTGGCCATGTGAAAGGTACCATAATTTTAAAGGGACAGGGAACCCACATTTTTCTTTCATGATTTGCATAGAGCATACAATTTAAAACAAACTTCCAATTTAATTCAATTACCAAATTTGCTTCATTCTCTTGTTACCCTTTGCTGAAGCATCAGCATTGCACCACTGGCAGATGAACACATTTAGTTAGCCAATCACAAGAGAGAAGTGTGCAGGCACCAATCAGCAGCTCGCTCCTACTAGTGTAGGATATGTGCGTATACTTTTTCAAAAACGGGATACCAAGAATACGAAGCACATTTGAACACAGAAGTGAATTAAAAAGTGTCTAAAAATTACATGCTCTATCTGAATTATGCAACTTTCTTTTTGACTTCCCTATCCCTTTTAACTATAGACTTTTTATATAGTAAATATGGCTTTGTATTCCATGGACATAAAATAAGCCATAGGCATTTTTAAATGAACAATGAATGTAATTCTATACCTTTGAGTAGATTCATTTTCATAATGCAAGTCTCTTTAATTTTGCTTGGTTTTGTTATAATTTTCTATTGATATGAATCCCCTTTCTACTTTCCCTTTTGACTTGTACATCCTTGCCAATAAGCATTGTATGGTAGCACTTGCATCTCGCTCATGCATGTGCAGTAGACTGACTTTTACTGCTAGTTATTAACTTTGTATGTTATAGTAAATGCTTGTTTACATCCAGTGCTTCACCATACAAGTGGCTACAACGCAATTAAGAGAGTTTATACAAATAATTTTTAAAATATTTTGTACTGCACATTTTTTTTTTTTCTTTACACACCAAATGTTAATAAAATTGTAGATGGAAAAATAGTATCAAAGAGAGAAATATTTGTCATTACCATGGAGCTTACCCTGTAAGTGGAGAAATGCAGAATCAAGGCCATGGCCATAAATTAAGTGGTGGTAGCCAGTGGCATATTTAGGTTTTGTGCTGCCCTAGGCACCCAAAATCCTGCTGCCGCCCTACCCCCACCTCCCTAGTTTTTAGGCCTTTTTTGGCCATAATATTTTTTTGGTGAGGATGTAACGTCAGTTTTTTTCCCCTCATGGCATTTCAAATGTAAATGTTCATACATACATACATATATGTATATATGTATGTGTATGTGTGTATATATATATATATATATATATATATATATATATATATATATATATATATATATATATATATATATATATATATAATGTGTTAGGCTGCAAGATTTTAATTAAAAACATATCATGTTAAGGCATAGGTAAATCATTGTCAGTGGCAACTAACTTGCTTTTCCTGAGCTGCTGGATGGACTTCTGGCTAGGCACACATGCGATCCTGGCAGTGCCTGCTGGGCACGGTGACTACACACGATCTTTAGGGGCCAGCATTGTGCAGGTATAGAGCCCGGCGGCAGTGATCTATATTTTGCCATGCCCCCACCCAACCTGTAAAATTAAATACTTTAGGTTGAGAGTGCCCCCATACCCCCTAGATCCTGTGAATCATGTAATTTGTTTGGGTGCACTCAGACTTTTGCTTAACCTATTAGTTTTTTTTTCTTTCTTGCCAATATTTTTTTTATTTATATAAGCACACTAAACAGCTTGTTCCTCCCATGGGCTAAGTTTGGACCTCAAGGCAGGCTACACAGAGTACAATAAAGTTGGAACTTAGATTATCTGTAGAAAATCACCCCAGTGTCCCCAGCAATCTGGGCAATCAATATCCATACTCTGTGCCACTGGACAGGAGGCAACTGACAGCTCTTCAAAACCAAGATTTTTAGTGCACTTTTATATAAAATAAAAAATATTGGCAACAAAAAAAACTACTGGGTTAAGCAAAAGTCTGTTGTGCACCCAAACAAATGACATGATTTACGATCAAGAGCCCTGGGTATATGGGGGCACTCTCAACCTATAGTATTTCATTTTACAGGTGGGGGCATGGAGGTGCCTAATATAGATCACTGCCGCCGGCCTCTGTAAAGCAGAGCAGTTACCTGCACAATAATTGCAGAAGTGGCAGCTGTTAATGAATCTGCTGGCCAACGGCATTGCAGAAGGCCAGGCAGCAGCGGGCCCCTCCAGAGTGGTGGACCTCCAGGGCACTGTCGCAACCGCACCTGTTGCGATCCTGGTTGTTCCGCCCCTACTTTGGGGCCTAAAGGACTCCTTGCACTCCCTGCTGAATTCCGTCCTGAGTACTAGCACAGTGCAGCTGGCAAACTACTTTCTCGTGGGAGATCTATAGGTGGCGCCTTTGCGCTTGTGCAGGCTCAATTCCCTTATGGGAAATGTAGTTTACGACAACTGTAGGGGTAGCAGTCACTGTCACTCATGTTTAATCCAACCTCTGAAAGAGCGGCAGCTGAATTACCTTTTTAGTAGAATTTAGTACTCATATAACAATTAATACAAAGTTAATTCAGCTGCCTCTCCTTCAGTGACTGCAAAAAGTGCCGCCATTCTCAATCTGCCGCCCTAGGCCTGGGCCATGTTGGCCTAGGTAGTAATACGCCCCTGGTGTTAGCGCCACAGCTTTCCAGCAGTCCATTCAGAATTTTTTAAAGAGTGAAACTCTCTGAAACCTTGTAGAATGTTTGATACCAAAATAGTTTTTTTATTTAATCATATGCATTACTTGATATTTTTGTTTTAATGGAATACCAGTTTTAGCAGAAAAAGTGATGCAAAAGTATAACATTTCTGTTCAATATCTGACTTCTTTGTGCTTGCTGTGAGGACAGTTCTTGGTGTCCCCTAAATACACGGGACTTAATCAAGCTTCTAAAGAAGAGGTTCTGTGTAAATTTTTCATGCATGTTTACATTTGATTTTTTAGTCTAACAAATTAAATGTAAAAATGCATGAAAACAGACGATTGGCCGTTTTATCTTGTATTGAAACAGAAGTGTGTGTACTCAAGTTTCTTACAGGGTAATCAGTTTTAAAATATATGGCATTTCATTTTAAACCATTTCCCTTCCCATAGTTTAATGGGACACTGAACCCATATTTTTTCTTTCGTGATTCAGATAGAGCATGCCATTTTAAGCAACTTTCTAATTTACTCCTATTAGCAAATTTTCTTCGTTCTCTTGCTATCTTTAATTGAAAAAGAATGCAGCTAAGGGTTTTTTTTTGGTTCAGTACTCTGGACAGCACTTTTTTTTTATTGGTGGATGAATTTATGCACCAATCAGCAAGAACAACCCAGGTTGTTTACCAAAAATGGTCCGGGATCTAAACTTACATTCTTGCATTTCAAATTAAGATACCAAGAGAATGAAGAAAATTTTGATAATAGGAGTAAATTAGAAAGTTGCTTAATATTGCATGCTCTATCTGAATCACAAAAGAAAAAAAATGGGTTCAGTGTCCCTTTAACTACGGCATTCCCAATCACATGTTAAAAACATGGAAAGTATAACATTACAGCCCAAAAATTCCCTAATCAAATTATATATATATATATATATATATATATATATATATATATATATATATATATATATATATATATATATATATATATATAGCAAAAAAGTGTGTGTAGTTTGATTTCCAGCCTATAGCACCATACAGAACAATAATTTATACAACTCCCTCAATTGTCTGCTATTGAGCATATCTTAACTTTTATTTTTAAACCACACCTTTTCCCCACCATTATAAAAGATAAAAACAGCTACTAGAATATAAAATCTATCTGCATACTATATTTTATAAAGGGTCATGCAGTGTTTTTTGTTGTAGGTTTGGCTAATCATTAAAGGGATAGGAAAGTCAAAATTAAACTTGCATGATTCAGATAGAGCATGCCATTTTAAGACACTTTTAAATTCACTTCTATTTTCAATTGTGCTTCATTCTCTTAGTATCCCTTGTTACAAAATGAATACGCACATATCGTACACTAGTGGGAGTTGCTATTAATTGGTGCCTGTACACATTTATCTCTTGTGATTGGCTAAATAGATGTTTTCAGCTTCCTGTCAGTGATGCAATGCTGTCCCTTCAGCAATGGATAACAAGAGAATTAAGAAAATTTGATAATAGAATTAAATTGGAAGGTTGTTTAAAATTTTATGTTCTGTCTGAATCATAAAAGAAAATTTTGGGGTTTACTATCCCTTTTCAGTGATGATAAAAAATACATATTTCCACATCTAAAAACTCTAAACATACTTTGGTAATTTACTTCAAATGTTCAGGATTTTCAGTCATCAGGCCCACAAAGCTACTACATTTCAAAGTATTTTTTTTTTTTTTAACCCGTAAGGACTGGGCGTTTCAGACTTTAGCATTTTTGCCATCACTGCATTCAAACACAAAAAGAGCAGTGGTTTTTTTTTTTTTTTTTTTTTTTAAACTTTATTTAACCTATCAAAACTATATATTGATCTAAGTCTATTTTGGTATATTTCATGCCATCATTTCACCTTCAAATGTGGTCAAATTATTTATATATATATATATATATATATATATATATATATATATATATATATATATATATATATATATATATATATATATATATATAGAAATTATTTACATACCGCTTGTGCAATTATTGCACAAATGGTTGTAAAAGCTTCCCTGGGATTCCATTTGTTCAGAAATAGCAGACATATATTGCTTTGCTATTTCTTTTTGGTAATTAGAAGGCCGCTAATTGCAGCTGTGCAACACTTATTGTTTTCAGCAGTGAAGGGGTTAATCAGGTAGCTTGTAAAGTTAATTTTATCTTTAGTGTATAGATTACCGCCCTACCTGATCCCCCCCCATTATATTAGCGGTAGCTTTATAAATCCAAAAGCATTGCAAGATTTTTTTTTTTTATTCCAAAACTGGGTTTTCAAAAGCGCTTCGCAGGCTCTATGTGCAGAATTATATAACATTATTTTTGAGTTTATTGTCCCCTTAAGTACTGGCAGACAATCTGCCAGTATGCAGTTTTAGACCTTTTTTACAATTTCTTTTTTTTTTTTCCTTTTTTTTTTTTTTTTTCTAAAGTGTAGGATAACCTCCTTAGCTTCCCACCTTCCTGATCCCTCTGAAAAAGCTCTCTAACCATTGCCCCTCTAACTAGTATCCACCATCTTGGGTACTGGCAGCTTTCTGCCAGTACCCAGTTTTCTATTCTATTTTTATTTAATAAACCCCCCTTTTTTTTCTGTAGAGTAGCTGCCCCCCCCCTCACTTACCCCACCTCCCTCCCCCTCTCAGCCTTTATTTTTTCTGTAGCGTAGCGGTCCCACCCGTTTACCCCCCCCACCAGCGATGGGCCACCCACTGCCTCCCTCCTAACTCTCCCACACCAACAAGGGCACCACCGATGCACAGAGGGTCACAGAGTGACCCACTCTGCAAATCTATTTAGAGCATGCAGAGAGAGGCCCAGGAAAGCAGTGTCGTACAGGGTATGGCGCTGGTCCTTCAGTGCTTAATGTTGTTAAGGGGTTAATGGAATCCAAAGTTACAAGCACATGAAATCCGAGTTAAACACTGAATAGTTGTATGAGCTTACAGGACATAAAATCCAAACATTTTCATGATTGAAATACTTTCCAATGTACTTCTATTACATTTTGTTTGTTTAGCCTTAGTTGAAAAGCAGGAAGGTAAGTTAAAGAGCAGAACATGTGTGCAGCTGTTTTGCAAAAGTGTTATTTGTTAGGAAACCTTTTTAAATGGTATGCTCTGTCTGAAACATAGAAGGAAACATTTGGGGTTCATCTCCCTTTAAGAGGACATTAACCCTTTGAGTGCTAATGATGGCTCTGAGCCGTCACAGAGTTTCCCACTCTGGTGCTAATGACGGCTCAGAGCTGTCACTAGCACTCTCCCAACTTGAGGGAGATCTGGGGGCTCCCACCCGCTCCTACCCCGGCGATCGTGCCTGTAGAGTGACAGGCATCGCCGGGGCTTCCCGTTTTGTGTGGTGAAGTCACGCGCAATAACGTGATGACGTCACTGCGCAACTTTATTTATACTTAACAATGTTAAGTATAGGAGCAGGTGGCATGCTGTTTAGAAGCCTGTATCTCGGGCATCTAAGCAGTTACAGACCATTGGAAAGGTAATCGCCTAACCTTTCCAACAGTGTAAGCCTTGGGGGTCTGGGAAAAAAAAAAATTGTTAAAAAATAAAAATAAAAAATAAAAATAACATTAAAAAATCTTAGCACTCAAAGGGTTAAAAACTTTTGGCTTTTATGTAAAAAGTGTGCGTTTCCTATACTCCCTAGGAGACTAAAAAAGCAAATGTAACCTGAAAATGCTGCAAATCAGATAACTGGTTTTAGTTAATTTGCAGGTTACAGATTTTCCATTTTTGTCTCTTTAGGGAGTGTGGGACAAAGCGGTGCTTAAATGACCAGTGAATGCAGCAGAACAGCATAATCAACAAATACATAACAAAAGCACAACAATAGCACTTACTCTGAATTTTAAGAGTTGTAGAGGTTTCTGCCAAATTTTAAAAGTGATTTCCAATTTGCTGGTCTCCTCTATCACGTGACAGCCATCAGCCATTCAGAGTCTCATACACTGACTGAACTCTTCCACATGCTCATTAGTAGCTGGTGCAACAAAGTGTGCATATAAAAATATGTTTTGATAATGGAAGTAAAATTGACACTCTTAAAACTGCATGCTCTATCTGGATCATGAAAGATTAAAGGGACAGTCTAGTCAAATTTAAACTTTCATTAAATTTGCTTTGTTCCCTTGGTGGTATTTTTGAAAGCAAAACTTGGGTAGGCTCAAACTGATTTCTAAACGATTGAAAACCGCCTCTTAGCTCAGAGTATTTTGAAAGTTTTTCACAGTTAGAGAGTAATAGTTTGTGTGTCATATATTAGATAACATTGTGCTCACCCCTTGGAGTTATTTAGGAGTCTGAACTGATTGGCTACACTGCATGTCTGTGTCAAAAGCACTGAGATAAGGAGTCAGTCTGCGGAGGCTTAGATACGAGGAAATCACAGTTAAAACATATTGATATAACTGTTGGTTATGCAAAACTGGGGAATGGGTAATAAAGGGATTATCTATCTTTTTAAACAATAACATTTCTGGTGTATGCTGTCCCTTTAAAGTGAAAGTAAACTTAGCTCTTCAGCTCTGCAGATTTACATAAATCCTTAAAAAAACATTAGCACTTTCATTCGTGATTTTTTTAATTGTGTACATAAATACCCTTTTCGCTGCATGTAACCGCATAATTTTGGTATCTTCAATTCAGCCCGTTGTTGACGATTCACTTTATTTCCTGGTCACGTTTTTGGAAGTTACCAATTGACTTTCTGGCCGATCGGCGGCCAGAAAGCTACGTCACAGCCTGCTTGCATCGAATGCGCATGCGTGGAGTACAATAAAAGCACGGTGATGTCAGTCGCGTGTTCACAATTCGCGCATGCGTATTCCTGATTATCATTTGCTGCCAAGATTTTCAGCGTCCTAGACGGCTTCCGCCACTTCAAACGAAATAAGCGGTAGTAAGTAATTACTAGAATATTGCAAACAAATAATATATATATATATATATATATATATATATATATATATATATATATATATATATATATATATATATATATATATATATATATATATATACATACACACAGAGAGAAATGCACTCACAGGAACGAACAACCAGCTCAATACCATTGTTAGCCTGTTCTATGGCGATTTACCACCTGGGTGCAACTTCTTTTAGCCCAGCAATGCTTTTCACAGAGTAGAACTTTCCTGTAGTATATCAGTCTGGTCCCGCCTATTACGGTCAGTCCAGCGCCGAAATACCAGGCAATTCCTCTCTGAACAAGGAACACAGCAACCCCAGACGATCGTTTCGGCCTTCATTGGGCCTCGTCAGTGAGGTGTAGCAGTATTCCTCTAAGCATACTGAGCAAGGAGTCCACGTCTGGTTTCCCCTTTTTCCCATAGGGAGACTAAATACACACAGAGAGAAATGCACTCACAGGAACGAACAACCAGCTCAATACCATTGTTAGCCTGTTCTATGGCGATTTACCACCTGGGTGCAACTTCTTTTAGCCCAGCAATGCTTTTCACAGAGTAGAACTTTCCTGTAGTATATCAGTCTGGTCCCGCCTATTACGGTCAGTCCAGCGCCGAAATACCAGGCAATTCCTCTCTGAACAAGGAACACAGCAACCCCAGACGATCGTTTCGGCCTTCATTGGGCCTCGTCAGTGAGGTGTAGCAGTATTCCTCTAAGCATACTGAGCAAGGAGTCCACGTCTGGTTTCCCCTTTTTCCATAGGGAGACTAAATACACACAGAGAGAAATGCACTCACAGGAACGAACAACCAGCTCAATACCATTGAAGGCCGAAACGATCGTCTGGGGTTGCTGTGTTCCTTGTTCAGAGAGGAATTGCCTGGTATTTCGGCGCTGGACTGACCGTGATAGGCGGGATCAGACTGATATACTACAGGAAAGTTCTACTCTGTGAAAAGCATTACTGGGCTAAAAAGTTGCACCCAGGTGGTAAATCGCCATAGAACAGGCTAACAATGTTATTGAGCCAGTTGTTCGTTCCTGTGAGTGCACTTCTCTTTGTATGTATTTAGTCTCCCTATGGGAAAAAGGGGCAACCAGACGTGGACTCCTTGCTCAGTGTGCTTAGAGGAATATAGCTACACCTCACTGACGAGGCCCAATGAAGGCCGAAACGATCGTCTGGGGTTGCTGTGTTCCTTGTTCAGAGAGGAATTGCCTGGTATTTCGGCGCTGGACTGACCGTGATAGGCGGGATCAGACTGATATACTACAGGAAAGTTCTACTCTGTGAAAAGCATTACTGGGCTAAAAAGTTGCACCCAGGTGGTAAATCGCCATAGAACAGGCTAACAATGTTGTTGTTCCTGTGAGTGCACTTCTCTTTGTATATATGTATATATATATATATATATATATATGTGTGTGTATATATATATATATATATATATATATATATATATATATATATATATATATATATATATATATATATATATATATATATATATATATATATATATATATATATATATATATATATATATTCGCTACCGATTAGCGCATGCGCAATATAGATCAATATCGGGAACGAGCTTTCAAGCCTACGTGTAGAGCGGGTGGGACCGCTCTATACGTAATGACTACAAAATCCAGGAAGAGGAGGGTGGGAGGAGTAAAGCCAAGAACGGTAGGGAAATAAATAATAGAAATAGAAACGATTAGATTAAAGTAAAGGAAAAAAAAAACATGCGAAAATGTTATATTTAACATATAGATTATTATGATATATTGCAATGAGGAATAGTTTACTTTCACTTTAAGTTTGACTTTAATGTTCCTTTTAAGCTTTCATAATTCAGACAGAGCATGTCATTATAAATTTACTTTCCAATTTACTTATCAAATTTATTTTGTTATTTTGATATCCTTTGTTAAAGAGCATACATTAGTAGGCTTAGGAGCAGCAATGCACTGCTGGGAGATAGCTAATTGGTAGCTGCACATATGTCTTGCTTTTGGCTCACCAGATGTGTTCAGATAACCCCCAATAAAGCATTGCTGCATGCATCTCTTATTATAGAGAACTAACCTCAACCACTGTGTATGTTCTGCTTTTTACTTTGTGTTGCATGGTGTTTCTAACTGTAAAAATCCTGTTTTGTAGCTCCTATTAGCTCTAAATTAAGTGAGTGTTATACTATTCAAATTGACAATTATAAATAATGGGCATACTTTATTCATATCTATTTCTTTCATGTAATTAGCAAGAGTCCATGAGCTAGTGACGTATGGGATATACATTCCTACCAGGAGGGGCAAAGTTTCCCAAACCTTAAAATGCCTATAAATACACCCCTCACCACACCCACAATTCAGTTTTACAAACTTTGCCTCCGATGGAGGTGGTGAAGTAAGTTTGTGCTAGATTCTACGTTGATATGCGCTCCGCAGCAAGTTGGAGCCCGGTTTTCCTCTCAGCGTGCAGTGAATGTCAGAGGGATGTGAGGAGAGTATTGCCTATTTGAATGCAGTGATCTCCTTCTAAGGGGTCTATTTCATAGGTTCTCTGTTATCGGTCGTAGAGATTCATCTCTTACCTCCCTTTTCAGATCGACGATATACTCTTATATATACCATTACCTCTGCTGATTCTCGTTTCAGTACTGGTTTGGCTATCTGCTATATGTAGATGAGTGTCCTGGGGTAAGTAAGTCTTATTTTCTGTGACACTCCTAGCTATGGTTGGGCACTTTGTTTATAAAGTTCTAAATATATGTATTCAAACATTTATTTGCCTTGACTCAGAATGTTCAACTTTCCTTATTTTTCAGACAGTCAGTTTCATATTTGGGATAATGCATTTTAATTTAACATTTTTTACCTTAAAATTTGACTTTTTCCCTGTGGGCTGTTAGGCTCGCGGGGGCTGAAAATGCTTCATTTTATTGCGTCATTCTTGGCGCAGACTTTTTTGGCGCAAAAATTCTATTTCCGTTTCCGGCGTCATACGTGTCGCCGGAAGTTGCGTCATTCTTTGACGTTATTTTGCGCCAAAAATGTCGGCGTTCCGGATGTGGCGTCATTTTTGGCGCCAAAAAGCATTTAGGCGCCAAATAATGTGGGCGTCTTATTTGGCGCGAAAAAATATGGGCGTCACTTTTGTCTCCACATTATTTAAGTCTCATTTTTTATTGCTTCTGGTTGCTAGAAGCTTGTTCTTTGGCATTTTTTCCCATTCCTGAAACTGTCATTTAAGGAATTTGATCAATTTTGCTTTATATGTTGTTTTTTTCTTTTACATATTGCAAGATGTTCCACGTTGCAACTGAGTCAGAAGTTACTTCAGGAAAGTCACTGCACAGTGCTGGAGCTACCAAGCTAAGTGTATCTGCTATAAACTTTTGGTATCTGTTTCTCCAGCTGTTATTTGTATTGCATGTCATGTCAAACTTATTAATGCAGATAAAATTTCCTTTAGTACTGTTACATTACCTTCATGGTTGGAGGATCCTGATAACATAAGAGATTTTATTTTTTAAATCCATTAAGAAGGCTATGTCTGTTATTTCTCCTTCTAGTATACATAAAAGTCTTTTAAAACTTCTCTTTTTTTCAGATGAATTTTTAAATGAACATCATCATTCTGATACTGATAATGGTTCTTCTGGTTCAGAGGTTTCTGTCTCAGAGGTTGATGCTGTTAAATCTTTGTATTTGTTCAAGATGGAATTTATTCGTTCTTTACTTAAAGAAGTGTTATTTGCATTAGAAATAGAGGATTCTGGTCCTCTTGATTCTAAATGTAAACGTTTAAATAAGGTTTTTAAATCTCCTGTAGTTATTCCAGAAGTGTTTTATCTCCCTGATGCTATTTCTGAAGTAATTTCCAGGGAATGGAATAATTTGGGTAATTTACTCCTTCTAGACGTTTAAGCAAATTATATCCTGTGCCATCTGACAGATTAGAGTTTTTTGAGACAAATATCCCTAAGGTTATGGGGCTATCTCTACTCCTGCTAATGTACTACTATTCCTAGGGCAGATAGTACTTCATTTAAGGATCCTTTAGATAGGAAAATTGAATCCTTTCTAAGAAAAGCTTACTTATGTTCAGGTAATCTTCTTAGACCTGCTATATTTTTAGCGGATGTTGCTGCAGCTTCAACTTTTTGATTAGAAGCTTTAGAGCAACAAGTAACAGATCATAATTTTATAGCATTATTATTATTCTATAACATGCTAATAATTTTATTGGTGATACCATCTTTTGATATCATTAGAGTTGATGTCAGGTATATGTCTCTAGCTATTTTAGCTAGAGAAGCTTTATGGATTAAACTTGGAATGCTGACATGTCTTCTAAGTCATCTTTGCTTTCCCTTTCTTTCCAGGGTAAATAATCATTTTAGTTCTTTTCCTTACAAGGAACAAAAGCCTGATCCTTCATCCTCAGGAGCGGTATCAGTTTGGAAACTATTTCCAGTTTGGAATATATCCAAGCCTTATAGAAACCTATAGCCAGCTCCTAAGTACCTATGAAGGTGCGGCCCTTATTCCAGCTCAGCTGGTATGGGGCAGATTACGTCTTCTTCAAAGAAATTTGGATCAATTCCGTTCTTAATCTCTGGTTTCAGAAACATTGTTTCAGAAAGGTACAGAATTGGCTTCAAGTTAAGGCCTCCTGCTAAGAGATTCTTTTCTTTCCCGTGTCCCAGTTAACACAGCAAAGGCTCAGCATTTCTGTAATGTGTTTCAGATCTAGAGTTGGCTGGAGTATTTATGCCAGTTCCAGTTCTGGAACAGGGGCTGGGGTTTTATTTTATCTCTTCATTTGTACCAAAGAAGGTCAATTCCTTCAGACCAGTTCCGGATCTGTCATTATTGAATCGTTATGTTAGGATACCAACATTCAAGATGGTTACTGTAGGACTATCCTGCCTTTTGTTTAGCAAGGGCATTATATGTCTACAATAGATTTACAGGATGTGTATCTGCATATTCCGATTCATCCAGATCACTTTTAGTGTCTGAGATTCTCTTTTTAGACAAGCATTACCAGTTTTGTGGCTCTACCGTTTGGCCTAGCCTCAGTTCCAAGAATTTTTTTCAAAGGTTCTCGGTGCCCCTTTTTTCTGTAATCAGAGAATAGGGTTTTGGTATTTCCTTATTTGGACGATATCTTGGTACTTGCTCAGTCTTCTCATTTTCGAAGAATCTCATACGAATCGACTTGTGTTGTTTCTTCAATTTCATGGTTGGAGGATCAATTTACCATTCAGTTCATTGATTCCTCAGACAAGGGTAACCTTTTTAGGTTTCTAGATAAATTCAGTGTCTATGACTCTGTCCTTGTCAGACAAGAGAAGTTTAACATTGATATCAGCTTGTCAAAACCTTCAGTCACAATCATTCCCTTTGGTAGCCTTATGCATGGAAATGTTGGGTCTTAGGACTGCCGCATCAGATGCGATCTCCTTTGCTCGTTTTCACATGCGACCTCTTCAGCTCTGTATGCTGACCCAATGGTGCAGGGCTTACTCAAAGATATCTCAATTAATATCTTTAAACCAATTTTACAACACTCTCTGACATGGTGGACAGATCACCATCGTTTAGTTCAGGGGGCTTCTTTGTTCTTCCGACCTGGACTATAATCTCAACAGATGCAAGTCTTACAGGTTGGGGAGCTGTGTGGGGGTATCTGACGGCACAAGGGGTTTGGGAATCTCAGGAGGTGAGATTTCCGATCAATATTTTGGAACTCCGTGCAATTTTCAGAGCTCTTCAGTCTTGGCCTCTTCTCAAGAGAGAGTTGTTCATTTGTTTTCAGATAGACAATGTCACAACTGTGGCATACATCAATCATCAAGGAGGGACTCACAGTCCTCTGGCTATGAAAGAAGTATCTCGAATTTTGGTTTGGGCGGAATCCAGCTCCTGTCTAATCTCTGCGGTTCATATCCCAGGTATGGACAATTGGAAAGCGGATTATCTCAGTCGCCAAACGTTGCATCCGGGCGAATGGTCTCTTCACCCAGAGGTATTTCTTCAGATTGTTCAAATGTGGGAACTTCCAGAAATAGATCTGATGGCTTCTCATCTAAACAAGAAACTTCCCAGGTATCTGTCCAGATCCCGGGATCCTCAGGCGGAGGCAGTGGATGCATTATCACTTCCTTGGAAGTATCATCCTGCCTATATCTTTCCGCCTCTAGTTCTTCTTCCAAGAGTAATCTCCAAGATTCTGAAGGAATGCTCGTTTGTTCTGCTGGTAGCTCCGGCATGGCCTCACAGGTTTTGGTATACGGATCTTGTCCGGATGGCCTCTTGCCAACCGTGGACTCTTCCGTTAAGACCAGACCTTTTGTCTCAAGGTCCTTTTTTCCATCAGGATCTGAAATCCTTAAATTTAAAGGTATGGAGATTGAACGCTTGATTCTTGGTCAAAGAGGTTTCTCTGACTCTGTGATTAATACTATGTTACAGGCTCGTAAATCTGTATCCAGAGAGATATATTATAGAGTCTGGAAGACTTATATTTCTTGGTGTCTTTCTCATCATTTTTCTTGGCATTCTTTTAGAATACCGAGAATATTACAGTTTCTTCAGGATGGTTTAGATAAGGGTTTGTCCGCAAGTTCCTTGAAAGTTCAAATCTCTGCTCTTTCTGTTCTTTTTCACAGACAGATTGCTATTCTTCCTGATATTCATTGTTTTGTACAAGCTTTGGTTCGTATAAAGCCTGTCATTAAGTCAATTTCTCCTCCTTGGAGTTTGAATTTGGTCCTGGGGGCTCTTCAAGCTCCTCCATTTGAACCTATGCATTCATTGGATATTAAATTACTTTCTTGGAAAGTTTTGTTCCTTTTGGCCATCTCTTCTGCCAGAAGAGTTTCTGAATTATCTGCTCTTTCTTGTGAGTCTCCTTTTCTGATTTTTCATCAGGATAAGGCGGTGTTGCGAACTTCTTTTGAATTTTTACCTAAGTTGTGAATTCCAACAACATTAGTAGAGACATTGTGGTTCCTTCATTATGTCTTAATCCTAAGAATTCTAAGGAGAAATCGTTGCATTCTTTGGATGTTATTAGAGCTTTGAAATATTATGTTGAAGCTACTAAGTCTTTCTGAAAGACTTCAAGTTTATTTGTTATCTTTTCCGGTTTTAGAAAGGCCAGAAAACTTCTGCCATTCCT
This sequence comes from Bombina bombina, assembly GCF_027579735.1. Taxonomy (NCBI): domain Eukaryota; kingdom Metazoa; phylum Chordata; class Amphibia; order Anura; family Bombinatoridae; genus Bombina; species Bombina bombina. The sequence continues at coordinate 502,198,031 of NC_069504.1, forward strand.
TTGGCATCTTGGTTGAAATCTTTAATTCATCTTGCCTATGTTGAGTCGGGTAAGACTCCGCCTCATAGGATTACAGCTCATTCTACTAGGTCAGTTTCTACTTCCTGGGCGTTTAGGAATGAAGCTTAGGTTGATCAGATTTGCAAAGCGGCAACTTGGTCCTCTTTGCATACTTTTACCAAATTCTACCATTTTGTTGTATTTTCTTCTTCTGAAGCAGTTTTTGGTAGAAAAGTACTTCAGGCAGCGTTTTCAGTTTGAATCTTCTGCTTATGTTTTTTCATTAAACTTTATTTTGGGTGTGGATTATTTTCAGCAGGAATTGGCTGTCTTTATTTTATCCCTCCCTCTCTAGTGACTCTTGTGTGGAAAGATCCACATCTTGGGTAGTCATTATCCCATACGTCACTAGCTCATGGACTCTTGCTAATTACATGAAAGAAAACATAATTTATGTAAGAACTTACCTGATAAATTCATTTCTTTCATATTAGCAAGAGTCCATGAGGCCCGCCCTTTTTTTGTGGTGGTTATGATTTTTTTGTATAAAGCACAATTATTCCAATTCCTTATTTTATATGCTTTCGCACTTTTTTCTTATCACCCCACTTCTTGGCTATTCGTTAAACTGAATTGTGGGTGTGGTGAGGGGTGTATTTATAGGCATTTTAAGGTTTGGGAAACTTTGCCCCTCCTGGTAGGAATGTATATCCCATACGTCACTAGCTCATGGACTCTTGCTAATATGAAAGAAATGAATTTATCAGGTAAGTTCTTACATAAATTATGTTTTTTCATACATTAATTTACAGTATCCCACAAAAGTGAGTACCCCCCCCCTCACATTTTTTGTAAATATTTTATTATATCTTTTCATGTGACAACGCTGAAGAAATGACACTTTGCTACAATGTAAAGTAGTGAGTGTACAGCCTGTATAACAGGGTAAATTTGCTCTCCCCTCAAAATAACTCCACACGTAACAGGGTAAATTTGCTCTCCCCTCAAAATAACTCCACACTCGGCTATTAATGTCTAAACCATTGGCAACAAAAGTGAGTACACCCCTAAGTGGAAATGTACAAATTGGGCTATTTTCCGTCCCCAATGTCATGTGACTCATTAGTGTTACATGGTCTTGGGTATGAATGAGGAGCAGGTGTGTTAAATTTGGTGTTATCGCTCTCACACTCTCTCATACTGGTCACTGGAAGTTCAACATGGCACCTCATGGCAAATAACTCTCTCTGAGGATCTTAAAAAAAAGAATTGTTGCTCAACATAAAGATGGCCTAGGCTATAAGAAGATTGCCAAGACCCTGAAACTGAGCTGCAGCACGGTGGGCAAGACCATAAAGTGGTTTCACAGGACAGTTTCCACTCGGAAAAGGCCTCGCCATGGTCGACCAAAGAAGTTGAGTGCACGTGCTCAGCGTCATATCCAGAGGTTGTCTTTGGGAAATAGACGTATGAGTGCTGCCAGCATTGCTGCAGAGGTTGAAGGGGTGGGGGGGTCAGCCGGTCAGTGCTCGGACCATACGCCGCACACTGCATCAAATTGGTCTGCATGGCTGTCGTCCCAGAAGGAAGCCTCTTCTAAAGATGATGCACAAGAAAGCCTGCAAACAGTTTGCTGAAGACAAGCAGACGAAGGACATGGATTACTGGAACTGTGTCCTGTGGTCTGATGAGACCAAGATTAACTTATTTGCTTCAGATGGTGTCAAGCGTGTGGGGCGGCAACCAGATGAGGAGTACAAAGACAAGTGTGTCTTGCTTACAGTCAAGCATGGTGGTGGGAGTGTCATGGTCTGGGCCTGCATGAGTGCTGCCGGCACTGGGGAGCTACAGTTCATTGAGGGAACCATGAATGCCAACATGTACTGTGACATACTGAAGCAAAGCATGATCCCCTCCCTTCAGAGACTGGGCCGCAGGGCAGTATTCCAACATAACGACCCCAAACACACCTCCAAGACGACCACTGCCTTGATAAAGAAGCTGAGGGTAAAGGTGATGGACTGGCCAAGCCTGTCTCCAGACCTAAACACTATTGAGCATCTCTGGGGCACCCTCAAACGGAAGGTGGGGGAGCGCAAGGTCTCTAACATCCACCAGCTCTGTGATGTTGTCATGGAGGAGTGGAAGAGGACTCCAGTGGCAACCTGTGATGCTCTGGTGAACTCCATGCCCAAGAGGGTTATGGCAGTGCTGGAAAATAATCGTGGCCACAAAAAATATTGATACTTTGGGCCCAATTTGGACATTTCCACTTAGGGATGTACTCACTTTTGTTGTCAACGGTTTAGACATTAATGGCTGGGAGTTATTTTGAAGAGACAGCAAATTTACACTGTTATACAGGCTGTACACTCACTACTTTACATTGTAGCAAAGTGTAATTTGTTCAGTGTTACATGAAAAGATATAAAAAAATATTTACAAAAATGTGAGGGGTGTACTCACTTTTTTGTGGGATATTGTAGCTATTTGAGCACAACCATTTTCCTTCCATAACAGTTGTTCTAAATGCCATGTGTTCATCTGCCTGAATTTTAAGGGACAGTAAACCATATGTTACACTACAGTGTACATTAGACATTGCAGTACATAGATTTGCTATCTCCTTAAACAGTTTAAATTGCATTGCATATGTTTTGCATCCTTGTGGGTACATATTTATCCAACTAACCGGCTGTTGTTTCTTCACTGACATGGCAGGTGGCACAGGTGAATTGGATTTTGTACCCCCCCCCCATTGCATCTAATGAGGCCTGCACTGTTTTCTTCTACCAGACTACTGGTCTTCAAACCTATCCTTGGGCCACATTTTGAGGATATCTGAACTGGAAAACAGTTGAAATAATCAGCTGATTAGTAAACATGGTTATTTTACCTGCTCCCATCCAAGGTAATCCTAAAAACCTGGCCTGTTGGGGAGGCCTGATGACAGGTTTGAAAACCATTGTACTAGACTGATCATACATATTGGGCTTCAGGACCCAGCATACTGCTTTTTAGTCAAGTTAAAGCGGATACTGAGAGCACTGTAGTTGGATTTAATAGTTTGGGTGGAACAGCATCTGATTGGCTGTACCACCCACAATGTTAGTGATAAAACAGGCTTTTCAAAGGGATGGCTGGTAAATTTAGATAAATAGAACTCCTGTGGGTGCATATTTTCAGATATATCTACATCTATCAGGACTTGATAAACCCAGGGGCTACTGGCTCCTAGAATTTTACTCCTGGCTCCTAACTTTTTTTTTTTTTTTTTAGTTATTCGCCCTATATCTCTATATAGAAATACCACTGTCTTGCTCCTAAATATTCTTACTGGCTCCTTTAAACAGATTTGTTGACCCCTATATAGTTATAATATATAAATACACTGTATGGATGTATGTATATATTTATTTATTAGGGCTGTGCAATTAATTGCATGATGCAATTAATCGCGATATGAGGCTATGCAATATCTAAATCGCACGAGGCTGCAATTTCTTTATCAAAACAAACCACAACAAAAAAGTCTGAAATGTCAGTCACACAAATGCTCCAGTCCAGCCTAGCAAAAACACTGATCACTTTTCCAGGGGGTCGGACCAAGAAGTGACACGTCTGTGTCACAGCACATAACACAGTTCTAAAAAAAAAATCACCGCCATTTTATCACCTTATTGTGTAGTTGCGGGAGCTCCAGCAACAGGTGTGGCAGAACTGGCTACTGTGTAACCACAGCGCAAGCAGCTAATTTAGTTTAAACTAGTTCTGTTTGTATTTTAATGCTCTCAGCTTGTATTGAACAATGAGAAATATGTTTAAAGTGGTCAATTTTGATGAATTGGTGCCTGGTTTTTAATAATCCTATTAAAAACAAGGGCACTTTTATTAATCAAAATTGACATTTCACTAGTTTTTCTTCAAAAACTTACCTTTCAATCCTGGCAGTCGGGCACTAATTCATCAAAATTGACCTTCACTTTAAGCTGCTTTATAGTTTAATGCATTTTTTTTTTAATTGAGAAATGTATGTTTGTTATTTAAAAAAATAATTGCGATTAAAATCGCATTAGCGATATTTCATTGCCAAAAAGCGATATCTGTTTTGTATGTATGTATCTTTCACTCCCTGCGGGGTGTTGTAAGTAGCAAAGTTAGCACATTTAATTTGCAAAAATTACACACATTTTGGGTTATGTGCTAAAAATATCTGAATGGACATTTTATATATCCATGAAAGGTTATTCCTTTAGAGATGGACCTCATTAGTGCTTAGACTATTACTTCTGAGAGAGTAAACCAGGGTAGAGAGAGGGATTGGAGAGGAAAACTGAAAGTTGAGAGAGTGGAGAGAAAAAAAGAAAGAGAAAGTATCTGAGAGAGGTGAGAGTGTAAAGAGAATATATTTCCTGAGAGAGAAGGGAGAGGGCAAAAAAGACAGATTGAAGAGGGGAGGGAGTGTAGAAAGAGTTAAAGGGACAGTCTAGGCCAAAATAAACTTTCATGATTCAGATAGGGCATGTAATTTTAAACAATTTTCCAATTTACTTTTATCACCAATTTTGCTTTGTTCTCTTGGTATTCTTAGTGGAAAGCTTAACCTAGGAGGTTCATATGCTAATTTCTTACACCTTCAAGCCCACCTCCTTTCAGATTGCATTTTTACAGTTTTTCACCACTAGAGGGTGTTCACGTATTTCATATAGATAACACTGTGCTTGTGCACGAGAAGGAACACCCACTGCAAGTGGGAAATATCAGACACTCCCCCCCCCCCCCTGCATATGAAAAAAATATGTCGGTGTTCTCCTAAAACTTTGGAGCTTGGTTAGGAGTCTGAAAATCAGAGCTATGTTATTTAAAAATAAGCAAAACTATACATTGTAAAAAACAAACCGTATGGGCTATATATATATATATATATATATATATATATATATATATATATATATATATATATATATATATATATATATATATATATATATATATATATATAAATGGATCATCTACAAAACATTTATGCAAATATGTTTTCTTTTACAAAGATATGATGAGTCCACAGATTTCATCCTTGTGGGATTTATCCTCCTGCTGACAGGAAGTGGCAAAGAGCACCACAGCAGAGCTGTATATATATAGCTCCTCCCTTCCCCCCCAATCCAGTCATTCTCTTTGCCTATGTTAGTACTAGGAAGAGGTAAAGTGAGGTGTTTTATTTTCTTCAATCAAGAATTTTTTGTTTTAAAATGGTGCCAGTGAGTACTATTTTTCTCAGGGAGAAAATTGTCAGTTCTTCCTAAGAGGAGTGGGGACATTTGATTTTCTGTACTGATGTTGATGATCTTAAAACGTTATCTAAGATCCATGATGGTTCCCACAGCGACTGAAGGTAGTGAAAGAAAATCTTCAGTGTGGAGAATGATGTCTTGATACAAGCAACTTTGAGGTATGTTCAGTCCTTTTAGTTTCTGGGAGACTTGATGCACAGAACAGGCTGACATTTTTACCTTATGGGTAGGGGTAAGCAGTATACACTATGAGTAAAGTATTGGTGTACCTGGAACCCCTTATTTTCTCTTGTAAGGTGTATCCAGTCCACGGATCATCCATTACTTGTGGGATATTCTCATTCCCAACAGGAAGTTGCAAGAGGACACCCACAGCAGAGCTGTAATATAGCTCCTCCCCTAACTGTCATAGCCAGTCATTCTCTTGCAACTCTCAACAAGCAAGGACGTTGTAGGAGAGAATGGTTAAATATAGCTAGTTTATTTTCTTCAATCAAAAGTTTGTTATTTTTAAATACTATCGGAGTTGTGCTATTTTATCTCAGGCAGTAAATAGAAGAAGAATCTGCCTGAGGTTTCTATGATCTTAGCAGGTTGTAACTAAGATCCATTGCTTTTCTCACATATGTCTGAGGGCATTACACAGATGAGGTAACTTCAGCGAGAGAATGGCGTGCAGTTTATTCTGCTATCAGGTATGTGCAGTTATAATTTTTTCTAGAGATGGAAAACACTAGAAAATGCTGCTGATACCGGATTAATGTAAGTTAAGCCTGATTAAAGTGATTTAATAACGACTGGTATCATGCTTACTCCCAGGGGTAATACCCTTATGATATTGCAATATAAAACGTTTGCTGGCATGTTTAATCGTTTTTATATATGCATTGGTGATAAAACTTTATTGGGGCCTAGTTTTTTTCCACATGGCTGGCTTAAATTTTGACTAGAAACAATTTCCACTGTTGTAGTATAAAAGTTACAGTTGGTGCAGTTAAAATTACAAACTGTGACATCCAGCTTCCCTCAAAGGCCCTCTGAATGCTATAGGACATCTCTAAAGGGCCCAAATGCTTTCCAAAGTCGTTTATTGGGGAAGGTAGGGCCACAGCTTGCTGTGGCAGTTGGTTGTGACTGTTAAAAAACGTCTATTTCGTTTTTTTGATCCGTTTTTTGAACTAAGGGGTTAATCATCCATTTGCAAGTGGGTGCAATGCTCTGTTAGCCTATTATACACACTGTAAAAATTTCGTTTGATTTACTGCATTTTTTCACTATTTTTCAAATTCTGACAATTTGTTTCTCTTAAAGGCACAGTACCGTTTTTTATATTTGCTTGTTAACTTGATTTAAAGTGTTTTCCAAGCTTGCTAGTCTCATTGCTATTCTGTATAAACATGTCTGACATAGAAGAAACTCCTTGTTTATTATGTTTAAAAGCCATGGTGGAACCCCCTCTTAGAATGTGTACCAAATGTACTGATTTCATTTTATGCAATAAAGATAATTTTCTGTCTTTCTTTAAAAAATGTATCACCAGAGGAATCTGACGAGGGGGAAGTTATGCCGACTAACTTTCCCCACGTGTAAGACCCTTTGACTCCCGCTTAAGGGACTCGCGCTCAAATGGCGCCAAGTACATCTAGGGCGCCCATAGCGTTTACTTTACAAGACATGGCGGCAGTCATGGATAATACACTGTCAGCGGTATTAGCCAGACTACCTGAATTTAGAGGTAAGCGAGATAGCTCTGGGGTGAGACAAAATGCAGAGCATACTGACGTTTTAAGAACCATGTCTGATACTGCCTCACAATATGCAGAAGCTGAGGAAAGAGAGCTTCAGTCAGTGGGTGATGTTAATGACTCAGGAAAGATACCTGATTCTAATATTTCTACATTTAAATTTAAGCTTGAACACCTCCGCGTGTTGCTTAGGGAGGTTTTAGCTGCTCTGAATGACTGTGATACCATTGCAGTGCCAGAGAAATTGTGTAGACTGGATAAATACTTTGCAGTGCCGGTGTGTACTGATGTTTTTCCAAATACCTAAAAGGTTTACAGAAATTATTAATAAGGAATGGGATAGACCAGGTGTGCCGTTCTCTTCCCCTCCTATTTTTAGAAAAATGTTTCCAATAGACGCCACCACATGGGACTTATGGCAGACAGTCCCTAAGGTGGAGGGAGCAGTTTCTACTCTAGTAAAGCGTACTACTATCCCTGTCGAGGACAGTTGTGTTTTTTTTTTTTTTTAGATCCAATGGATAAAAAATTAGAGGTTACCTTAAGAAAATATTTATTCAACAAGGTTTTATCCTACAGCCCCTTGCATGCATTTCCCCTGTCACTGCTGCTGCGGCGTACTGGTTTGAGTCTCTGGAAGAGGCTTTACAGGTAGCGACTCCATTGGATGACATACTTGGCAAACTTAGAGCACTTAAGCTAGCCAATTCTTTTATTCTGATGCCATTGTTCATTTGACTAAACTAACGGCTAAGAATTCTGGTTATGCTATACAGGCGCGCAGAGCGCTATGGCTTAGATCATGGTCAGCTGACGTGACTTCAAAATCTAAGCTACTTAACATTCCCTTCAAGGGGCAGACCCTATTCGGGCCTGGTTGAAGGAGATTATTGCTGATATCACTGGAGGAAAAGGTTATGCCCTTCCTCAGGACAGGTCCAAATCTAGGGCCAAACAGTCTAATTATCGTGCCTTTCAAAACTTCAAGGCAGGTGCGGCATCAACTTCCTCTAATAATAAACAAGAGGGAACTTTTGCTCAATCCAAGACGGTCTGGAGACCAAACCTGACATGGAAAAAAGGTAAGCAGGTAAAAAAGCCTGCTGCTGCCTCTAAGACAGCATGAAGGAACGGCCCCCTATCCGGGAACGGATCTAGTAGGGGGCAGACTTTCACTCTTTGCCCAGGCGTGGGCAAGAGATGTTCAGGATCCCTGGGCGTTGGAAATTATATCCCAGGGATATCTTCTGGACTTCAAAGCTTCCCCCCCAAAAGGGAGATTTCACCTTTCACAATTATCTGCACACCAGATAAAGAGAGAGGCATTCTTACACTGTGTACGAGTCCTCCTAGTTATGGGAGTGATCCATCCAGTTCCAAAGGAGGAACAGGGACAGGGTTTTTACTCAAATCTGTTTGTGGTTCCCAAAAAAGAGGGAACCTTCAGACCAATTTTGGATCTAAAGATCTTAAATAAATTCCTCAAAGTTCCGTCGTTCAAGATGGAAACTATTCATACCATCCTACCACTGATCCAGGAGGGTCAATATATGACTACAGTGGATCTAAAGGATGCTTATCTTCACATTCCGATACACAAAGATCATCATCGGTTTCTCAGGTTTGCCTTTTAAGACAGGCATTAGCAGTTGTAGCTCTTCCCTTGGGATTAGCTACAGCCCCAAGAATCTTTACAAAGGTTCTAGGGTCACTTATGGCGGTCCTAAGGCCGCGGGGCATAGCAGTAGCCCCTTATTTAGACGACATCCTGATACAGGCATCAAACTTCCAAATTGCCAAGTCTCATACGGACGTAGTACTGGCATTTCTGTGGTCGCATGGGTGGAAAGTGAACTAGGAAAAGAGTTCTCTATCCCCACTCACAAGAGTTTCCTTTCTAGGGACTCTGATAGATTCTGTAGAAATGAAAATTCACCTGACTAAGTCCAGGTTATCAAAGCTTCTAAATTCCTGTCGGGTTCTTCATTCCATTCCGCGCCCTTCGGTGGTTCAGTGTATGGAAGTAATCGGCTTAATGGTAGCGGCAATGGACATAGTGTCGTTTGCACGCTTACATCTCAGACCGCTGCAACTATGCATGCTCAGTCAGTGGAGCGGGGATTACACAGATTTGTCCCCTCAACTGAATCTGGATCAAGAGACCAGGGATTCTCTTCTCTGGTGGCTATCTCGGGTCCATCTGTCCAAAGGTATGACCTTTCGCAGGCCAGATTGGACAATTGTTACGACAGATGCCAGCCTTCTAGGTTGGGGTGCAGTCTGGAACTCCCTGAAGGCTCAGGGATCGTGGACTCAGGAGGAGTCTCTCCTTCCATTAAATATTCTGGAACTAAGAGCGATATTCAAGGCTCTTCAGGTTTGGCCTCAGTTAGCAACTCTGAGGTACATCAGATTTCAGTCGGACAACATCACGACTGTAGCTTACATCAACCATCAATGGGGAACGAGAAGTTCCCTAGAGATGTTAGAAGTTTAAAAAATAATTCGCTGGGCAGAGATTCACTCTTGCCACCTATCAGCTATCCATATCCCAGGTGTAGAGCACTGGGAGGCTGATTTTCTAAGTCGTCAGACTTTTCATCCGGGAGAGTGGGAACTCCATCCGGAGGCATTTGCACAACTGATTCATCGTTGGGGCAAACCAGAACGCCAAGCTTCCGTGTTACGGATCCAGGTCCAGGGATCCCAAGGCGACACTGATAGATGCTCTAGCAGCGCCCTGGTCTTTCAACCTGGCTTATGTGTTTCCACCGTTTCCTCTGCTCCCTCGACTGATTGCCAAGATCAAGCAGGAGAGAGCATCAGTGATTCTGATAGCACCTGCGTGGCCACGCAGGACCTGGTATGCAGATCTAGTGGACATGTCATCCTTTCCACCATGGTCTCTGCCTCTGAAACAGGACCTTCTACTTCAGGGTCCTTTCAACCATCCAAATTTAATTTCTCTGAGGCTGACTGCCTGGAGATTGAACGCTTGATTTTATCAAAGCGTGGCTTCTCCGAGTCAGTTATTGATACCTTAATACAGGCACGAAAGCCTGTCACCAGGAAAATTTACCATAAGGTATGGCGTAGATATCTTTATTGGTGTGAATCCAAGGGTTACTCATGGAGTAAGGTCAGGATTGCTAGGATATTTTCTTTTCTCCAAGAAGGTTTGGAAAAAGGATTGTCAGCTAGTTAAGCGTCTGGCAGATGTTCCAGACACCATGGAGCTTAAAATTGGTTCTTAAGGTTCTTCAAGGAGTTCCGTTTGAACCTCTTCATTCCATAGATATCAAACTTTTATCTTGGAAAGTTCTTTTTTTGGTAGCTATTTCCTCGGCTCGTAGAGTCTCTGAGCTATCTGCCTTACAATGTGATTTTCCTTATCTGATTTTTCATACGGATAAGGTAGTCCTGCGTACCAAACCTGGGTTCTTACCTAAGGTGGTATCTAACAAGAATATCAATCAAGAGATTGTTGTTCCATCCTTGTGTTACACAATTTGGACGTGGTCCATGCTTTAAAGTTTTACTTACAAGCTACTAAAGATTTTCGTCAAACATCTGCTTTGTTTGTTTTCTACTCTGGACAGAGGAGAGGTCAAAAGGCTTCGGCAACCTCTTTTTCTTTTTGACTAAGAAGCTTAATCCGCTTAGGCTATGAGACTGCTGGACAGCAGCCTCCTGAAAGGATTACAGCTCATTCCACTAGAGTTGTGGCTTCCACTTGGGCCTTTAAAAATGAGGCTTCTTTTGATCAGATTTGCAAGCGACGACTTGGTCTTCGCTTCATATTTTTTCAAAATTTTACAAATTTGATACTTTTGCTTCTTCGGAGGCTATATTTGGGAGAGAGGTTTTACGGGCAGTGGTTCCTTCCGTTTAAGTTCCTGCCTTGTCCCTCCCTTCATCCGTGTACTTTAGCTTTGGTATTGGTATCCCACAAGTAATGGATGATCCGTGGACTGGATACACCTTACAAGAGAAAACACAATTTATGCTTACCTGATAAATTTATTTCTCTTGTGGTGTATCCCCTGTCATTTTAAGGCAGGTAATTTTTAAATTTAAACTACAGTAACCACTGCACCCTATGGTTCCTCCTTTCTCGGCTTGTTTTCGGTCAAATGACTGGCTATGACGGTTAGGGGAGGAGCTATATTACAGCTCTGCTGTGGGTGTCCTCTTGCAACTTCCTGTTGGGAATGAGAATATCCCACAAGTAATGGATGATCCGTGGACTGGATACACCACAAGAGAAATACATTTATCAGGTAAGCATAAATTGTGTTTTCTTTAGAAAAAAGGCGCTTGAGAGGTGACATGATTACTTTATATAAATATATTCAAGGCCCATATACAGAGATGGCAGAAGCTCTGTTTATTCCAAGAAAATTGTTTCTGACAAGAGGTCATAATTTAAGGTTGGAGGAAAGGAGATTTAATCTCCTGCAACGGAAACGTTTTTTCACTGTAAGAGCAATAAAATTGTGGAACTCATTACCAAAGGAGGTAGTGAATGCCAATACCATAGATACATTTAAAAATAGTCTGGATAAATTTCTGTATATAAACAAAATTCATGGATATGATTGCTAGTATTAAATGGGTCACATTTTAATGGGGTTATTTAAGCTTAACTGGAGCTTTTTGAAAGTATTTTAGATTTGTATAGGTTGAACTCGATGGACTTCAGTCTTTTTTCAACCTTATCTACTATGTTACCCTTAAAGAGGTATTATCTAAGTTGCCAGTGTTACAGGGTAGACGCAGTAGGTCAGAGGTCAATGTGAATACTGAACCTTCTAATGCTTTATTGGCTATTTGTGATGTACCCTCACAGGGATCTGATTTTGGGGTCAGGGAACTCCTGTCTGAGGGGGAAACTTTCCAATTCGGGAAGTGTTACCTCAGACTGACTCGGACGTCACGTCCTTTAAATTCAAGCTTGAACACCTCCACCTGTTACTTCGGGAGGTCTTAGCGACTCTGTATGACTGTGACCCTATTGTAGTGCCTCCAGAGAAGTTGTGTAAAATGGAGAAATATTTAGAGGTACCCGCTTACACTGTTTTTCCGGTTCCTAAAAGAATCTTGGAAGTTATTAAGAGGGAATGGGACAGATGGGGTATTCCGTTCTCACCCTCTCCTAATTTCAAAAAAATGTATCCCATATCTGACACCGTTCGGGATTCTTGGCAAACAATCCCTAAGGTGGAGGGAGCTATATCTACCCTGGCTAAGCGTACAACTATTCCTATTGAGGACAGTTGTGCTTTTAAAGACCCTATGGATAAGAAATTGGAGGGTCTTCTAAAGAAACTGTTTATTCATCAGGGTTTCCTTTTACAACCAATAGCATGCATTGTGCCAGTTACCACTGTGGCAGCCTTCTGGTTTGAGGCTTTAGAAGAGTCTCTTAAGACTGAGACTCCGTTAGAGGATATTTTAGACAGAATTAAGACTCTTAAGATGGCTAATTCTTTTATTACAGATGCCGCTTTTCAGATTGCCAATTTGGCTAAGAATGCCTGATTTGCTATTTTAGCGCATAGAGCGTTATGGTTAAAATCTTGGTCTGCTGATGTGTCATCTAAGTCGAAGCTTTTGGCTATTCCTTTCAAAGGGAAAACCTTATTTGGGACTGATTTGAAAGAGATCATTTCTGACATTACGGGAGGTAAGGGTCATCTCCTACCTCAGGATAGAACTGCTAAAATGAGGGGTAAACCAAATTTTCGTTCCTTTAGGAACTTTAGGGGAGTCTCCTCTTCTTCCGCCAAGCAGGAAGGGAATTTTGCTCAGGCCAAGTCCGTCTTGAGACCTAACCAGGCTTGGAACATATGTAAACAACCCAAGAAGCCTGCTGTTGCTACCAAACAGCATGAAGAGGGGGGGGGCCACCGATCCGGGACCGGATCTAGTAGGGTGCAGACTTTCTCTCTTTGCCCAGGCTTGGGTAAGAGATGTTCAGGATCCTTGGACACTGGAAATTGTGTCCCAAGGGTATCAGCTGGAATTCAAAGGTTCTCTCCCAAGGGGGAGGTTTATTCTTTCACGATTGTCTGCAGACCAGACAAAAAGAGAGGCGTTCTTACGTTGTGTAAAAGACCTCTCAATTATGGGAGTAATTCGTCCCGTTCCAAGACTGGAACAGGGACAGGGGTTTTACTCAAATCTTTTCGTGGTCCCCAAAAAGGAGGGAATGTTCCGACCCATTTTAGATCTAAAGAGTCTAAACAAGTTTCTCAGAGTCCCATCTTTCAAAATGGAGACTATTCGAACAATTCTGCCATTGATCCCGGATGGTCAATATATGACTACCGTGGACTTGAAGGATGCATGCCTTCATATGCCTATCCACAAGGATCATCATCAGTTCCTAAGGTTTGCCTTCCTGGACAAAATTTTTCTTTTTGTGGCTCTTCCCTTCGGGTTGGCCACAGCACCCAGGATCTTCACAAAGGTTTTAGGGTCCCTTCTGGCGGTTCTTAGGCCGCGGTATTCCAGTGGCACCTTATCTGGACGATATTCTGATCCAGGCGTCTTACCAACTGACAAAGTCTCATACAGACATGGTCCTGTCCTTTTTGAGGACTCACGGGTGGAAGGTGAATCTAGAAAAGAGTTCATTAATTCAACGGACCAAGGTTCCCTTCCTGGGAACTCTAATAGATTCCATATCCATGAAAATCTTCTTGACAGAGGTCAGAAAGTTAAATATTCTGAATACATGCCGAGCCCTTCAGTCCAATCCTCGGCCATCAGTGGCCCAGTGCATGGAGGTAATTGGATTGATGGTGGAGGCAATGGACATCATTCAGTTTGCTCGTTTTCATCTCAGACCACTACAGCTGAGCATGCTCAGACAGTGGAATGGAGATTATACAAATTTGTCTCCTCAGATCGATCTGGATCAGGAGACAAGAGACTATCTTCTTTGCTGGTTGTCTCAGGATCATCTATCCCAAGGGACGTGCTTCCGCAGACCCTCATGGGTGATAGTAATGACAGACGCCAGCCTTCTAGGTTGGTGGTGCAGTCTGGAATTCCCTGAAGGCTCAGGGTGTGTGGACTCAGTCTGAGTTACTTCTTCCAATCAATATTCTGGAATTGAGAGCAATATTCAATGCGCTTCAGGCGTGGCCTCAGTTGGCTTCGGCCAAGTTCATTTTCTTTCAGTCGGACAACATCGCGACTGTAGCTTACATCAATCATCAGGGAGGAACAAGGAGTTCCTTAGCTATGACAGAAGTATCCAAGATAATTCGGTGGGTGGAGGCCCACTCTTGTTATCTGTCAGCAATCTACATCCCAGGAGTGGACAACTGGGAAGCGAACTTTTTAAGCAGACAGACGTTTCATCCGGGGGAGTGGGAGCTCCAACCGGAGATCTTTGCCACTCTGATTCTTAGATGGGGCAGACCGGAGTTGGATCTGATGGCATCTCGTCAGAATGCCAAGCTTCCAAGATATGGATCCAGGTCAAGGGATCCTCAGGCCGAACTGATAGGTGCTTTGGTCGTTCAACCTAGCTTATGTGTTTCCACCGTTTGCTCTCCTGCCTCAGGTGATTGCTCGGATCAAGCAGGAGAGGGCTTCAGTAATTCTAATCGCCTGCGTGGCCTCGCAGGACTTGGTATGCTGATCTAGTGGACATGTCCTCTCTGCCGCCGTGGAAGCTTCCATTGAGGCAGGACCTTTTCATTCAGGGACCCTTCCAACACCCAAATCTAGTTTCTCTGCAACTGACTGCTTGGAGATTGAACGCTTGATTTTATCTAAGCGGGGGTTCTCTGATTCGGTCATTGATACTTTGATTCAGGCTCGTAAGCCTGTTACTAGAAAGATCTACCATAAGATATGGCGTAAATATTTTTATTGGTTTGAATCCAAGGGCTACTCATGGAGTAGAGTTAGGATTCCCAGAATTCTGTCTTTTCTCCAAGAAGGATTGGAGAAAGGGTTATCAGCAAGTTCCTTAAAGGGACAAATTTCTGCTTTGTCAATTTTACTACACAAACGTTTGACAGATGTTCCAGACGTTCATTCTTTTTGTCAGGCTCTGACCAGAATCAAGCCTGTGTTTAGATCAATTGCTCCACCCTGGAGTTTGAATTTAGTTCTTAAACCCCTTTAAATTATTCCCAATGATCCTTTTTAACCTACTAGAGTGTATTAAATTGGTTACAAGTAGCTCCTTTATTCCTATTTCAGCATTTGAAATAGCTGATTTATCCTGTGGTATCGCCACCTATACTGAACAAATTAATACTTGAGTATAGGCAATTGAATAGCCTAAGTATACACAGCCAGCAGTAGAGATTACACTCTCAGTGGGATGCAGGATAGTTAAGTAATAAAATGATAATTTTCCATTGTTCTCTCTATGTATTGAGCTTTGGTGTTCCAGCCAAATTAAAAGATAAGGAAGCAAGTCTGTTTACACAAACTTAGAACATAATGAGATCTGATATCACCTTTAAGTTCAACCCATTGTAATAGGCTGTGGTTTCAAAGCACAAAATCAGCTACTTCATATACACAAATAAGCATGAAAATGGAATTTCTCAAATATTTTATACTCTGCAGTTGTTATAACAAATAATTTAAAATACATTAATGGAAAAACAATTTTACAGTGTACTGTCCCTTTAAGGTTCTTCAAGGGGTTCCGTTTGAACCCATGCATTCCATAGATATTAAGTTACTATCTTGGAAAGTTTTGTTTTTGGTTGCTACTTCTTCTGCTCGTAGAGTTTCTGAACTTTCAGCGTTACAATGTGACTCGCCTTTTCTTATCTTTCATTCTGATAAGGTGGTTTTACGTATCAAGCATGGGTTCCTTCCTAAGGTTGTTTCAAATAAGAATATTAATCAGGAAATTGTGGTTCCTTCATTATGTCCTAATCCTTCTTCTAAGAAGGAGCGTCTGTTACATAACTTGGACGTGGTTCGTGCCCTGAAGTTTTACTTGCAGGCGACTAAAGAATTTCGTCAATCATCTTCATTATTCATTGTGTTTTCTGGAAAGCGTAGGGGCCAGAAAGCTACGGCTATCTCTCTTTCTTTTTGGCTGAAGAGTATCGTCCGTTTGGCATATGAGACTGCTGGATAGCAGCCTCCTGAAAGAATTATGGCTCATTCCACTAGGGCTGTGGCTTCCTCATGGGCTTTTAAAAACGATGCTTCTGTTGAACAGATTTGCAAGGCTGCAACTTGATCGTCTCTTCACACTTTTTCCAAATTTTTCAAATTTGATACTTTTGCTTCTTCTGAGGCTGTTTTTAGGAGAAAGGTTCTTCAAGCAGTGGTGCCTTCCATTTAGGTTCCTGTCTTGTCCCTCCCTTTCATCCGTGTCCTATAGCTTTGGTATTGGTATCCCACAAGTAAGGATGAAATCCGTGGACTCGTCATATCTTTGTAAAAGAAAACTAATTTTATGCTTACCTGATTTATTTCTTTTACCATATGACGAGTCCACGGCCCACCCTGTAATTTTTAAGACAGGTATATATTTATTTTTATTAAACTTCAGTCACCTCTGCACCTTTGGCTTTTCCTTTCTCTTCCTAACTTCGGTCGAATGACTGGATTGGGAGGGAAGGGAGGAGCTATATATATACAGCTCTGCTGTGCTGCTCTTTGCCACTTCCTGTCAGCAGGAGGATAAATCCCACAAGTAAGGATGAAATCCGTGGACTCGTCATATCGTAAAAGAAATAAATTTATCAGGTAAGCATAAATTTCCTTTTTTTTTTGTTGATCTATACACTGTGTGTGTGTGCGTTAAATCCTAAAAAGAAACAGATTGTTTTGCATTGTTTGCAGTTTTTGTTGTCTTGCTAAATGAGCACTATTTGAGAGAGAATAAGGTGTACCAATGGCACTACTTATGAATGCATAGACAATTCCCTCATGTATTAATTATATGATACTATGTTGGGGGTTGGTGCTTTGTACTATACAGTTTAGAGGTTATTCCAACAAGGAGTTGGGGGGGGGGGGGGGGGGGGGAGTACAATTTGTAGCACTCAATGTCTGATATATCAAAAGTGTATCTAAAACAGAGAGGTGTTAAAACGTAACCTTTATTATGTATATAGATAAAAATAATTGTGAAATTTAAACACGCAAATGTCTCCTTTTTTATAATTGTATTTGTAATTTATGATTAAAGACAAAATAAAGTATCAGACAGAGTCTGTATGCATATAGTAAATATTATTCACTAGATTCGTTGGCTTAAATCAATTTTTTAGATTGCCTTTCAACACGACATTAAAATGAATTTACACTGTAATTTTTTTTATATTAATGTATTTTGAATGGCTTGTTATATCAGCTGCAGAGTATAACATTTATGAGAAATTGCATTTTCAGGTTTATGTATATGAAGTAGCTGGTTTTGTGCTTTTATGTTATCACTTAAGTACACACACTTGCTCCCTTATCGTATATTTGTCTGGTAAACCAAAGCTCAATATTTAGAGAGAACAATGGAAAATTATAATTTTATTACTTAACATTTTATTGCCAAACTCCTTGTTGGAATAACTTCTTAAACTAGATTCTTATTTTAGCCTCTGCCTGTAGCTAGATAAGAGAGCTGCCATTGCATGACTTAAGTTTTACTGTCCCATGATTCTGCAGAAAAAGTTTTGTACTGAGCATGGGCAATAAACTGCAGCTACAACAGATGTCTCCAAGCAATCAATTCAAAGTAATAGCTGCTTCTTTGCGTGACCACAGCCCCCATGTACTGCTGTGACAGAAGTAATGAACCCTTTGCAAATTACATAAAAAACAAACAAAAAAAAAACCTTTTAAAATGATGAATGCATCCGGCTCCAAAAATAGCCAAACGATGCTACCAGTGGCTATTTTCTGCATTCATTTATACAGATGACTACCTAATTACTGAAGGTGCGCGTCTACTGGGTAGGGATTTATGGGAAGAAGTACTATAATGCTTTTCCTGTAAAGTATACAGTTCTTTAGACATGCCCCCTGCTTTGAGTATCCTCCTGCCAGAGATTATCTATATAGGAATGCATGGTTAACTTGATGTTATCGATGAACCTTGCTGAGTTATGTTGGCATAACAAACTAATGTTAATTTTGACGGCAGATTTCGTTTTTGTCTTGACTAAAATGCCGTTTTAATTGTATTTTAGTCATCTGAATTGGTTTTAGTTTTAGTCTAGTTTTAGTCGATTTAATCTCCAGTAGATTTTAGTCAACTAAAATCTAAGGGGTTTAGTTAAAGTGTAATGCATTATTTAAGCATTTCTCTATAATTTCCAAACTTATTATATACTCTAGGAGTAAACATAACTCCTGTTATCATTTATAAACATGCAATATAGACACAGATTTAGCCGTTGTGATATATATATATATATATATATATATATATATATATATATATATATATATAACATCTTTATTAAACTTCTAGTTAAATAAAACCAAGATTCATAAACAAACAGAAGTGCAACTTTAAAATATAAAAAAAAACAAAAAACTGTAAACTGTATTGCACATATTACCCAATATAAAAACTTTAACTTTTCTCTGTTAATAATTTAACACAAGTATCAAGTAACTCAACACCACAAAAAACGTTTCTGCAGCTGGCACAGCATAACATAACTTAAACCCATACTCGTGGGTTATGCTTATTTCTATAGAAAGAATCAATTGATCACAGATTAGAAAAAATTTCAGCAACGATATTAGCACTGCTCTAGAACTTCCAAACTCATTTATATACTCCTGGAGTAAAGGTTTATTAACCTGTTTTTATTTATGGTATTAAAGTTTGAAAGCACAATACAGATTTAACTGTTGTGGTATATAACATGTCTTTATCTTAAAATTTAATAAAATTTAAGTTTCGGAAATTTTACAAAAGAGCAGTAATTAGATATGTATTGATTATAACACCTTGCATAAAATGTTTTTGTCAGAAAATTTTGATTTAGTCAGCCATTTGACTAAAATGCATTTTAGTTTTAGTCGTATTTTATGCACGAGTCTTGGCGCGAGTCACCATTTTCCCCATCTTCATTACCACTGCTCCTTGCTCAGCTTGCCACGTAGGGACAGCATTGGTAACACAAAGGGCTGGAGAGTATTTGGCTGACTACTCTGACCCCTGCATTAACAGTAGGACACAACATTAGGGGGGTTATTTAAAGCTACCCACCCCATATACATTTTGAGTGGACCTCCCTATTGCATTGCATTAATACAGGACAGACATACAGCACATGACTTGGCCATTTAGAGACCCTTCTGACCTGATTTGAGGAGCAAGATACCACAGGTGGAAATACCATTTGACTGCCAGAGAGACTGCATAAGGTTTTAAGGGAGCTGCAGTGGGACACTGTTACTGAAAGGTACTTTGGCACTCTTCCCCTCCTTTCCTGCTGAGCGTAGTATTAGTGGGTCATATCCCAGCTCCTTTTGCCCTCCTGGTCCAGTGGTGACACCTGCCCTGGGGAGTAGTGCCTTCATCGGATATCATCTGCACTAACACACTTGGGCATAGGTTACAGTAGACCGTCTTTGATCAAAGATGGCTCATTCCAATAGAAATAAAGCAACAGCAGAGACTTACTGAGGGCCCCAAATGCACAGTTGCTGATCACTTTAACAGCAAGATGCAGCTGGACAGACGGCTCAGAAGATGATTCTAGGGAATCCTATCTGACATACAAAGATATACCAGACATGGAATCCCCAACTAGGGCAAGATCATCACATTCAGATTCACAAGTCCTTGAATCCTTAAATGCATTATCTTCAAAAAAAAAAAAATATCCACTATTATTCACTCAAAAATGAGATAAGAAACTCTGTAGCTGAATTACGGAGAGATCTGAATACACAGGGCGAAAGAACAGAGGCATTAGAAAGGAAACAAGAAGATCTTGCTATAGACCAAGCAAACTTGTTATCATCCGCTCAAACTCTAGCGGAAAACCTAGCAGATCTAGAATCCAAAATAGCTGATATAGAAGATCTCGTTGCAACAATGTGCAAATCCGGGGTATTCCTGAGGATATCGGCACTGCAGAATTAACTGCATATCTCATGAGCTTGTTTAAGGAACTTTTGGGCCCCCTGCAGGATTCGGAAGCCTTGAATAGATAGGGCTCATAGAGCACTTTGGCCTAGATCAGCGTCCACGGATCTACCTAGAGATGTCATCATAAGACTCCATTACTTCACCTTCAAAGAGCGCTTACTCAGAGCAGCATTCACCAATAAGTCATTTTTTAGAAAAAGTTGCAGACATCAAGTTGTTTCCTGACCTTTCTTCGTTCACGCTTGCAAAAAGATCATTTGCTCCTATCACACAGAATTTAAGGAAATCAGGGATAAAATACAGATGGGGATTCCCAGTGAAGCTGTTCTTTCAGCATGATGACACGAATTATGTTGCTGCTTCATTGGATCAAGGACTGAAGTTGCTGTCATCCTTGGGTTTGGGTGCACAGGCCCCTCATCCAGACATGGCTCCTGAAACATCAAAGAACCTCCTAACAAAGAGGCCAAACAGACAGCAAGACAGAGCGAATTTAGACACTAACGGGGATTGAGAGTTCCCCTGTCACTTCATTTGTTCTAGTTATATTGCTAAATCCCACAGTTGTCTCAGTATGGGATAGTCATTATGCAAATTTACAAAAGAGGAGGTGGTAAGATCGTAACCTTCACTGAACTTACCTTCCTTAAACAGCTAATTACAATGTTTGTTTTTAGCTAAGTTGTGCGTTAGTAAACGCTTTAAGGAGAGCTTGGTTGTAGCTCTCGTATAAAACGGCTCTGGTTACATGTAAAACTCAGTTACCTATTCTCATTGTCTCCAGAGTTTTTAGTTACCCAGCAAGACCTGGATGCATGGTGGGAGCGTAGATGTTCCATGATTGGTTATAAGTTAACTTTATATTCCTATTTCTAGAGTGGGAAGTGTTGGGTTTTCACTAGGGCTATTGAATCTACACATTAAAGGAAGTCTGATCAGTTCCTGAGGGAGGAAGGCCTAAGTGGGATATTAACATTAAAAAAGAAGGGGAAAAAGTAATGGGGGACACAATCTAGTATGTTATTTTTCCAATGTTTTATGCTCTATTAAAAGTTGCATTTTAATGATGGTAAAGACATTACTGATAAGTAATAGACAGTTAAAGGGACAGTCTACACCAGAATTGTTATTGTTTTAAAAGATAGATAATCCCTTTTTTACCCACTCCCTCAGTTTTGCATAGCCAACAGTTATATTTATATATTTTTTACCCCTGTGATTATCTTAAATCTGAGCCTCTGAAAACTGCCCCTTTTTTCAGTTCTTTTTACAGACTTGCAGTTTAGCCAATCAGTGGTAGCTCCCAGGTAACTTCACGTGCATGAGCACAGTGTTATCTATATGAAATTCATGAACTAACACCCTCTAGTGGTGAAAAACCTGTTAAAATGCATTCTTAAGAGGTGGCCTTCAAGGTCTAAGAAATTTAGCATATGAACCTCCTAGGTTAAGCTTTCAACTAAGAATACCAAGAGAACAAAGCAAAATTGGTGATAAAAGTAAATTGGAATATTGTTTAAAATTACATGCCCTATCTGAATCATGAACGTTTATTTTGGACTAGACTGTCCCTTTAAGATAAGCATAATTTTAAATTTTTAGATCTTGCTTCCAAGAAATATATAAAAAAAGTTGGTAACCAGTTAAGTTAATTGGATTCTTGCTACCTAATGTGTTATGAAAAATGTACTAGCCTAATATAAGTAATTTATGGACTGCAAAATTTAATTGTTGGGACACTATATCCCCTACACTAAGCCCCCCTTCTAATGTTACTGATAAAACTTATAATTTATCACAGACTTCCTCACCTATACAATGCAAGAATTTCCGCAACTTTAAGGTATACGATTTTAAACTATAAAAATAAAACTACTCTATAATTTGCACTTTTCTCACCCCCCCCTCTCTAATTGATTCACCCATTTTGGTTAATTCAGTAGCGGAATAAACCAGCTTTTCAGTCAGCATCAATATAATTTGAGTCCACAAAATTTATGAGCCTACGACTTGAGAATATATATAGTAGTTTATACATATGTAAACAAGATTTCCAAAAATAAGGGAGACAGTGATTCATCTTATATATTGTAAACACTTGCCGTCTGACTCCCTCTGATGTATATCCCAAATTTGACATGGGCAACTTGAATGAATCAGTATTCTAGATTGTTGACATCTTATGCAATTAACCACATCTCATCATTTTTCAGAACTCTCATGGAAGATATCATCCTATAAGGCGATATAATTTATCGGGGAGTAAGATTTTATTTTTCTAATGTAGATTAAAAAAGGTATCCTATTTCTATGCATTTTGAGATTTATTTAGATATAATAGAATATCTGTTTGAAAGGTATCTTACGATATATTGTCGGTAATCTCCAAAAATGTTTTGCAAAACGTTCTTATACGAAGAAGTATGTAACAGTTAACTTTACTTTATTGTTATTTTAACCCAATAATGTGAGATCGTCAAATATGATGTATGGAAAACTTGTAGTTACAAAAACAGAAAAAAAAAAGTATATGCAAAGTGGTGTTATTCGAAATACCTCAATAAAAAACTTTGATTTTAAAAAACCAAACCAAAACAAAAACTCCTTTTCTCTTGTTAAGTGTATCCAGTCCACGGATCATCTATTACTTATGGGATATTAACTCCTCCCCAACAGGAAGTGCAAGAGGATTCACCCAGCAGAGCTGCTATATAGCTCCTCCCCTAACTGCCATTACCAGTCATTCTCTTGCACCCAACAAATAGATAGGATGTGTGAGAGGACTGTGGTGATTATACTTAGTTTCATACCTTCAATCAAAAGTTTATTTTATAATAGCACCGGAGTGTGTTATTCCTTCTCTGGTAGAATTTGAAGAAGAATCTACCTGAGTTTTTCTATGATTTTAGCCGGAGTAGTTAAGATCATATTGCTGTTTCTCGGCCATCTGAGGAGAGGTAAACTTCAGGGGACAGCGGGCAGATTAATCTGCAAAGAGGTATGTAGCAGCTTATTATTTTCTGACAATGGAATTGATGAGAAAATTCTGCCATACCGATATAATGTAAACTCAGCCTTAAATGCAGTAGCAGCAACTGGTATCAGGCTGTCATGTATGTATATTTTACACTTCAGTATTCTGGGGAATGGCACTTCACTGGAATTATACTGTATGCATAAAACTTTAGCCTAATTTGCAGGGACTAGCAACAGGCTTTTTAATAACACTCAATTTATTAATGTTAAACGTTTTTTGCTGGCATGTAAAATCGTTTAATTTTCTGAGGTACTGGGTGAAAAAATGTTTTGGGCACTATTTTTTTCCACTTGGCAGTCGTTTTATTTAATTTATGACAGTTTACTGATCTCTCTCACTGTTATGTGTGAGGGGGAGGGGCCTTTTTTGGCGCTTTTGCTACGCATCAAAAAATTCAGTCAGAAGTTTATTGTCTTCCCTGCATGATCCGGTTCATCTCTACAGAACTCAGGGGTCTTCAAAACTTGTTTTGAGGGAGGTAATCACTAACAGCAGAGCTGTGAGATTGTAGTTGACTGTGATAAAAAAACGTTTATTTCTGTATTTTTTTTTCTGCTATCAGGGTTAGTTATCCTTTGCTAAAATTGTGTTTTTTACAAAGATTTGATGCTATAACTTTTCAGTTTATTAATTTTCAACTGTCATAACTTTTTCTGTGCTTCTTATAGGCACAGTACGTTTTCATATTATAGTAAATTACTTGAAAAGTATTTCCAAGTTGCTAGTTTATTTGCTAGTGTGTTAAACATGTCTGATTCAGAGGAAGATATCTGTGCTATATGTGCTAAAGCCAAAGTGGAGCCCAATAGAAATTTATGTACTAACTGTATTGATGCTACTTTAAATAAAAGTCAATCTGTACAAATTGAACATATTTCACCAAACAACGAGGGGAGAGTTATGCCGACTAACTCGCCTCACGTGTCAGTACCTGCATCTCCCGCTCGGGAGGTGCGTGATATTGTAGCGCCGAGTACATCTGGGCGGCCATTACAAATCACATTACAGGATATGGCTACTGTTATGACTGAAGTTTTGGCTAAATTACCAGAACTAAGAGGTAAGCGTGATCACTCTGGGGTGAGAACAGAGTGCGCTGATAATATTAGGGCCATGTCAGACACTGCGTCACAATTTGCAGAACATGAGGACGGAGAGCTTCATTCTGCGGGTGACGGTTCTGATCCAAACAAACTGGATTCAGATATTTTAAATTTAAGCTGGAAAACCTCCGTGTATTACTAGGGGAGGTGTTAGCGGCTCTGAATGATTGTAACACAGTTGCAATACCAGAGAAAATGTGTAGGTTGGATAAATATTTTGCAGTACCGGCGAGTACTGACGTTTTTCCTATACCTAAGAGACTTACTGAAATTGTTACTAAGGAGTGGGATAGACCCGGTGTGCCGTTCTCACCCCCTCCGATATTTAGAAAGATGTTTCCAATAGACGCCACCACACGGGACTTATGGCAAACGGTCCCTAAGGTGGAGGGAGCAGTTTCTACTTTAGCTAAGCGTACCACTATCCCAGTGGAGGATAGCTGTGCCTTTTCAGATCCAATGGATAAAAAGTTAGAGGGTTACCTTAAGAAAATGTTTGTTCAACAAGGTTTTATATTGCAACCTCTTGCATGCATTGCGCCTGTCACGGCTGCAGCAGCATTTTGGTTTGAGTCTCTGGAAGAGACACTTGAATCAGCTCCATTAGATGAGATTACACACAAGCTTAAAGCCCTTAAGTTAGCTAACTCATTTATTTCAGATGCCGTAGTACATTTAACTAAACTTACGGCTAAGAATTCCGGATTCGCCATTCAGGCACGCAGAGCACTGTGGCTAAAATCCTGGTCAGCTGAAGTTACTTCTAAATCTAAATTGCTTAATATACCTTTCAAAGGGCAGACCTTATTCGGGCCCGGGTTGAAAGAAATTATCGCTGACATTACAGGAGGTAAAGGCCATGCCCTTCCTCAAGACAGAGCCAAACCTAAGGCTAGACAGTCTAATTTTCGTTCCTTTCGTAATTTCAAAGCAGGAGCAGCATCAACTTCCTCTGCACCAAAACAGGAAGGAGCTGTTGCTCGCTACAGGCAAGGCTGGAGACCTAACCAGTCCTGGAACAAGGGCAAGCAGGCCAGGAAACCTGCTGCTGCCCCTAAGACAGCATGAATCGAGGGCCCCCGATCCGGGAACGGATCTAGTGGGGGGCAGACTTTCTCTCTTCGCCCAGGCTTGGGCAAGAGATGTCCAGGATCCCTGGGCGTTAGAGATCATATCTCAGGGATACCTTCTAGACTTCAAATTCTCTCCCCCAAGAGGGAGATTTCATCTGTCAAGGTTGTCAACAAACCAAATAAAGAAAGAGGCGTTTCTACGCTGCGTACAAGATCTTTTATTAATGGGAGTGATCCATCCGGTTCCACGGTCGGAACAAGGACAAGGGTTTTACTCAAATCTGTTTGTGGTTCCCAAAAAAGAGGGAACTTTCAGGCCAATCTTGGATTTAAAGATCCTAAACAAATTCCTAAGAGTTCCATCGTTCAAAATGGAAACTATTCGGACAATTTTACCCATGATCCAAAAGGGTCAGTACATGACCACAGTGGATTTAAAGGATGCTTACCTTCACATACCGATTCACAAAGATCATTACCGGTATCTAAGGTTTGCCTTTCTAGACAGGCATTACCAGTTTGTAGCTCTTCCATTCGGATTGGCTACGGCTCCGAGAATCTTCACAAAGGTTCTGGGTGCTCTTCTGGCGGTACTAAGACCGCGAGGAATTGCGGTAGCTCCGTACCTAGACGACATTCTGATACAAGCTTCAAGCTTTCAAACTGCCAAGTCTCATACAGAGTTAGTACTGGCATTTCTAAGGTCGCATGGATGGAAGGTGAACGAAAAGAAGAGTTCTCTCTTTCCACTCACAAGAGTTCCCTTCTTGGGGACTCTTATAGATTCTGTAGAAATGAAGATTTACCTGACAGAAGACAGGTTAACAAAGCTTCAAAATGCATGCCGTGTCCTTCATTCCATTCAACACCCGTCAGTAGCTCAATGCATGGAGGTGATCGGCTTAATGGTAGCAGCAATGGACATAGTACCCTTTGCACGCCTACATCTCAGACCGCTGCAATTGTGCATGCTAAGTCAGTGGAATGGGGATTACTCAGACTTGTCCCCTACTCTGAATCTGGATCAAGAGACCAGAAATTCTCTTCTATGGTGGCTTTCTCGGCCACATCTGTCCAGGGGGATGCCATTCAGCAGGCCGGACTGGACAATTGTAACAACAGACGCCAGCCTACTAGGTTGGGGCACTGTCTGGAATTCTCTGAAGGCTCAGGGACAATGGAATCAGGAGGAGAGTCTCCTACCAATAAACATTCTGGAATTGAGAGCAGTTCTCAATGCCCTTCTGGCTTGGCCCCAGTTAACAACTCGGGGGTTCATCAGGTTTCAGTCGGACAACATCACGACTGTAGCTTACATCAACCATCAGGGAGGGACAAGAAGCTCCCTAGCAATGATGGAAGTATCAAAGATAATTCGCTGGGCAGAGTCTCACTCTTGCCACCTGTCAGCAATCCACATCCCGGGAGTGGAGAACTGGGAGGCGGATTTCTTAAGTCGTCAGACTTTTCATCCGGGGGAGTGGGAACTTCATCCGGAGGTCTTTGCCCAAATACTTCGACGTTGGGGCAAACCAGAGATAGATCTCATGGCGTCTCGACAGAACGCCAAGCTTCCTCGTTACGGGTCCAGATCCAGGGATCCGGGAGCGGTTCTGATAGATGCTTTGACAGCACCTTGGACCTTCGGGATGGCTTATGTGTTTCCACCCTTCCCGATGCTTCCTCGATTGATTGCCAGAATCAAACAGGAGAGAGCATCAGTGATTCTAATAGTGCCTGCATGGCCACGCAGGACTTGGTATGCAGATCTAGTGGACATGTCATCCTGTCCACCTTGGTCGCTACCTCTGAAACAGGACCTTCTGATCCAGGGTCCCTTCAAACATCAAAATCTAATTTCTCTGAAGCTGACTGCTTGGAAATTCAACGCTTGATTTTATCAAAACGTGGTTTTTCTGAGTCAGTTATTGATACCTTAATACAGGCTAGGAAGCCTGTTACCAGAAAGATTTACCATAAGATATGGCGCAAATACTTATATTGGTGCGAATCCAAGAGTTACTCATGGAGTAAGGTTTGGATTCCGAGGATATTGTCTTTTCTACAAGAAGGTTTAGAAAAGGGTTTATCCGCTAGTTCCTTAAAGGGACAGATTTCAGCTCTGTCCATTCTTTTACACAAACGTCTGTCAGAAGTTCCGGACGTTCAAGCTTTTTGTCAGGCTTTAGCTAGGATCAAGCCTGTGTTTAAAACTGTTGCTCCACCATGGAGTTTGAACTTAGTTCTTAATGTTTTACAGGGGGTTCCGTTTGAACCCCTTCATTCCATTGATATCAAGTTGTTATCTTGGAAAGTTCTGTTTTTAATGGCGATTTCCTCGGCTCGAAGAGTCTCTGAGTTATCTGCCTTACATTGTGATTCTCCTTATCTGATTTTTCATTCAGACAAGGTAGTTCTGCGTACTAAACCTGGGTTCCTACCTAAGGTGGTCACTAACAGGAATATCAATCAAGAGATTGTGGTTCCATCTTTGTGTCCTAATCCTTCTTCGAAAAAGGAACCTCTGCTACACAATCTAGATGTAGTCCGTGCCCTGAAATTTTATCTACAGGCAACTAAGGATTTTCGACAAACGTCTTCCCTGTTTGTCGTTTATTCTGGTCAGAGGAGAGGTCAAAAAGCTTCGGCTACCTCTCTCTCCTTTTGGCTTCGTAGCATAATACGGTTAGCCTATGAGACTGCTGGACAGCAGCCTCCTGAAAGAATTACAGCACATTCTACTAGAGCTGTGGCTTCCACTTGGGCCTTTAAGAATGAGGCTTCTGTTGAACAGATTTGCAAGGCTGCAACTTGGTCTTCTCTTCATACATTTTCCAAATTTTACAAAGTTGACACTTTTGCTTCTTCGGAGGCTGTTTTTGGGAGAAAGGTTCTTCAGGCAGTGGTTCCTTCCGTATAAAGAGCCTGCCTGTCCCTCCCGTCATCCGTGTACTTTAGCTTTGGTATTGGTATCCCATAAGTAATGGATGATCCGTGGACTGGATACACTTAACAAGAGAAAACATAATTTATGCTTACCTGATAAATTTATTTCTCTTGTAGTGTATCCAGTCCACGGCCCGCCCTGTCACTTTAAGGCAGGTAATTTTTCCATTAAACTACAGTCACCACTGCACCCTATGGTTTTCCTTTCTCTGCATGTTTTCGGTCGAATGACTGGTAATGGCAGTTAGGGGAGGAGCTATATAGCAGCTCTGCTGGGTGAATCCTCTTGCACTTCCTGTTGGGGAGGAGTTAATATCCCATAAGTAATGGATGATCCGTGGACTGGATACACTACAAGAGAAATAAATTTATCAGGTAAGCATAAATTATGTTTTTGTTTTCCCCCAAAACATAAATGCTCTGCCCCACCCCATTAATCCACTCATGCTATAATACACTTGTGGTTCTTGGATAATTATTAAATGTATGGTGTGAACTAGTGTTGAAGACACAAGCTGCATATTAAACTCTTTGAGTGACACTTGTTGCATTTTGTTTCTAAGGAACATCCTGTTAAATGATCACACGCTGATTGACGCCTTTATTTTACTAAAATGAGACACCTATAATTATGTTTAAATCATTATTTAAAGTCTTCGAATGTAGTGATTTCAGATGTGGGGAATGGTTTTGATCTTTAGTGCCTTGCTTTTTGGCACTGTGGTTACAGTGCAAGTTTACTCCAAGCAAAAGACCTATTTCTCTCTTCCATTAAAAGGGACATAGAGCACTTTCTTTTTGCATTTATGTGTTAGATTATTTATTTGTGCATTTTTGTATGCATATAACTCTTTAACCTCTGTAAAGGGATTGAGCACACAGTCCGCTCCAGAGTAACAATGGCTGAGACCTAGCTGAACATACTGTGTGAACCAATGACGCAAGGTATGTGTGTCTAACCACCAATCGCCATTTAGCTCCAAGTAGTGAATTGCTGCTTCTGAGGCTACCTACGTATGCTTTCAATGAAGAATACCAAGAGGACTAAGTAAATTGAAAAGTCTTTTAAATTGCATGCTCTATTTAACCCCTTAATGACACACTTCGTACAGGGTATATCATACACAAACTGGTCATTAAAGACCAACGACGTACACACTACGTCGTTAGGGGTTTAAAACTGCTGGAAGCTATCCTCAAGGTATTGCTGTGATGCCTCGATATTGAGACATCACTGCAATACTTTTTTTGGCACACCGATGCAGAGAGGGTCACTCTGTGGCCCTCTCTGCATCGGCCAATAATGGTGCTGATCGTTTTGTGGGTGGGAGCAGCTGCAGGGAGGCCCGCCCATCGCTGGACTAGTTCTGGCAAGGTGGGCGGGAGCTCGCGAGGGGGGGGGGGGTCGTGTCCGACCGACCGATGCTGGATCTATGCAGGAGGGAGAGGGAAAATATTGTTTGGAAAAGGGATCTGGGAGGGGGTAGAATATTGAGGGGGACAGCTACACTACGGAACAATGGGGTAAAATAAAAAAAGCAAATTTTGTTTAATTGGGTAGTACCTAAAATGGCCACAAATAGGAAGAGGGGGAGGTTAAGAGAGATGTTAGGGGGGAACCTACACTGCAGATACGATGTAGTTAAAAAAACAAACAAAAACTTTTTGGTTATTGGTAGACTTTCTGCTAGTACTTTAAGGGACACTCAATCAAAATTAAACTTTCATTATTCAGATAGAGCATGCTATTTTAAACAACTTTCCAATTTACTTCAATTAACAAAATGTGCACAGTCTTTTTATATTTTAAACTTTTCGAGTCACCAGCTCCTACTGAGCATGTGCAAGAATAAGTGTGTATGCATTTGTGAATGGCTGATGGCTGTCACATGGTACGTGTATGCATTTGTGATTGGCTGATGGCTGTCACATGGTACAGGGGGACTGGAAAAAGACATAACTTTTCAAATTGTCAGAGAAAAAATCTACTACTCATTTGAAGTTCAGACTAAGTGCTATTGCATTGTCTTATCTTGCATTTGTTGATTATGCAAATCTACTGTGTTGACTGGTCCTTTAAGATGGCGGTGACAATTGTGGGATGGGGGAGGGAAAAGAGCTGTTTGTGAGGGGTCAGTGGGTGGGATGTGTCGGGTGGGAGGCTGATCTTTACACTAAAACTAATATTAACCCCTTCACTGCTGGGCATAATAAAAGTGTGTTCCGCAGCGACATTTAGCTGCCTTCTAATGATCAGAAAGCAACGCCAAAGCCATATGTGCTATTTCTGAACATAGGGGATCCCTGAGAAGCATTTACAACCATTCGTGCAATAATTGCACAAGCTGTTTGTAAATAATTTCAGTAAGAAACCTAAAGTTAGTGAAAAAGTTAGATTTTATTTTTTTTTATCGCATTTGGCGGTGAAATGGTGGTATGAAATATACCAAAATGGGCCTAGATCAATACTTTGGGTTGTCTAATAAAAAAAAAAATATACATGTCAAGGGATATTCAGGGATTCCTGAAAGATATCCGTGTTCCAATGTAAATAGCGCTTATTTTGAAAAAAAAAAAATGGTTTAGAAATAGCAAAGTGCTACTTGTACTTATTGCCCTATAACTTGCAAAAAAAGCAAAGAACATGTAAACTTTGGGTATTTCTAAACTCAGGACAAAATTTAGAAACTATTTAGCATGGGTGTTTTTTGGTGGTTGTAGATGTGTAACAGATTTTGGGGGTCAAAGTTAGAAAAAGTGTTTTTTTGTTTTTTTTTTTTGTTTCATTATATTTATATTTTTTTTTATAGTAAATTATGAAATATGATGAAAATAATGGTATCTTTAGAAAGTCCATTTAATTGCTAGAAAAACGGTATATAATATGTGTGGGTACAGTAAATGAGTAGGAGGAAAATTACAGCTAAACACACACCGCAGAAATGTAAAAATAGCCCTGGTCCTTAAGGGTAAGAAATTGAAAAATGGCTTTTTCCTTAAGGGGTTAAACCATTAAAGTTAGAGCATTACATTTTAAACAACTTCTGTTCGCTTGGTATTCCTTGTTATAGAGTAGACCTAGGTGAGCTCAGGAGCATACATTTGTGTCTAGCCATCTGGCAGCCTTGTTTGCAACATTGTTTATAGACTATAAAGACATGTGCATGATCCTATCATCAACCTACCTAGCGTTATGATTAAAGTGAATGTAAACTTTGACGAATGTGTGCCCGGTTTTTAAAAATCCTATTAAAAACAGGGGCACTTTAATTCATTAAAGTTTCCTTTTCAGCGGTCAGAAATAAAGAATCTGGCTTCCTCCAATCATGGTTTCCCCCCCCCTCCCCCCCCCCGAGAGCAAACATTGCCTGAGGCCATGCCTTGATTGGAGAGAGCTGGATTCTTCATTTCTGACGTATGAAGAGACGAGCGGCAGGCGGGGGAATCTCTGGTCCGACTTTCAAGACGAAAAGGTAAATATTTTAACAAAACTGGTGAAATGTAAACTTTGATGAATGCAAGTGCAAGTATCGGACACATATTCGTCAAACTTTACATTCACTTTAAGCAAAATATACCAAGTATACAAATGTTGTAATTTTTAAATTTCAGAGTTGTTTAAAATTGCATGGTCAATCTGAATCATGAGTTTAATTTTGACTTTGCTTTCCCTTTAATTTTGATTGTCTTGTTCCTTTAACAAAATAAAAGTTGTCTCCTTGCATTGTTTATATAGATTTCTACACAATATGAACAGAACCAAATAAAGCTGGGTTTAGAGCCTAAAACCAATATTTTTGTACGCAAGACTCCAGATATTGGCCATTGTTGACTTTAAAGTATTCATGTAGATTTACTTGTTATAGTAGTATCGTTTGCTCTTTTGATATGGGCACACATCTTTGTAGATCACCCCTTAACGAGCAGCGCAGTACCCTGTACGACTGATCATTAAGCCCTTAAGGACCCGCGCAGTACCCCTGTACAATGCTGCTGTCCTTGGCTTCCCTCTCCCGCGATCTCCCCCAAAAAAGCGAGGACTGCGCTCTTTCTGCATACCCTACAAGTGAGGCAATGCTCTGCATCGGGCAGCAGTGGTGCCGATCGTTGGTGGTGAGGGAGGGTAAGGAGGAAGGCCCATCACTGGAGGGGGGCGGGAGCGGGTGAGACGGCTATACTGCAGAAAAAAAAAGCTTAGAACGGCAGGGAGTGGGGAGGAGGGGGAGAGGAGATTAGAGGGGGGGTAAATGATCGGAGAGGGAGGGTAGGGTAATGAGGGGGGAAGCTAAACTACAGAAAAATATTTTTATTAAATAAATAAAAAAAAGGCTACTGGGTACTGACAGACAGCTGCCAGTACCTAAGATGGCGGATCTAGTTAGAGGGGGGGGGGGAGGGTTAGAGAGCTTTTGGGAGGGATCAGGGAGGTGGGAAGGTAAGGGGGTAATCCTACACTGAAGAAAATATTAATACAATTTTTTTGTGTAAAAATAAATAAATAAATAAAACTTCAAACTGTATACTGTCAGACTGCCAGTACTTAAGATGGGGTGACCATTTGGAAGGGTGGGGGAGGGAAGAGAGCTATTTTAGAGTGATTAGGGAGGGATCGGGGTGGGAGGCTAACCTCTGCACTAAAGCTAAAATTTACCTTACACGCTACCTAATTAACACCTTCACTGGTGACAATAAACGTGTGCTGCGCAGCTGCAATTAGCGGCCTTCTAATTACCAAAAAGCAATGGAAAAGCCATAGATGTCTATTTCTGAACAAAGGGGATCCCAGAGAAACTTTAACATTCATTTTTGCCATGATTGCACAAGCAGTTTGTAAATAATTTTGGTGAGAAACCTAAGGTTTGTGAAAAAGTTAATTTCTCTTGTTAAGTGTATCCAGCCCACGGATCATCCATTACTTATGGAATATATTCTCCTTCCCAACAGGAAGCTGCAAGAGTCCACCCACAGCAAAGCTGCTATATAGCTCCTCCCCTAACTGCCATATTCAGTCATTCTCTTGCAAGCCTCAACATAGATAGGAGGTCGTGAGAGTCTGTGGTGCTTTCTACTTAGTTTATTCTTCAATCAAAAGTTTGTTATTTTTAAATGGCACCGGAGTGTGCTGTTTATCTCAGGCAGTATTTGGAAGAAGAATCTGCCTGCGTTTTTTCTATGATCTTAGCAGACGTAACTAAGATCCATTTGCTGTTCTCACACATTCTGAGGAGTGAGGTACTTCAGAGGGGGAATGGCGTGCAGGTTTTCCTGCAGATAAGGTATGTGCAGTAAAATATTTTTCTAGGAATGGAATTGACTAAGAAAATACTGCTGATACCGAAGTAATGTAAGTAAAGCCTTAAATGCAGCGATAGCGACTGGTATCAGGCTTATTAATAGAGATACATACTCTTATAAAAATGTGTTTTTAAAACGTTTGCTGGCATGTTTAATCGTTTTTTAACGTACATTGGTGATAACACTGTAATGTTGGTATAGCCTTAAATGCAGTAAAAGCGACTGGTATCAGGCTTATTAATAGAGATACATACTCTTGTAAAAATGTGTTTTAAAACGTTTGCTGGCATGTTTAATCGTTTTTTAACATATGTTTGGTGATAAAACTTATTGGGGCCTAAGTTTTTTCCACATGGCTGGCTTAAATTTTGCATAGAAACAGTTAACTGAAGCTTCCCACTGTTGGCTGTGGCAGTTTGTTGTGTCTGTTTTTAAAAACGTCTATGTCGTTTTTTTTTTTTTTTTTGATCAGTTTTTTGAACTAAGGGGTTAATCATCCATTTGCAAGTGGGTGCAATGCTCTGTTACCTTATTACATGTACTGTAAAAATTTTGTTTGTTTTACTGCCTTTTTTTCACTGTTTTTCAAATTTTGACAAAATTTGTTTCTCTTAAAGGCACAGTAACGTTTTATATATTTGCTTGTTAACTTGATTTAAAGTGTTTTCCAAGCTTACTAGTCTCATTATTAGTCTGTTCTAACATGTCTGACATAGAGGAAGCTCTGTGTTCATTATGTTTTAAAGCCATGGTGGAACCCCATCTTAGAATGTGTACCAGATGTACTGATTTCATGTTAAACAATAAAGATCATTTTTTGTCTTTAAAAACATTATCACCAGAGGATTCTGTCGTGGGGGTAGTTATGCCGACTAACTCTCCCCACGTGTCAGACCTTTTGACTCCCGCTTTAGGGACTCACGCTCAAATGGCGCCAAGTACATCAAGGGCACCCATAGCGTTTCTTTTACCAGGGGATTCTGTCGAGGGAAAAGTTATGCCGACTAACTCTCCCCACGTGTCAGACCCTTCGACTCCCGCTTCAGGGACTCACGCTCAAATGGCGCCAAGTACATCAAGGGCGCCCATAGCGTTTATTTTACAAGACATGGCAAAGGTGGTGAATAATATTCTGGCAGCAGTATTAGTCAGACTACCTGAAATTAAAGGAAAGCAGTTAGCTCTGGGGGTAGATACAGAGCATGCAGACGCTTTAAGAACCATGTATGATACTACCTCACAATATGCTTAGTCTGTGGGTGATTTTTTTTTTGACTCAGGGAAGATGATTTAACCTGATTCTGATATTTCTACATTTAAAATTTATGCTTGAGAACCTCCACTTGTTGCTCAGGGAGGCTTTGGCTGCTCTGAATGAATGTGTACAATCGCAGGGCCAGAGAAATTGTGTAGACTGGATAAATAATATGCAGTGCCGTTGTGTACTGATGTTTTTCCAATACCTAAAGAGGTTTACTAAAAATTTTTTAATAAGGAATGGGATAGACCAGGTGTGCCGTTATCTTCCCCTCCTATTTTTTAGAAGAATGTTTTCTAATAGTTACCACCACACGGGACTTCTGGCAGACAGTTCCTAAGGTGGAGAGAAGAGTTTCTACTCTAGCTAAGCGTACCACTACCTCTGACAAGGACAGTTGTGCTTTTTAGATCCAATGGATAAAAAATGTTTATTCAACAGGGTTTTATCCTGCAGCCCCTTGCATACATTGCTTCTGTCACTGCTGCTGCAGCGTTCTGGGTTGAGTCTTTTGATGAGGCTTTACAGTTAAGCGACTCCATTGGATGAATATATTTGACAAGCTTATGCTAGCCAATTCCTTTGTTTTCTGATGCCTTGTTCATTTGACTAGACTAACGGCTAAGAATTCTGTTTTTTACTATACTGGCGCGCAGAGCGCTATGGCTTATATCATGGTCAGCTGTCGTGACTTTAATAAATAAGCTACTTAACTTCCCTTCAAGGGGCAGACCCTATTCGGGCCTGGTTTGAAGGAGATTATTGCTTATATCACTGGAGGAAAAGGTCATGCCCTTCCTCAGGATAGGTCTAAATCAAGGGCAAAAAAAAAAAAAAAAAGTCTAATTTTCGTACCTTTTAAAAACTTCAGGGCAGGTGTGGCATCCTCTTCCTCTAAGGCAAAACAAGAGGGAATTTTTGCTCAGTCCAAGGCGGTCTGGAGACAATCGGACCTGGAACAAAGATAAGCAGGCCAAGGAGCCTGCTGCTGCCTCTAAGGCAGCATGAAGGAACGGACCCCTATCCGGTAACGGATCCTATAGGGGGCAGACTTTCATTCTTCGCCCAGGCGTGGGCAAGAGATGCCCAGGATCCCTAGGCATTGGAATTTATATCCCAGAGATATCTTCTGGATTTCAAAGATTCCCCCCCAAAAAAGGGGAGATTTCGCCTTTCACAATTATCTGCAAACCAGATAAAGGAGGCATTCTTACATTGTGTACGAGATCCATCCAGTTCCAAGAGAGGAACAGGGACAGAGTTTTTACTCAAATCTGTTTGTGGTTCCCAAGGAGAGGGAACCTTCAGACCTATTTTGGATCTAAAGATCTTAAACAAATTCCTCAGAATTCCGTCATTTAAGATGGAAACTATTCGTACCATCTTTACTATGATCCAGGAGAGTCAATAGAGGACTACAATGGATTTGAAGGATGCTTATCCTCACATTGTGATGCATAAAGATCACCATCGTTTTTCAGGTTTGCCTTTCTAGACAGGCATTACCAGTTTGTAGCTCTTTCCTTTGGGATATCTACAGCCCCAAGAATCTTTATGGAGGTTCTGGGGTCGCTTTGGCGGTCCTTAGACCGCGGGGCATAGAAGTGGCCCCTTATTTAGACGACATCCTGATACAGGCGTCAAACATCCAAATTGCCCAGTCTCATACGGACGTAGTACTGGCATTTCTGAGATCACATGGGTGGAAAGTGAACAAGGAAAGAGTTCTCTATCCCCAATCTCAAGGGTTTCCCTCCTAGGGACTCTGATAGATTCTGTAGAAATGAAAATTTACCTGACCGAGTCCAGGTTGTCAAAGTTTCTAAATTTCTGCCGTGTTTTTTCATCCCATCCGCGCCCTTCGGTGGCTCAGTACATGAATGAAATTGGCTTAATGGTAGCGGCAAGGGACATAGTACCGTTTGCACGTCTACATTTCAGACCGCTGCAACTATGCATGCTCAGTCAGAGGAGCGGGGATTACACAGATTTGTCCCCCTGTTAAACCTGGACCAAGAGACCAGAGATTCTCTTCTCTGGTGACTATGTTGGGTCCATCTGTCCAAGGGTATGACCTTCCGCAGGTCAGATGGGACAATTGTTACAATAGATGCCAGCCTTTTAGGTTGGGATGCAGTCTGGAACTCCCTGAAGGCTCAGGGATAGTGGACTTAGGAGGAGACCCTCCTTCTAATAAATATTCTGGAACTGGGAGTGATATTCCATGCTCTTCAGACTTGGCCTCAGTTAGCAACTCTGAGGTACATCATACTCAGTCGGACAATATACACGACTGTGGCTTACATCAGCCATCAAGGGGGAACAGAAGTTCCCTAGCGATGTTAGAAGTCTTACAATAATTCACTGGACACAGACTCACTCTTGTCTATCAGCTATCCATATCCCAGGTGTTGAGAACTGGGAGGTGGATTTTCTAAGTCGTCAGACTTTTCTTCCGGGGGAGTGGGATTTCCTCCGGAGGTCAAGACCAAGCAGGAGAGGGCTTTGGTGTTTTTGACAGCGCCTGCGTAGCCACGCAGGACCTGGTATGCAGATCTGGTGGACATGTCATCCTTTCCATCACGGTCTCTGCTTCTGAGACAGGTCCCTCTACCTCAGGGTCCTTTCAACCATCTAAATAGAATCAATCTGAGATGGACTGCCTGGAGACTGAACGCTTGATGTTATCAAAGCATGGCTTCTCCGAGTCAGTCATTGATACCTTAATACAGACATGAAAGCCTGTCTCTAGGAAAATTGAACATAGATATGGTGTAAATATCTGATTGTTATGAATCCAAGGGTTACTCATGGAGTAAAGTCTGGATTCCCAGGATATTATCTTTTCTCCAAGATGTTTTTGAGAAAAGGGTTGTCAGCTAATTCCTTAAAAGGGGACAGATTTTTACTCTGTCTTTTTTTTTGCACAAGCGTTTGGCAGGTATTCTAGACGTTCAGGCATTTGGTCAGGCTTTGGTTAGATCCAAGCCTGTGTTTAAAACTGTTGCTCCGCCATGGAGCTTAAACCTGATTCTTAAGGTTCTTCAAGAAGTTCCGTTTGAACCTTTTTTGTTCCATAGATATCAATCTTTATCTTGGAAAGTTCCTTTTGGGTAGCTAATTCCTCGACTCGTAGAGTCTCCAAGTTATCTGTGTTACAATGTGATTCTCCTTATCTGGTCCTTCGTACGGATAAGGTAGTCCTGCGTACTAACCTGGGTTTTTTCCTAAGGTGGTATCTAACAAGTACATCACTCAAGAGATAGTTGTTCCATGCTTGTATCCTAATCCTTCCTCAAAGAAGGAACGTCTATTACACAATATTGGACGTGGTTTGTGCTTTAAAGTTTTACTTACTAGCTACTACAGTTTTCATCAAACGTTCACCTTGTTTGTTGTCTATTCTGGACAGAGGAGAGGTCAAAAGACTTCAGCAGCCTCTCTGTCTTTTTGGTTAAAAAGCATAATTCATTTAGCTTATGAGACTGCTGGACAGCAGCCTCCTGAAGGGATTACAGATCATTCTACTAGAGCTGTGGTTTTCACTTGGGCCTTTTTTAAATGTGGCTTCTGTTGAACAGATTTACAAGACGGAGTCTTGGTCTGCGCTTCATACTTTTCAAATTTACTAAATTTGATACCTTGCTTCTTCGGAGGCTATTTTTGGGAGAAAGGGTTTTTTACAGGCAGTGGTAACTTCCGTTTAAGTACCTGCCTTGTCCCTCCCATCATCCGTGTACTTTAGCTTTGGTATTGGTATTCCATAAGTAATGGATGATCCGTGGACTGGATACACTTAACAAGAGAAAACATAATTTATGCTTACCTGATAAATTTATTTCTCTTGTAGTGTATCCAGTCCACGGCCCGCCCTGTCACTTTAAGGCAGGTAATTTTTTCATTTGAACTACAGTCACCACTGCACCCTATGGTTTTTCCTTTCTCTGCATGTTTTCGGTCGAATGACTGAATATGGCAGTTAGGGGAGGAGCTATATAGCAGCTTTGCTGTGGGTGGACTCTTGCAGCTTCCTGTTGGGAAGGAGAATATATTCCATAAGTAATGGATGATCCGTGGACTGGATACACTACAAGAGAAATAAATTTATCAGGTAAGCATAAATTATGTTTTTTTTTTATTTTATTGCATTTGGCAATGAAATGGTGGCATGAAATATACCAAAATGGGCCTAGATCAATACTTGTGGTTGTCTACTAAAAAGAAAACTCTTTTTTTTATTTACCTATCAAACTATAAACAAAAACAAGGCTTTATTTCTGTTTAAATGTAGTGATGGCAAAAATGCTATAAAAAAAGCTCTGGTCTTTTGGGGAAGTCTTAGTCTGAAATGCCCATTGCTTAAGGGGTTATTGTTGGCTCTTCAAGCATGCTTTGGTGGCTGTCCATAGACTTACAATTATTTATAGGTTGGCTTCTAAATATGTCCCTTGGTTTGACAGAGGGGATTAGCACTCTTGTTAAACTTTCTGGCAGCTAGAGGTAGTTTCTCCTCTACATAGAGGTGGGGAGTGAATCAGCAACTGGGTTTAACCACCTTATTTACCAGCGTTTCTATCATAGCCCTAAGCAAAATGTAGTTCTAGCTAACTACCGCATCCAAGAAGAGACTTGCAAATGTGTCTGCTATTAGTGTGTAATTATGTGAAAGAACAATAAAGCATAAACCGGAAATCCTATGTCTGTCCTGCAGCATCCTTAACTCAGCATTTCAGGCTAGGGATTGTAGGAAAGAAGAAAGAGCATTACTTAGGAGCTATGGAGGTTTTTCCATAATGTTGAAAATGTCTTCACTCTACATATTATTTTCTTCTTAAAACAGGGAGAGTCCACAGCTGCATTCATTACTTTTGGGAAATACAGAACTTGGCCACCAGGAGGAGGCAAAGACACCCCAACCAAAGGCTTAAAGGGACACTAAATCCAAAAATTTTCTTTCGTGATTCAGATAGATAATACAAATTTAAACAACAATCCAATGTACTTCTTTTATTTATTTTGCTTCATTTTTTAGATATCCTTAGTTGAAGAAAAAGCAATGCACATGGGTGAGCCAATCACATGAAGCTTCTATGTGCAGCAACCAATCAGCAGCTACTGAGCCTATCTAGATATGCTTTTCAGCAAAGAATATCAAGAGAATAAAAAAAATTAGATAATAGAAGTAAATTAGAAAGTTGTTTATAATTGCATGGTCTTTCTAAATCGTGAAAGAAAAAATTTGGGTTTCATGTCCCTTTAAAGGGACAGTTTACTCAAAAAATTTCTCCCCTTTAATTTGTTCCCAATGATCCACTTTACCTGCTGGAGTGTATTAAATTGTTTACAAGTAGCTCCTTTACCTTTATATTGGCATTTGAAATAGTTGATTTAGCATGTGGTATCCTCACCTATTCTGAATGTTTGTGGCCGCAGGTCGCAAGCTATAGATGAGCTTTGTAAACACAGCCAGCAGAAGAGATTACACTCCCAGTGGGATATAGCAGAGATAAGGTAATAAAATGTTGACTTTCCATTGTTCTCTCTTTAAGTACTGGTGATTGTTTTATGGACAGATATAAGATTAAGAAACATGTTTATGTATCAATGTGATACAGTAATGAGATCTGATTATACCTACAAGCTCAACCCATTTTATTAGGTTGTGGCTTCAAAACACAAAATCAGAGCATTAATATACACAAATAAGCCTTAAAAAGCTAATTTTCATACATTTTTACTCTGCAGATGGTAAAAAAAAGCATTTGTAAACACATTAAGGGGAAAACTATTTTACAGTATGCTGTCCCTTTAAATACCTCTCCCACTTCCCTCATCCCCCAGTCATTCTTTGCCTTTCGTCACAGGAGGTTGGCAAAGAAGTGTCAGAAGATTACGGTGTAGTCTCTTATGGAGGGTAGTACTCTTTGAGATGGGACTGGAGTTTTAAGTAGTCCTGTTAGCCTTCCAGTGAGAGCTTGGATTAAAGTTAGAGTCTGGAGATGCAGGGAGAGTCTTTCTTGCAAAACCATCCCGACTCATATTAACGGCTCCATAAGCAATCAACGTTGACAAGTTTTGCTGCCTACTTTCTTCACTTAAAGGGCCACTGTAAGTAAATATTTTCTATGCCTGTTACTAACTAACTACCCCAAATATGCTTTTTATCAATAGCATTTCATTAACATATCTCTACCGTATATCAGAAATCTTGTCTGCAAATTTGTTTTCCAAACCCACTCCGTGGGTATCCTTTGCTCTGTACCAATTCGTTTACAATACCTAGGTTTCAAAATGGCGCTTTAAACACAAAGTTATTTGTTTAAGTATTTTGAACATGCAGTGCTGAAAATAGTGGGCAGGATAACGTGACATCATCGGCGAATAAAAGATATAACTTTTAGAACGTTCTGAAACTTTGTTTTGGAGAAAATATAGGTCAGTAGGTTTTAATTAATGTTTATTAACTTTAATATGTTAGTTGTTTAGCTTAAAAATTATAACAGAAAGTAATCCTTTAAGTCCATGTCAGAAGCAACGCTACTATCTGTGTAACTTGAAGGACCATGTTACTGTTCCAGGGCATAGATTCCGGTAAGATCTTTTCCTTTTCATTGGGGGAATATAATGTAATGATAGAAGACAGGGTCTCAGTGGGACTCCTTTATCTTTATGGAATCAAGGGTTAATATCTCCTGAGGGGGATTATTGAACAGTAGGGGACTTAAATCATGTTTGTTATGTAATTCTGTCTGCTTATGTGTAGAGATATTGGGACTCATGGCTATAACGTAACGTACAAGTTTTTTCGTGCTGCGCAGTTCTTGTGGACTGGCACACTTTTCCTTTTGCCTGCATGTTGCACCTCGTGACAGTGTGGTCACGTTTTCGTTCTCCATTTCCGTATTCCTGACAGAGTGTCGGAGAGGGTCTGTTTCTCTACTTATCTGGGTCATAGGAGGTGGTTAGTGCCCCAGCCATTGGGGTTGTAAGGTGCCAGTTATTTTTGTCCATAATTTTAATCAGTCAAGTTCTCTGATCCAGATTCGGTTACCTGCAAAGATTGTGTGGAGGCCCGGGTATTCCAGCCCATTGAATTATGTTCTGTATGCCGTAATAGAGTGCTCTCTTCTCTCAATGGAGAGAGGTTAGAGACT
Source organism: Bombina bombina (assembly GCF_027579735.1). NCBI lineage: Eukaryota > Metazoa > Chordata > Amphibia > Anura > Bombinatoridae > Bombina > Bombina bombina. Next base: position 502,240,041 of record NC_069504.1, read on the forward strand.
GCTGAGCCGTCCGCCTTTGAGGATTCTGTATCCCGTGAGGTGCGTTCCCTTGAATCTTCTATTCCTACACAGGCAGTTGTCCCAAATACCGTTACCCCTTCTCCGGAAGGAGGTTTATTTCCACTAGAGGTTACTGCACGGTTTCGCATGGCCATATCTTTGACGTTGGCACACTTACATCTTCCTGATTGCAAGCGAAGAGCTCATCAGTGCCCTCTTAACCTTGGTGCGTCAGGTGAGAAATCGATTATATTGGTTCTTTCCTCTGGGGGAAGCAGTTCCCTCTGAGGCTTCAGGGGTACAACCTTCAGATGCCCTGCCGGAGGTGAGCCTTGCCTTTTTAGATTAAGATTGGCGAGCCTGCGTGTACTACTGAGGCATGTGTTCTCGGCATTTGAGGATCCCAGTTCTGATTTGTCAACGGATCCTCGGTCTTCTCAATCAGATGGCGAACAGCGCTAAACAGTAGTAACAGAGTAAAGGGATGGAGATCCTACACCTGGTCGTCTCTTGCTTGTATCTAATCCCAGTTCTGAGCTCTTGAGGAATCGGATCTCTGACAGGCTGGCCCTGTTAGTGTTTCCATTCCTTTTTGGCGTTCACCTGCAGGTGCTTCCTACTTTTGATCCGGTTAGGATGTTTATTTCTTTTATTTCCAGAGCTCGAGACTTATGTAGACTTTTTTTCCTTTTTTAGGATTTTTATTTTCTTCTCTGGGATTTTGATACTGGTGATTTTTTTTTTTATTGTTTGCGATAGCTGTTGCTTCCTGCGAAAGTGTGTGTGTGGGGGAAATCCCTTTTAGTTCCGATCTCCTTAGGCAGTGCTTCCTTTCTCTTTTTCGAGGATTGCTGTATTTTTCGGTTCCCCTTGCTCTTTGGGGAAGGACTTCCGGTCATCTGGTTGAGAAGACCCGGTTCTTGGGGACCATTTTTTCTTGCAGTAACCTCTTTTTGATTCTATATAAATAGGAGTTTTAGGATGCTTGTTCATTCGACATTTCCTTGAGCTGTGGGGTTTCTGGGGGTTGATCCAGACTGGATCTTTAGAGACTGTCATATTCTCTCAAACAGGGATTAATTTCTAATGTTCGAGTTCTGATCTCTTATGGGTCCTTCCTTTTTGTCTTCGGACGTTGTGGGTGTTATCCTAGAAGCCCTTTGGGGCTGAGTGGACAGTCACTGGGATACAACATGAGATCAGAGTTAAAGACCCCAGGGGGCATAGCAGTAATTGCATCAACTCTTGTGCAATTTTATTTACAGAAGGGGTAACTCTGGTTGTACCGCAAGGGTTCTTGGTTTTGATCCGGCTCCTGGTTCTGGGTATCCGGTTTTTAACTTAGTCCTTGTCTTTTTGACTTGGCATTTTGGTTCATCTGTTTTCCAGATTTTCATAGACTGTCCGGCATCCAGTAGCAGGCTTGGTTTCCCGGTCCTGGGGAAATCTCCTTGTTCCTACTGGGGCGGTTCTCTTTTTCTCTCTTCCAGGGAAATGGAGGAAGTTTTTTTCTGGAAATTTCTCTTCTGGAGTCTTCCTGGGTTTCTTCGATTTCCTTCTATTTGGGAGGATCGTGTTTACTGCGCCTATCCAGTTGGCTCCTCCTGAGTTAGTTTTCCTCATCTCTAGGAGTTCAGTGGGTCGAGGGTCTCTTTGCTGAGCGTACCTCCCTTCGGGTTTCTGACGGGATATGAGGATAGGTATCCTGGAACCCGAGCCATTCTCTCTGGGGATCAGTGCCTCTTTCCTACTTCTTTTCCTTAGGAAATCATGGCAGGAGAATTTTTATCTGATCTCCGGGCCTTGTCGATGCTGGGACTTTTTAACCTCTCTTATCCTTTTGGACCTTGCCAGTCGCTTCTGTGATGGGACAGTTCGATCAGAGTAGGGTTCAGGGACTCTGACTGCTCTGTTTGGGCATCGACCACGTATCATGAGTCCTGAGTGCTCCTTCTTTAGGTTGAGAGACCTTGCAGTTCGTTCGGATGATATGGAACCTTCCCTCAACTGGGTAGTTGGTTCTTCATTATTGGTCAGGGTATTATACATCTATATAATTAAGATGGTAACTAAGGTTACATGTAAGTTCTGCACAGTATTATTGTTATAGTGTATGTAACTATACTAATTAAGTAAAGGTCAATAAGACAAAGAGTGCTGTTATAAGCTTTCTTTAATTTCTTCTTAAAATTTTGTCATCCTCCCTTACCCAATTTTCTAGTAGGGGGGGGGAGTTGGTCCGCCCTGCTTTCTGAGTGTTTTTTTTTTTTTTTTTCTTGTTCCTTTCCAGGAAGGTCCTGGTACAAGTTTGCTAGCTACTTAGTTGGCTAGTTATTATGGCTTGACGTTTAGTCTGACTGCCTATCCGATGGAAGCCTGCAGCCTTGTTGTCCGCTCTTTCGAGTTATGTTAGGGGCTTCTCCCTCTGTTTTTTCTCGACTGTTCTGGGATGGTTTTCTGGAGGTCATTTTGGACCTTCTTATCTGATTCTTCGATTCTTCATAGTTAGGGAGAATGAAGTGTGGGGAGTTTTTTTTTTTTTTGCTCCCCTTGTCATTGATCATGGAAAGTGTTTATTTTTTGTGTGCTTCTAGACAGTGGGGCTTTTGTGCTCAGCTGAGTCCAGGATTTGAGTGATCTCTGTCAGGGATCCTTATGGTTCTAATTGATGGGCAGTTACTTTGTCCTCTTCCCATTTTTGTTCCTTCTGTTGAAGTCATTTTTTTTTTTTTTTGTCTGGAGTCTGGGTTATGGCAGGCTGTGGTGCCCTCAGAATGGGCCGCCTTTTTGTTCCCGCCCGTTGGCATTTAGTGTCCTCTATAGCTTGGATATTGATTTCCCAAAAGTAATGAATGCAGCTGTAGACTCTCCCCATTTTTAAGAAGAAAAACTTAAATTCTGCTCCACAGCTCCCCGCCCGTAATTTTTCTGTGGGTGGCTTTAAATTCTTTTTTTATTTGTCGTTCTGGCAGGTTTTTCACTCTGATATTTCTCCTACTGGTTCCTGTTACCTTGGCAGAATGACTGGGGGATGAGGGAAGTGGGGGAGGTATTTAAGCCTTTGGCTGGGGTGTGTCTGCCTGCTCCTTGTGGCCAGGTTCTGTATTTCCCAAAAAGTAATGAATGCAGCTGTGGACTCTCCCCATACAGAAGAAAAGAAAATGATCTGGTAAGCATAATTTGTTTTTCCTTTTTGATTTTATGTTTGTGTGGTAGGCAAATACTAATTGCAGGCAATTTTGTTTATTTTAAAAAAACATTTGTCTAACTAGTATTCAGGCAAATAGTTTTGCAAGTTTCTTTTATTATCAGGTATTTATAGACCGCTAACAGGTTCCGCAGTGCTATGTCATGTTTTTCAGTTTTCAAAGCCATTTCCCTAGGAAATAGGGAAAGTGGCCCTGCTCACCAATATGCGCACAGACACCAAGGGTAAATGGCCCCTGCTCGACAATAGTTCCCCAGGTACTCCTGGATAATGGCCTCTGCTTGCCAATATGCTCCTAGGTAGTGGCCCCTGCTCACATTACATGCCTAGGCACCCCTGCTTGCTAGTATGGCCTAGGTACCCCAGGAAAGTGCCATTGGTACCCAGGCACTCCAGGAAAGTGCCCCCAGCTCGTCAGTAGGATCATAGACAACCCAGGAAAGTGGCATCTGCTAGCTAATGGCCAGCTAGGAACTCTCAAAGAAAGTAGCCCTTGCTCACCAATAGGCATCCAAACACCATGGGAATATGGCCCCAGCTTGTCAATAAGTACCCAGGAAAGTGGGCCCTGCTTGGCAATAGCCACCTAGGAACCCTAAAGGAAAGTAGCCCTTGTTCTCCAGTATCTACCTAGGCACCCTTGGGAAAATGGCCCTGCATGCCAATAGGCACCCAGGGAAAGTGGCCCATGCTTATCAATAGCCACCCAGGAACTCCAGCTTAACAATAGGAGCATAGGAACCCAGGAAAGTGACATCTGCTTGCTTATATCCACCTAGGAAGCCTCAAGGAGAGTGGCCCTTACTCAGCAATGTGTCCAGGCACCCCTTAAAAGTGGCCCCTGTTTATCAATAGGCTCCCAGTCATCCCAGGAAAGTTGCCCCTGCTGGCTAATAGGTGCTCAAGCACCCCTGGAAATTGGTTTGCCAATAGCTGCTTAGGAACCATCTAAGAAAGTGACTCTTCTCAATAAATGCCCAGGCACCCTGGGAAAGTGACCACTGCTCAGCAATAGGCATATAAGAACTCAGGGAATATGGCCTTAGCCTGTCAGTAGAGGTGCCCAGGTAAGTGGGCCCTGCTCGGCAATAGCCACCTAGAAACTCATGAGGAAAGTGGCCCTTTTCTCCAATATGTACCAAGGCACAACAGAAGAATGGCCCTTGCATACCAATAGTTGCCTAGGCACCCAAGGAAAGTGGCCCCTGCTCATCAGTAGCCACCTAGAAACCCTCAAGCTCAACAATACATGCCCAGGTAGTCTTGGAATGTGGCCCCTGCTCACCAATATATGCCAAACTCCAGGAAACTGTTACATGCGAGCAGGGGCCATATTCCTGGGGTGTCTGGGCACCTATTTGTATGCAGGAGCCACTTTCTCATGGTGCTTGGGTATTTTCTGCTTAGTAGTGGCCACTTTACTAGGGTGCCTGGGAGCCTATTGACGAGTAGGAGCCACATTCCTGGGGTGCCTTACACCTATTGGTAAGCAGTGGCCCACTTCCTTAGGGTGCCTATTTGCTACCAAGGGCCCCTTTCCTAGGGTAATTGGGCTCCTATTGACGGGTGCCTGTGCACCTATTGAGCAAGCAGGGGCCACTTTCTCATGGTGCCTGTGCACTTTTTGGAGAGTAGGCTTCTACTTTCCCAGGGTATCTGGGCATCTATTGGCTAGCAGGGGCCAGTTTCCTGGGGTGCTTATTAACCAGCAGAAGCCACTTTCCAGGGTGCTTGGGGTATTTTCTGCTTTAGCAGGGGCCACATTTCTGGGTTGCCTGGCCACCTATTGGTAAGCAGTGGCCACTTTCTCTGGGTGCCTATTTTCTACCAAGGGCCACTTTCCTGTGTTAACTGGGCTCCTATTGACGGGTGCCTGTGCACCTATTCAGCAAGCAGGGGCCACTTTATCAGGGTGCCTGTGCACCTTTTGGAGAGTATGGTTCTACTTTCCCAGGGTATCTGGGCATCTATTGGCTGGCAGGGGCCACTTTCCTGGGGTGCCTATTAACGAACATAAGCCACTTTCCAGGGTACTTAGAAGCCTATTGGCAAGCAGGGGCCACTTTACCAGGGTGCTTGGGTGTGTTTTTGTGAGCAGACACTACTTTCTACAAGATACGAGTCCACAGATTCATCCTTACTTGTGGGATATAATCCTCCTGCTAACAGGAAGTAGCAAAGAGCACCACAGCAGAGCTGTCTATATAGCTCCTCCCTTGACTCCACCCCCCAGTCATTCTCTTTGCCTATGCTAGTAATAGGAAGGGTAAAGTGATAGTGGTTTTAATTTCTTCTATCACAATGTTTTTTATTTTAAATGGTACCGGTGAGTACTATTTTTCTCAGGGAGGATATGGCAGAAGATTTCCCCCTGAAAATTGATGATTTTAGCAGCAGTTACTAAGATCAATTATAGTTCCCACCGATCTGAAGGTAATATAAGAAAATTATTCAGTGTGGAGGACAGTCTCATGCAACAAGCAGCATTTGAGGTATGTTTCAGCCCTTTACTTCTGAGGAAATGTAATATATCAGAACTGGCTGATTTGGTTCCTTATAATGGGAACAGGGTAAGCAGTAGTCCTGTAATCAATAAGGGTGTTACTGTTTCTCCTGGGTGTTTTTTTCTGACATATGCAGCTCAAGTAGATAAGCAGCATGGAATACAGACACTGGGGCATTTTTACTATTTATCATAGAGGATAAGTAGTTTTTTTATTGCTGAAAAAAGGACTTATATCGTTTGGTGTATTTATTGGGGACCACATAGCTGTTTATAACCGCTTCCCATGCGGTAGTTTTAATTTTTAGTGCGACGTCCATTGTGGGCGGGGCCTATTTTCGCGCCTCAGACGCGCATTTTACTATGAAGGAGACGGCAGCAATTAGCTCCGGTTGGGCCCTATCTGTGTTTTACACTATCCGGATTGGTGTCGATTCGTTTGACAATTCTCTGGGGGCAGGTAGGCGCCACAGTAGAGCTGTGGCGAGGTGCAGGGGTCGTTATTTAGCAAGTTTTTTTGCTTTAATGTTCCTGTAGAGGGTAATTTCTGCTCTTGCATGTGGGATGCAATAATTTTTGGCAATTCTGTATAGACATACATAGTTTTTGAGCATTTATAAGCGTTTTTAAGTGTGTGTAAAAAAAGATTGTGCGCTTTTATTACTTAAAGGAGCAGTACCCGTTTTTTTACAAAATTATTTTTTTCAATAAATAAAGTGTTTACCAACTGTTTTGGTTAGTACTACTTTAACATGTCTGACATTGAGGAAACTCATTGCTCTATGTGTTTAGAAGCCATTGTGGAACCCCCACTTACATTGTGTACCTCTTGTACTGATAGCCTTACACTGTAAAGAACATATGTTAGGAAATGAAAGTGTGTCTAAGGATGATTCTCAGTCTGAAGAGAATCAGGATATGCCATCCAATTCTCCCCAAGTGTCACAACCTTTAACACCCACACAAGCGACACCTAGTACTTCTAGTGCGTCTAATTCTTTTACTCTGCAAGATATGGCTGCAGTTATGTCAACTACCCTCACTGAGGTATTATCTAAACTGCCAGTTTTGAAAGGTAAACGCAGTAGGCCAGGTATTAATGTAAATACTGAACCATCTGATGCTTTATTAGCCATTTCCAATGTACCCTCACAGTGCTCTGAATTGGGGGTCAGGGAATTATTGTCTGAGGGAGAACTTTCAGAATCAGGGAATGTGTTACCTCAGACAGATTCGGACTTAGCATCCTTTAAATTTAAACTTGAACACCTTCCCCTGTTGCTCAGGGAGGTCCTAGCGACTCTGGATGATTGTGAACCTATTACAATTCCTCCAGAAAAATTGTGTAAGATGGATAAATATCTTGAAGTACCTACTTACACTGATGGTTTTTCCGGTTCCCAAAAGAATTTCGGAAATTGTTAAAAAGGAATGGGATAGACCAGGGATACCGTTCTCTCCCCCTTCTAATTTTTAGAAATTGTTTCCTATATCAGACACCATCAGGGACTCTTGGCAGACGGTCCCTAAGGTGGAGGGAGCAATATCTACTCTAGCTAAGCGTACAACTATACCTATTAAGGACAGTTGTTCTTTCAAAGACCCTATGGATAAAAAATTAGAGGGTCTTCTAAAGAAATTATTTATTCACCAGGATTTCTTGTTACAGCCTACTGCCTGCATTGTTCCAGTAACTACGGCGGCGGCTTTCTGGTTTGACGCCCTTGAGGAGTCTCTGAAGGTAGAGACGCATTTAGAGGACATTTTGGACAGAATTAGAGCTCTCAAGGTAGCTAATTCCTTTATCACAGATGCTGCTTTTCAGATTGCTAAATTAGCGGCGATAAATGCAGGCTTTGCCATTTTGGCGCGCAGAGCGCTATGGTTAAAATCGTGGTCTGCTGATGTATCATCAAAATCTAAACTTTTAGCTATTCCATTCAAGGGTAAGACCCTATTCGGCCCTGAATTGAAGGAAATAATTTTCGACCTAACTGGAGGTAAAGGTCACGCCCTACCTCAAGACAAACCTCTTAAGATGAGGGGTAAACAAAATAATTTTCGTTCCTTTCGAAATTTCAAAGGAGTACCCTCTGCTTCCTCTTCCTCCACTAAACAGGAAGGGCATTTTGCTCAATCCAAGTCTGACTGGAAACCTAACCACGCCTGGAATAAGGGTAAACAAGCCAAGAAGCCCACTGCTGCTACCAAGACAGCATGAAGGGGCAATCCACGATCCGGGACCGGATCTAGTAGGGGGCAGACTTTCTCTCTTTGCTCAGGCTTGGGCAAGGGATGTTCAGGATCCCTGGGCATTGGAAATTGTGACCCAGGGGTATCAGTTGGAATTCAAGGAATTTCTCCCAAGGGGGAGATTTCAACTTTCACGTTTGTCTGTAGACCAGACAAAAAGAGAGGCGTTCTTACACTGTGTAAAAGACCTCTATACAATGGGAGTAATTTGTCCAGTTCCAAAGCTGGGACAGGGGTTTTACTCAAACCTTTTCGTGGTTCCCAAAAAAGAGGGAACTTTCAGACCCATTTTAGATCTAAAATGTCTAAACAAATTTCTCAGAGTCCCATTGTTCAAGATGGAGACTATACGAACAATCTTACCAATGATCCAGGAGGGTCAATACATGACCACTGTGGACCTAAAGGATGTGTATCTTCACATTCCTATGCATAAGGATCATCATCAGTTTCTAAGGCTTTCCTTTTTGGACAAGCATTATCAGTTTGTGGCCCTTCCCTTCGGGTTGGCCACAGCTCCCAGAATCTTCACAAAGGTGCTAGGGTCCCTTCTAGCGGTTCTCAAGCCGCGGGGCATGGCAGTGGCGCCCTATCTGGACGATATCTTAATTCAGGCGTCAACTTATCATCTGACCAAATCTCACACGGACATTGTGTTGTCTTTCCTAAGAACTCATGGTTGGAAAGTGAATGTAGAACAGAGTTTACTTGTTCCACAAACAAGAGTTCCATTCTTGGGAACTCTGATAGACTCGGTAGACATGAAAATATTTCTGACGGAGGTCAGAAAATCAAAGATTCTAAATACTTGCTGAGCCCTTCAGTCCATTCCTCGGCCATCAATGGCTCACTGTATGGAGGTCATTGGATTAATGGTAGCCGCAATGGACATCGTCCCGTTTGCTCGTTTTCATCTCAGGCCATCATGGGTTATAGTGACAACGGACGCCAGCCTCTTGGGCTGGGGTGCAGTCTTGAATTCCCTGAAGGCTCAGAGTACTTGGACTCCGATGGAGTCTCAATTATCAATCAATATTCTGGAACTGAGAGCAATATTCAACGTGCTTCAGGCGTGGCCTCAGTTGAGAACAAGGAGTTCTCTAGCGATGATAGAGGTATCAAGGATAATCCGATGGGCGTAGACTCACTCTTGCCATCTATCAGCAATCTATATCCCAGGAGTAGAGAACTGGGAAGCGGATTTTCTAAGTCGTCAGACTTTTCATCTGGGGGAGTGGGAGTTTGCATCATTGATTCTGCAATGGGGCATACCGGAATTGGATCTAATGGCATCTCGATAGAATGCCAAGCTTCCACGTTACGGGTCCAGGTCAAGGGATCCCCAAGCTGTACTGATAGATGCTCTAGCAGTACCTTGGTCGTTCAGCCTGGCTTATGTGTTTCCACCATTTCCAATCCTACCTCGTGTGATTGCAAGAATCAAACAGGAGAGAGCTTCAGTAATTCTAATAGCGCCTGCATGGCCACGCAGGACTTGGTATGCGGATCTAGTGGAAATGTCGTCTCTACCTCCGTGGAAACTACCATTCAGGCAGGACCTTCTCATTCAAGGTCCGTTCCAACATCCAAATCTAAATTCTCTGCAGCTGACTGTCTGGAGATTGAACGCTTGATTTTAGAGCTGCAACAACTAATCGTCATAATCGATAATAATCTATTATTAAAATAGTTGTCAACGAATCTCATAATCGATTAATCGATTAGTTGGTTTACAATTAGTTGGTCTGTGCACAACACCAGCTGCTTCACTCCAATGAACTCCTGCATATGGTATTGTGTTTTATGGTTATGTCCTTAGCCTAAAGGACGCCTACAGATGTTTACTTTTCACTTTTTCAGGGCAGTATACGTTTACAACTACCCCTGGCTTATATGCAACCCAGATATAATAGTCATCATTTGGATTGTTTATATTAAATCTGGTGATTTGGAACTATGCTTTTCATGATATAGTTCCAAGTTTGTTGTTGACACCTTGCCCCTAGATTGATGGAAGTTACAAAATCCTTGGAGGTTGAACCTCAGCTCCACAAAGCGCTGTATTAGTGAATCGCTGTAAAGTGAAGCGCTGTAAAGTGAGGTATACCTGTATTTAAATTGATGTGCACTATTATCTGTTTGCACAATTATTAGCGTATTGCTTGCTATTGATGATTATACGTACTGTATAAATAAATGTGTAAGGCTTTGTCCTGTTATTGATATACAGTCCTTAGCGCTTTTGATTTTGTTTTTTATAAAAAAAAAAATATATTTTTAATAAATTGTGATATGTACCAGATTCAACCTTTATAAGTATATATTAGTTATTTTTAGAGCGGACTAGATATTTCCCCTAACCTTATAGCTGGTTATTTACCATTGCATATAGATATTCAAGATATTTTTATATTAGAATGAAGTCGAGGGTTACTTTATTGAGAGGCCCCTTGCCAAGGTAGAAAACACTTAGCATTGGTGAAGAGCTAACAAAGATAAATATCCCATTTGGTGAAATTGGCAAAACCCTACTTATGCACCTCAACAGCCTTTTCTCTGTTGCAGGAAATATAGCTGCAAACAGAGAACCAACCTTAGCCAGAAGCATGTGGACATGTTGAGATTTTTGCATTTCAATGCAAAGTTTCTGAAAGAGTGAATAACAGAATGTTATTAACAGTGATAGTCTAACTCTTTCTAGTTCTACCTCTTTTCAAACAGTTTGTGGTTTTGTTTTGTTTAATTATAAAACTGTGCTCTGCTGCTTAAAAATTGAAGAAACCGTTGTGTTAATGTAAAGTTTTAGTCTGAAGTTTATAATTGTAACACTCATTATGCAGATTTTATTTAAAACATAGAAAACTATTATTGATTCTCTTTTTATCCGATTAGTCGATTAATCGAAAAAATAATCGGCCGATTAATAGATTATGAAAATAATCGTTAGTTGCAGCCCTACTTGATTTTATCTGAGCGGGGATTCTCTGAGTCGGTAATTAATACTTTGATTCAGGCTCGCAAGCCTGTCACGAGAAAAATTTACCATAAGATATGGCATAAATATCTTTATTGGTGCGAATCCAAGGGCTACTCGTGGAGTAGGGTTAGGATTCCTAGGATTTTGTCCTTTCTCCAAGAAGGATTGGAGAAGGGATTATCAGCTAGTTCCTTAAAGGGACAAATTTCTGCTTTGTCAATTTTACTACACAAGCATCTGGCGGATGTTCCAGACGTTCAGTCTTTTTGTCAGGCTTTAATCCGAATTAAGCCTGTGTTTAAACCTATTGCTCCGCCATGGAGTTTGAATTTAGTTCTTAAAGTTCTTCAAAGGGTTCCGTTTGAACCCATGCATTCCATAGATATTAAGCTGTTATCTTGGAAAGTTTTGTTTTTAGTTGCTATCTCTTCTGCTCGAAGAGTTTGAGCTTTCTGCGTTACAATGTAATTCACCTTATATGATATTCCATTCTGATAAGGTGGTTTTGCGTACTAAACCTGGATTCCTTCCTAAGGTTGTTTCAAATAAGAATATTAATCAGGAAATTGTTGTTCCTTCTTTGTGTCCTAATCCTTCTAAGAAGGAACGTCTGTTACATAACTTGGACGTGGTTCGTGCCTTGAAGTTTTACTTACAAGCGACCAAAGATTTCCGTCAAACATTGTCTCTATTCATTGTTTATTCTGGAAAACGTAGGGGTCAAAAAGCTACGGCTACCTCTCTCTTTTTGGCTGAAAAGCATCATCCGCCTGGCATACGAGACTGCTGGACAGCAGTCTCCTGAAAAAATTATGGCTTATTCCACTAGAGCTGTGGCTTCCACATGAGCTTTTAAAAACGATGCTTCTGTTGAACAGATTTGTAAGGCTGCGACTTGGTCCTCCCTTCATACTTTTTCCAAATTTTACAAATTTGATACTTTTGCTTCTTCTGAGGCTATTTTTGGGAGAAAGGTTCTTCAAGCAGTGGTGCCTTCCGTTTAGGCATCTGTCTTGTCCCTCCCGTTCATCCGTGTCCTGTTGCTTTGGTATTGTATCCCACAAGTAAAGATGAATCCGTGGACTCGTCGTATCTTGTAGAAGAAAAGGAAATTTATGCTTACCTGATAAATTGATTTCTTCTACGATACGACGAGTCCACGGCCCGCCCTGTCATTTTTAAGACAGTATTTATTTTATTTTTTTTTAAAAACTTCAGTCACCTCTGCACCTTTTTTAGCTTTTCCTTTCTCTTCCTATACCTTTGGTCGAATGACTGGGGGGTGGAGTCAAGGGAGGAGCTATATAGACAGCTCTCCTCGGGTGCTCTTTGCCACTTCCTGTTAGCAGGATGATTATATCCCACAAGTAAGGAGAAATCAATTTATCAGGTAAGCATAAATTTCCTTTTTTTGGAATGCCTGGGAGCCTATTAGCGAGCAGGGGCCACTTTCTCAGGGTGCCTGTGTGCTTATTGGGTGAACAGGAGCCACTTTTCCTGGGCATTTGGGCACCTATTGGCTAGTATGGGCCACTTAACTTTGGGTGTCTGAGTGTCTTGCTCAACATGGGCCACATTCCTGGGGTGCCTAATGCTGAGCCATGGTCACTTTCCGAGGGTGTTTGAGTGAGTTTTGGCAAGCAGGTCCCACTTTTCTGGGTGCTTGGGCACCTTTTAGCTAGCAGGAGCCACTTTCCGGGGTTCCTGTGAGCCTATTGCATGCAGGTGCCACTTTCCCGGGGTTCCTGGGCACTTATTGGCAAACAGACCACATTTCTGTGGTGCCTAATGGGGATCAGGCGCCATTTTCTTAAGGTGCTTGGGTGTGTGTTGATGGGCAGGGGCCACTTTCCTTGCTACTTGGGAGCCTATTGCTTTACAGGGGCCTCTTCCCAGAGCGCCTGGGAGCCTATTGATGATGAGCAGGGGCAAGATAACCAAGTGTAACTACAGGATTATTACGTTTGTATACCAGTATATGGAGCTGCTGATTGGTGTGCTCTGTTAGGCTGACACATAAGTGCAGAATTCTATGATTTTTAAACATGCTTTTAAAACAATACAAATATTAATTTTGTGTGAAAAGAGATTCTCATTTGCAGTATAGCCAGATGTTAACTCCACCCTCTGTCAGAAAACTGATAATTAGTTTGAATATAGACTGCTGGACAGTACATTTACTGAGAAACCCTCATGGTATACATTTCAAGAAAGGATATCAAAAGAACAAAGCAAATCAGATAATAGAAGTAAACTTAAAAATTGTTTCTAATTGCACGTGCTAGCTAAATCATGTAAGAAAATGTTTGGGTTCCATGTCCCTTTAAAGTTTCAGCTCTTAAGCTCAGTGCAGCCAGATCAAATCATGTGCGGCATAGTTACCCATCCAACATTCACCAACCTTCTGCTTCTCAATGGTTTGCCGGGAATCAAACATGGTTGGCAATGGGCTTTCATTTGGTAACAAAATGCACTTTATCACAATAGACTTCCCCTTTATTTATATAACTGCTTGTGGGAATTAGAGGAATGAAACCTAAGACAAATAAGTGTGGAAACAGCATGAGAAACGTGGGGTAGTTAATTGGAGCATTGTGGTTTTTGGTAAGAAGAAAAACAATGCATTTGCTGTGTGGTCCTATTAAACACTGATTTTTATTCTCCTTTAGTAACGTGTTTCAATGATGAAAAAAACATTCTAGAGCACATCCGCACTCGGTTGTCTAAATGCACACACATTGTCTATAGTTCTGGTCTTACTAGAGAGGTTTATGGACCTAGCCTTTGTGTATTCAAGGCTAACAAACAATTGAACAAATATGTACATATTTCATACCTAGCTTTGTAAACCAGTTAAACAAGCAGCATTTGGTCAGTATCCTAAATTTTGTTCATTTTTGTAAATATTTTATTTGTATTTTTTTATTTTTTTTATTATCAAATAGAACAGCATTAGAAGGCAAATCGATCGGAATAGAACAAAGATAAAGTAGCAACATAGCTTTTTAATACTGAATTTGTGCGTCTCAGTGCTTTCCTGCATGTTTTAAACAAATATTCTTACATGTATTGTTTATATGCACTATTTATAAACTTATCTAGGATGCAAGAATGACTAACTCTTTGCAGATGCATACTTATAAGTCCACGGTACAGAGTGTGTGTATTTTCTGTATAATTTTTATTCAAGTAGTGTGTGTAAAAATAGGTCATTTTAGAAATGTTTTTATTATAGATATTTGGGAAACTCATGATCCCCTCTTAAATTAAAGTTTTCATGTCATTTCTAGAGGTGTGTCCATCTCTACCAGCTAAGCTGGTGCCTTTGTCCTAATAACTCAAAGATTAGTAGGAAGTGCACGTAAAATACTGCAGTATGTTTTATTTCAAATTTTAAACCGCTTTTACTTAATGTGTATTTTCTGGCATAAAACATGTGTAGACATGATAGATTTGGAGTACAGTGTCCCTTTTTATATCAAGATCAACGCACTTTTAACCCCCCCCCCTTTCTGTTTTTGTGTTGCTTACTATTGTTTACTTCCTGTAATATGGTGATTTCTACAGTTATGATTCATTGCACTTATATATATTTCCAATGACCTAGTTGTATTTCTTTTAATTAAATTGTTTGACTGCACTGTTATCTGCAAAGTTGTGTTTCTGCAAATTGGTGTTGCTAAAAAAAATAGGAATGCTGTTTACTGTGCGTCCTGCACCCCTGTATGGGCATTTGTAAAGCAAGCCTACTCTATAGATTGAGTAATAAGTCTTGTTTGTATCACTTTAATGACCAGATTAAGCAGTAATCATAGCAAGTAATCCGTATCTTGTACATGTTGCTGATCAGACGGCATGCCTGTACTTAAACCCCAAAGTAAATCGTAAGCTTTACTGTGGTTTTGCTGAAACTTGATTCCCAGTGCAGCCCTTAGGCAAAAACAACTACAAGTAAAAATACTTATTTTGTGAAGTAAGTGTAATTTTTCAGACATTAGTTTTTCTTCTTTATAGTTGATTGTAATTTGTATTTTAATTGTAAATTTCAAATTGGTTTCTTACAGAGGGAGTATGGTATTGACAAATTAAGATCATAATTAGGAGCTGGCCTGAATATGGGAGACGAGCAAGAGAGTAGTTACTTGTCTAAATGACAACCTAAACCTTTTTATTTTATTTTTTGTAAATAGGATTCTGACAAGATTGCTTCCAAAATATCCATAAAGGAACACTAAAGTGAAAATTAAACTTTCATGATTAAGATCATGAGGTTTTTTAAAAAACAACAACCCCCCTCCAAAAAAACCCCTACAAAACAAACACCCATTTATTTTCATTTTCAAGATGTACGCAATCTCTTTGTATGCACGCTTTTAAGAGGCTCAAGCTCCTACTGAGCATTTGCGCAAGTTCAGTGTATTCGTAAGAGTTTGTGATTTGCTGATAGCAGTCATGTGATACAGGGGCAGTGAGATTTTAAAGAACTTGATCAGAAAAAAAATCTATTGCTCATTTGCAGTACAGAGTAGGTGCTATTACATTTGTCCTTTTTATTGTGCATCTGTTGATTTTGCACTTTTGCAGCCTAATTGGTAAGTTGCATAAGCCTTGTTTTAAAGGAATAATAAGGTACACATTTAACATCCATAATTCACATTGAGCATGCAATTTTAAACTACTTTCTCTTGTTAAGTGTATCCAGTCCACGGATCATCCATTACTTGTGGGATATTCTCCTTCCCAACAGGAAGTTGCAAGAGGATCACCCACAGCAGAGCTGCTATATAGCTCCTCCCCTCACTGCCATATCCAGTCATTCTCTTGCAACTCTCAACAAAGATGGAGGTCGTAAGAGGACTATGGTGTTTTATACTTAGTTTATTTCTTCAATCAAAAGTTTGTTATTTTTAAATGGTACCGGAGTGTACTGTTTATCTCAGGCAGTATTTAGAAGAAGAATCTGCCTGCGTTTTCTATGATCTTAGCAGAAGTAACTAAGATCCTATGCTGTTCAAACATATTCTGAGGAGTGAGGTAACTTCAGAGGGGGAATGGCGTGCAGGTTTTCCTGCAATAAGGTATGTGCAGTTAATATTTTTCTAAGGATGGAATTTGCTAGAAAATGCTGATACCGAAGTAATGTAAGTAAAGCCTTAAATGCTGTGATAGCGACTGGTATCAGGCTTATTAATAGAGATACATACTCTTATAAAAGTGTAATATAAAACGTTTGCTGGCATGTTTAATAGTTTTTTATATATGTTTGGTGATGAAACTTATTGAGGCCTAGTTTTTTCCACATGGCTGGCTTGAATTTTGCCTAGAAACAGTTTCCTGAGGCTTTCCACTGTTGTAATATGAGTGGGAGGGGCCTATTTTAGCGCTTTTTTTACGCAGCAAAAATTACAGACACAGACATACAGCTTCTTCCTGCATGATCCAGGACTTGTCTGAAGGGCTCAAAAGGCTTCAAAAGTCGTATTGAGGGAGGTAAAAAGCCACAGTAGAGCTGTGGCAGTTGTTGTGACTGTTTGAAAAACGTTTTTGTCATTTGTTATTCCGTTTTTGGTATTAAGGGGTTAATCATCCATTTGCAAGTGGGTGCAATGCTCTGCTAACTTATTACATACACTGTAAAAATTTTGTTAGTGTAACTGCCTTTTTTCACTGTTATTTCAAATTTGGACAAAATTTGTGTTTCTTAAAGGCGCAGTAACGTTTTTTATATTGCTTGTAAACTTGTTTAAAGTGTTTTCTCCAACATTGGTGTGTCCGGTCCACGGCGTCATCCTTACTTGTGGGATATTCTCTTCCCCAACAGGAAATGGCAAAGAGTCCCAGCAAAGCTGGTCACATGATCCCTCCTAGGCTCCGCCCACCCCAGTCATTCTCTTTGCCGTTGCACAGGCAACATCTCCACGGAGATGGTTAAGAGTTTTTTGGTGTTTAAATGTAGTTTTATTCTTCTATCAAGTGTTTGTTATTTTAAAATAGTGCTGGTATGTACTATTTACTCTGAAACAGAAAAGGATGAAGATTTCTGTTTGTAAGAGGAAGATGATTTTAGCACAGTAACTAAAATCGATTGCTGTTTCCACACAGGACTGTTGAGATGAAGTAACTTCAGTTGGGGGAAACAGTTAGCAGTCTTTTCTGCTTAAGGTATGACTAGCCATATTTCTAACAAGACCATGTAATGCTGGAAGGCTGTCATTTCCCCTCATGGGGACCGGTAAGCCATTTTCTTAGTTAAACATAAAAGAATAAAGGGCTTCAAAAAGGGCTTAAAAACTGGTAGACATTTTTCTGGGCTAAAACAATTGCTTTACTAGGCATATTATGCAGATTCTAACTAATTATTGGTATTATAATCTTGGGGAATGTTTAGAAAAACGGCAGGCACTGTGTTGGACACCTTTTTCAGATGGGGGCCTTTCTAGTTATAGACAGAGCCTCATTCTGGGACTGTATAGGGGTTAAATGTAAAAACGGCTCCGGTTCCGTTAATTTAAGGGTTAAAGCTCTGAAATTTGGTGTGCAATACTTTTAATGCTTTAAGACACTGTGGTGAAATTTTGGTGAATTTTGAACAATTCCTTCATACTTTTTCACATATTCAGTAATAAAGTGTTTTCAGTTTGAAATTTAAAGTGACAGTAACGGTTTTATTTTAAAACGTTTTTTGTGCTTTGTTGACAAGTTTAAGCCTGTTTAACATGTCTGTACCATCAGATAAGCTATGTTCTATATGTATGAAAGCCAATGTGTCTCCCCATTTAAATTTATGTGATAATTGTGCCATAGTGTCCAAACAAAGTAAGGACAGTAATGCAACAGATAATGATATTGCCCAAGATGATTCCTCAAATGAGGGGAGTAAACATGATACTACATCATCCCCTACTGTGTCTACACCAGTTATGCCCACACAGGAGGCCCCTAGTACATCTAGTGCGCCAATACTTATTACCATGCAACAATTAACGGCTGTAATGGATAACTCCATAGCAAATCTTTTATCCAAAATGCCTACTTATCAGAGAAAGCGCGATTGCTCTGTTTTAAACACTGAAGAGCAAGAGGACGCTGATGATAACTGTTCTGACATACCCTCACACCAATCTCAAGGGGCCATGAGGGAGGTTTTGTCTGATGGAGAAATTTCAGATTCAGGAAAAATTTCTCATCAAGCTGAACCTGATGTTGTGACATTTAAATTTAAATTAGAACATCTCCGCGCACTGCTTAAGGAGGTGTTATCTACTCTGGATGATTGTGACAATTTGGTCATTCCAGAGAAAATATGTAAGATGGAAAAGTTCCTAGAGGTTCCGGTGCCCCCCGACGCTTTTCCTATACCCAAGCGGGTGGCGGACATAGTAAATAAAGAGTGGGAAAGGCCCGGCATACCTTTTGTTCCCCCCCCTATATTTAAGAAATTATTTCCTATAGTCGACCCCAGAAAGGACTTATGGCAGACAGTCCCCAAGGTCGAGGGGGCGGTTTCTACTCTAAACAAACGCACTACTATTCCTATCGAAGATAGTTGTGCTTTCAAAGATCCTATGGATAAGAAATTAGAGGGTTTGCTTAAAAAGATTTTTGTACAGCAAGGTTACCTTCTACAACCAATTTCATGCATTGTTCCTGTCACTACGGCAGCGAGGAACTAGAAAAATCGCTCAGTAAAGAATCTTCGTATGAGGAGGTTATGGACAGAGTTCAAGCACTTAAATTGGCTAACTCTTTTGTTTTAGATGCCGCTTTGCAATTAGCTAGATTAGCGGCGAAAAATTCAGGGTTTGCTATTGTGGCTCGCAGAGTGCTTTGGCTAAAGTCTTGGTCAGCGGATGTGTCTTCCAAGACAAAATTGCTTAACATTCCTTTCAAAGGTAAAACATTATTTGGACCTGATTTGAAAGAGATTATTTCAGACATCACTGGGGGAAAGGGCCACGCCCTCCCACAGGATAGGTCTTTTAAGGCTAATAATAAGCCTAATTTTCGTCCCTTTCGCAGAAACGGACCAGTCTCTAATTCTGTATACTCTAAGCAAGAGGGTAATACTTCACAACCCAAACCAGCCTGGAAACCAATGCAAGGCTGGAACAAGGGTAAGCAGGCCAAGAAGCCTACCACTGCTACCAAAACAGCATGAAGGGATAGCCCCCGATCCGGGACCGGATCTAGTGGGGGGCAGACTTTCTCTCTTTGCTCAGGCTTGGGCAAGAGATGTTCAGGATCCTTGGGCGCTAGAAATAGTTTCTCAAGGTTATCTCCTGGAATTCAAGGAACTTACCCCCAAGGGGAAGGTTCCACAGGTCTCACTTATCTTCAAACCAAATAAAGAGACAGGCATTCTTACATTGTGTAGAAGACCTGTTAAAGATGGGAGTGATACATCCAGTTCCAATAAGAGAACAAGGAATGGGATTTTATTCCAATCTGTTCATAGTTCCCAAAAAAGAGGGAACATTCAGACCAATTTTGGATCTAAAGATCCTAAACAAATTTCTCAGGGTACCATCGTTCAAAATGGAAACTATTCGAACGATCCTACCTACTATCCAGGAAAATCAATTTATGACTACCGTGGATTTAAAGGATGCGTACCTACATATTCCTATCCACAAGGAACATCATCAGTTCCTAAGGTTCGCTTTTCTGGACAAGCATTACCAGTTTGTGGCACTTCCATTTGGATTAGCCACTGCTCCAAGGATTTTCACAAAGGTACTAGGGTCCCTTCTAGCGGTTCTAAGACCAAGGGGCATTGCAGTAGTACCTTACTTGGACGACATCCTGATTCAAGCGTCGTCCCTGTCAAAAGCAAAGGCTCATACGGACATCGTCCTAGCCTTTCTCAGATCTCACGGATGGAAGGTGAACAAAGAAAAAAGTTCTCTGTCCCCGTCAACAAGAGTTCCCTTCTTGGGAACAATAATAGATTCCTTAGAAATGAGGATTTTTCTGACAGAGGTCAGAAAATCAAAACTTCTAAGCTCTTGTCAAGTACTTCATTCTGTTCCTCGTCCTTCCATAGCGCAGTGCATGGAAGTAATAGGATTGATGGTTGCAACAATGGACATAGTTCCTTTTGCACGAATTCATCTAAGACCATTAAAACTGTGCATGCTCAGACAGTGGAATTGGGATTATACAGACTTGTCTCCGACGATTCAAGTAGATCAAAAGACCAGAGATTCACTCCGTTGGTGGCTGACCCTGGACAATCTGTCACAGGGAATGAGCTTCCGCAGACCAGAGTGGGTCATTGTCACGACCGACGCCAGCCTAGTGGGCTGGGGCGCGGTCTGGGAATCCCTGAAAACTCAGGGTCTATGGTCTCGGGAAGAGTCTCTTCTCCCGATAAACATTCTGGAACTGAGAGCGATATTCAATGCTCTCAGAGCTTGGCCTCAACTAGCAAAGGCCAAATTCATAAGGTTTCAGTCAGACAACATGACGACCGTTGCATATATCAATCATCAGGGGGGAACAAGGAGTTCCCTGGCGATGGAAGAAGTGACCAAAATCATTCAATGGGCGGAGACTCACTCCTGCCACTTGTCTGCAATCCACATCCCAGGAGTGGAAAATTGGGAAGCGGATTTTCTGAGTCGTCAGACATTACATCCGGGGGAGTGGGAACTCCATCCGGAAATCTTTGCCCAAATTACTCAACTGTGGGGCATTCCAGACATGGATCTGATGGCCTCTCGTCAGAACTTCAAGGTTCCTTGCTACGGGTCCAGATCCAGGGATCCCAAGGCGACTCTAGTAGATGCACTAGTAGCACCTTGGACCTTCAAACTAGCTTATGTATTCCCGCCGTTTCCTCTCATCACCAGGCTGGTAGCCAGGATCAATCAGGAGAGGGCATCGGTGATCTTGATAGCTCCTGCGTGGCCACGCAGGACTTGGTATGCAGACCTGGTGAATATGTCATCGGCTCCACCATGGAAGCTACCTTTGAGACGAGACCTTCTTGTTCAAGGTCCGTTCGAACATCCGAATCTGGTCTCACTCCAACTGACTGCTTGGAGATTGAACGCTTGATCTTATCAAAGCGAGGGTTCTCAGATTCTGTTATTGATACTCTTGTTCAGGCCAGAAAGCCTGTAACTAGAAAAATTTACCACAAAATATGGAAAAAATATATCTGTTGGTGTGAATCTAAAGGATTCCCTTGGGACAAGGTAAAAATTCCTAAGATTCTATCCTTTCTTCAAGAAGGTTTGGAGAAAGGATTATCTGCAAGTTCCTTGAAGGGACAGATTTCTGCCTTGTCTGTGTTACTTCACAAAAAGCTGGCAGCTGTGCCAGATGTTCAAGCCTTTGTTCAGGCTCTGGTTAGAATCAAGCCTGTTTACAAACCTTTGACTCCTCCTTGGAGTCTCAATTTAGTTCTTTCAGTTCTTCAGGGGGTTCCGTTTGAACCCTTACATTCCGTTGATATTAAGTTATTATCTTGGAAAGTTTTGTTTTTGGTTGCAATTTCTTCTGCTAGAAGAGTTTCAGAATTATCTGCTCTGCAGTGTTCTCCTCCTTATCTGGTGTTCCATGCAGATAAGGTGGTTTTACGTACTAAACCTGGTTTTCTTCCGAAAGTTGTTTCTAACAAAAACATTAACCAGGAGATAGTAGTGCCTTCTTTGTGTCCGAATCCAGTTTCAAAGAAGGAACGTTTGTTGCACAATTTGGATGTTGTTCGCGCTCTAAAATTCTATTTAGATGCTACAAAGGATTTTAGACAAACATCTTACTTGTTTGTTGTTTATTCTGGTAAAAGGAGAGGTCAAAAAGCAACTTCTACCTCTCTCTCTTTTTGGATTAAAAGCATCATCAGATTGGCTTATGAGACTGCCGGACGGCAGCCTCCTGAAAGAATCACAGCTCATTCCACTAGGGCTGTGGCTTCCACATGGGCCTTCAAGAACGAGGCTTCTGTTGATCAGATATGTAGGGCAGCGACTTGGTCTTCACTGCACACTTTTACCAAATTTTACAAGTTTGATACTTTTGCTTCTTCTGAGGCTATTTTTGGGAGAAAGGTTTTGCAAGCCGTGGTGCCTTCCATTTAGGTGACCTGATTTGCTCCCTCCCTTCATCCGTGTCCTAAAGCTTTGGTATTGGTTCCCACAAGTAAGGATGACGCCGTGGACCGGACACACCTATGTTGGAGAAAACAGAATTTATGTTTACCTGATAAATTACTTTCTCCAACGGTGTGTCCGGTCCACGGCCCGCCCTGGTTTTTTAATCAGGTCTGATAATTTATTTTCTTTAACTACAGTCACCACGGTATCATATGGTTTCTCCTATGCAAATATTCCTCCTTTACGTCGGTCGAATGACTGGGGTAGGCGGAGCCTAGGAGGGATCATGTGACCAGCTTTGCTGGGCTCTTTGCCATTTCCTGTTGGGGAAGAGAATATCCCACAAGTAAGGATGACGCCGTGGACCGGACACACCGTTGGAGAAAGTAATTTATCAGGTAAACATAAATTCTGTTTTTCCAGATATATTAGACCATTACTGATTTGGTTATACATCATTAAATATGAATGGATAGATTATTGAAATTAATCAAAATTATTTGGAGGTGAATTGGTTAATCATTCATATTTTTTACTTTTCACCAGTAATTTATTGGAATTAGAAAAATGATTACAATAATAATTGAAATAGTTTTATTTAAAGGGACACAGAATACACCAATTTTCATATAACTGCATGTAATGGACACTACTTTAAAAAATAAGATGCACAGATACTGATCTAAAAATCCAGTATAAAACAGTTTAAAAACTTACAAGCTACCAGTTTAGCTCTTTTAAAAAGATTAGCTGGAACACCCTCTGCAAGTGGGAAATAAGACACTCCCCCCTTCCTCTGCATATGAAAAGACTCTACACAAACAAGAGCAAGCTGGAGTAGGTATACATCAGTATTCTCCTAAAACGTTGGGGCTTGGTTGTGTTTGAAAATCAGAGCAAGGCTCAGATGCAATGCACTACTGCGGGCTAGCTGCTTGTCATTGCTTCACCCAGTGTGTTCAGCTAGATCACACTAGAGTATTGCTCTCCTTAAACAAAGGATTCCAAGAGAATGAAGCAAATCTGAAAATTGTATGCTCTATGTGAAACCCAAAAGTTATCTTTCATAATTATGTCCCTTTAAGATCGGTTTATCAACTCTGTATGTTAATTTTATAACATTTTGCTATGAAGAAGGGGGCATGTTGTTTTTGCAGACACAAATTCAGTTTCGAGAACTACAAAACCATTAATATGTGATATCTTCAAGACAGATTAGTTTGGACAATTTTTGTCAAACCTTTGGGAGAGCATTACATTGTGAATGGATATATTTAAGTCATCTATTTCAGGATAACCTTTGAATTATAATGTATTTTAAAGTGATTGTAAAGTATAAGGAATTAAAGCCCAGTATTAAAAAATACTCTCTAAAAAAAACAAACAAAAAAAAAACAACTTTTTGGTTACGAAAAACATACCGCCGATTCCCCGCCCGCATCTCCTGTATTTTGCACATCAATGCCCCGTGAACTGGATGCCAATGAGGGCACGCAACAATTGGAGGAAGCCGGATTCGTCATCGATATGCAAAAAAAGTGATACTGAACCCAATTTTTTTCTTTCATGATTCAGATAGAGCATGCAATTTTAAGCAACTTTCTAATTTACTCCTATTTAACTTTTCTTTGCTCTCTTGGTATCTTTATTTGAAAAAGTATGAATGTAAGATAAGGAGCCGGACCATTTTTTGGTGCAGCACCCTGGATAGCGCTTAGTGGCTACATTTAGCCACCAATCAGCAAGCACTATCCAGGTGCTGAACCAAAAATGTGCCAGCTCCTTAGCTTACATTCCTTCTTTATCAAATAAAGATACCAAGAGAACAAAGAAATTGATAACAGTAGTAAATTAAGAAGTTGCTTAAAATTGCATGCTCTATCCGAATCATGAAAGGAAAAAATGTTGTTTCCTTATCCCTTTAAAGTGAAGGTTAACTTCACGCAACTGCCCCACGGAATTAAATAGACTTTGTAAAATGAGGGTGAGTTTAATTCATCAAATATGTTTGTGTTTTTTTTTTTTACTTTTTGAGCGCTCAGACGATAAGCACAGCTCTCCTGTCCGGCATCTTGTCAAATCGATTGACAAATTACGATTCTTAAAAGAACGAATCGATCTGTCAATCGATTTGACAAAATGCCGGGCAGGAGAGCTGTGCTCAAAAGGTAAACATTTAAAAAAAAATACTGAAATATAACAAATGTGATGAATTAAACCCACCCTCATTTTGCAAAGTCTAGCAATGCCGTGTGGCAGTTCCGTGAAGTTGTCCTTCACTTTAAGGTATAGGTCATTGCTAATAAACTGTGGATATCAGGAAGGAGGCTCAGTTGTCAATTGTATTCTATTGCAAACCTTTTTTGGGATCCTGTCTAAAGGGTGAGCAAGGAAATATTTCCTCTGGGTGGGTATTAGATTGGCATAAACAAACCATTTCTGTTTTGTACATTGTGATCCAGCACCAGAAATACCTAATAATTAGAGTGCTGTGACAGCAACATCTAGGTGTTGGACACTTAAGTGCACCAGTTTAGTCCTTTTTCTATTTGTTTTTCCTTCAATGTCATTGCACACAGAGCCAAGTTGTCATTTCATAAAGAATACCTGTCCTTACTCATCAACAAATGTACTCCAGCCCGCCCCCTAAGATTCAACAATGACCTGCTCCTTGCGTCCTGTCCTCTACCATCACCTCCTCTCATGCTAGACTACAGGACTTCTCTCGTGCGGCACCAACCCTCTGGAAAGCACTTCCTCAAGCCGTCAGACTCTTCCCCCTAACCTCTCCTCCTTTAAACGTTCCCTAAAGACCTTTTTGTTCAGGGAAGCTTATCACCAGACTCATTAACAAATGAACTTCACTTACCCAACAGTTGCCCTCATCTCCCCACTAATATCATTCTCACCTTTGCAGTCCCCACCTCCTGTTTCCCATTTTCCTACCCATCTAGATTGTAAGTTCCCACGGGAATAGGGCCCTCAATTCCCCCTGTATCTGTCTGTAAAATTTTCTTTTATTGTATTTTTTCTCCGTTGTACTTTTCTCCTTGTTCCCCATGGGCAGTGCTGCGGAATCTGTTGGCGCTTTATAAATAAAGAATAATAATATGCTGCACATGTCCGTAAGGGATTGTCTCCTTCCTCTTGAGCACAGTTCTCTTTTTGTTGAATAATTAATGAATTTCCTTTGAGTTGTTTCAAAAGTTTGAATACCACAGTAAAGATTTAATGCTATCTATAAAGCCATTTTTCTGCCAGTTTCTACAGTTATATAGAGAGTGATTTGTCTGGTCTATTAAATCTGTGTCCAGTGCTGAAATGCAGTATTAAGCAAATACCGTTAAAAAATTAAGTGAGGCATTAGATGAAGTAACCTGACTTGCTGATCTTTCTGTTTTATCCCATTCAGTTCTTATATTTGCATGTTATATATTCAGATAAGCATGTTACATATGGGATCCAGAAGCTATGGCTTGTAAAATTGTAGCTCTGGCTTCTAACTTTTTGAACTAGTATATATGCTCTTGGAAACCATTTTTTATTGCATGCTCTATTTAAATAGATTTTCATTTGACTTCAATTTCCCTTTAAAATGACAGTAATTTTAAAATGAAACTTTCATGATTCAGATAGAGAATGCAATTTTTAAAGGGACACTGAACCCACTTTTTTACTTTCATGATTCAAATAGAGCATGCAATTTTAAGCAACTTTCTAATATACTCCTATTATCAATTTGTCTTCATTCTCTTGCTATCTTTATTTGAAAAGCAAGAATGTAAGTTTAGAATCTGGCCCATTTTTGGTTCACAACCTGGGTTGTCCTGGCTGGTTGGACAGCACCAATAAACAAGTGCTGTCCAGGATTTTGAACCAAAAATTGTCTAGCTCCTTAGCTTAGATGCCTTCTTTTTCAATTAAAGAAAGCAAGAGATTGAATAAAAATTGATAATAGGAGTAAATTAGAAAGTTGCTTAAAATTGCATGCGCTATCTGAATGATGAAATATTTTTTTTTTTTTTTTGGGTTCAGTGTCCCTTTAAACAAAGCAAATGTAATTGAAGAATCTCCTTCATTTTAAAAGACCATTAAGGATAGTGGAATTGCGTAATCGGCAAATGCATAATAAGACAATGCAATAGCACTTATTCAGCCAATCACAAACTCGAATACACTCTGAACTCTTACACATGCGCAATAGTAACTGGTCCCTCAGAAATTGTGCACAATTTGATAAAGGGATTTATATTAAAACATTTTAAATTTTAAGGTGTTTGTTGTCCCTTAAGGAGGTGTAACAGTGCTGCATTATGTTATTTATGAGCCTGCTGCTGGTTGGAGAAAGACAAACATAAAAAAAACAAAGAATGTCTTTATCATTCGCATTTATAATGGTTCTTAGCATCTGGGGATATGCACAGGGATATAGCTGGGTGACCAGATGGTCCTGATTTTCAGTGGATGACCGTTATTGACTAAGTCAGTCCCTGGAGAAGATGTGTCCCTGAAATTGTTATGTTTACCAGGACTCAGAAGTAACTGCGCTGTATAAATCTTCTTAAAGGGACAGTCATGTCCAAATTTTTGTTTCCCATAATTTAAATATGGAATGTAATTTTAAACAACTTTCCAAATTAACTTTTATCACCAATTTTGCTTTGTGCTCCTGGTATTCTTAGTTGAAAGCTAAACCTAGGAGGTTCATATGCTAATTTCTTAGACCTTGAAGACTGCCTCCACTAGAGGGCATTAGTTCATGGGTTTCATATAGATAACATTGAACTCATGCATGTGAAGTTACCCTGGAGTGAGCACTGATTGGCTAAAATGCAAATCTGTCAAAAGAACTGAAATAAGGGGGCAGTTTGCAGAAGCATAGATGCAAGGTAATTACAGAGCTAAAAAGTGTATTTGTATAACAGGGTTGGTTATGCAAAACTGGGGAATGGGTAATAAAGAGATTATCTTTCTTTTTAAACAACAAAAATTCTGATGTTGACATGCAGGAACCAATCAGGATACATATGTGATGGCGGTGAACATACCTGCCAATTGTGAAAAATATTTGTTAATGTGCTCTATTTTTCATATTTTTTTTTAGTCCAATGCTTACTGCAGGGTTTTCCCTTTTGTATTTAAAGGGAAATAAAAAATCTATAATGAATATGAAGTATCACTATTTAAACCTGGTAATCTATTTAACCAAATAGTATTTTTAATGGTGCATAAACTGATTTTAAAATTAACAGGAAATGCATTTTTATGCACAACTCACCCCAAGGTACAGATTTCTCACTGGGTGCACAACAGCTTTTTTTTTTGCTGACAGCTCATCAGTCCCCCCCCCAAAAAAAAATAAATAAAAATAAAATAAAAATAAACTGAAATACAAAAACCAATACACTGCTCACAGCCCCCGTTTTTTTTTTTTTTTTTTTTAACACATTGCGTTTTAATACAAGCCTCTCATATGAATCTCTGTTTCTGTGATTGCGATTAATAAATCATACAATGATGATGGTTCACAGTCCTCCATAATATATGGGATATATTTTCCGCCACTAGGAGGTGGTCAAGAACGCATACAATAGCTTTAAAACCCTCCCATCTCTCTTGTTTTCGTAGGAGATATTTGAGAATAGATGTTGTTTCAGCTACTTGCTTATGAATTACAAATTGGGAACTCATACCTATGTGAGACCCAGAGTTCCTGGGGAATATTATTTAAAATTAAGACAGAAAAGACTCTTCACAGCAGCTGAATGATACAGGGACACAGGAATACCCTGTTAGTGCACAGCATTTCCCTAACAGGACTTCAGCTATAACTAGCCTCAGGAGTCTTGGGGACTTGACCCTAGCCTCCCCCTGAGGGAATCAAATTCTGTCCTGGGCAGAGAGGAATCGTTGCTCCCTATCAGCGATTCACATTCCGAGTGTGAACAATTGGGAAGCAGACTATCTCAGCCGTCAATCGGTCAATCCAGGAAAATGATCTCTCCATCAGGATGTATTCAATCAACTGGTTATCAAATGGGGCCTACCGGACATAGATCTGATGGCTTCACACTTAAAGTGAAAGTAAAGTTTCCTCTGTTGCTCACCGTTATAACATATTATGTTTTAAATGAATAGGACTTTCATTCATCAAATTTTTATTACTTGTTTGCAAATCAAGTTTTACCTGAAATAAAATCTGAATTTTATCGTCGATAAAGGCAACCCGTTTTTTTGGCTGCATATTACTTCCTGGTCACGTTCTTATTTGGGCCAACTGAAATACTGGCCGTTAGGCGGCCGTGAAGCGACGTCATCGGCCTATTGTGGCATCTGCGCATGCGGTAAATCGACTATCTTTACTTTTTTCTTCAATGCGCGTGTCCTTTTCGCACGTGTGTAGACCATTCGGGACGGACTGAGCAGAAACGTCATCTGCTTGGAGTCCCTATTTGATACATTGAAGCGCTATGATATTTTTGAGGACGCATCGCGGAAGTCTGAAACTATGCTGCTTGTCTCTTTCTCAAATCGCATAGTAATGAATGAATACAATATTGTTATTCATTCATTACTATGTTGTGAATTAAATACACGCATGCACTTTGGAGACCTGTTGAAGTGAAAATCGCATGCGCATTGAGTTTGGAATCGGCGATTCGCGCATGCGCAATATAAATGGTCCATGTGAACGCGCTTCTCTGATACGTATAGAGCGGGTGGGACCTTTTTAAGATGGCCTTGATAAGTGTTTATCAGCTAGTTCACTGAAGAGTCACATTTCAGCTTTATCTGTTCTTTCTCTTGTAAGGTGTATCCAGTCCACGGATCATCCATTACTTGTGGGATATTCTCATTCCCAACAGGAAGTTGCAAGAGGACACCCACAGCAGAGCTGTAATATAGCTCCTCCCCTAACTGTCATAGCCAGTCATTCTCTTGCAACTCTCAACAAGCAAGGACGTTGTAGGAGAGAGTGGTTAAATATAGCTAGTTTATTTTCTTCAATCAAAAGTTTGTTATTTTTAAATAGTACCGGAGTTGTGCTATTTTTTCTCAGGCAGTAAATAGAAGAAGAATCTGCCTGAGGTTTCTATGATCTTAGCAGGTTGTAACTAAGATCCATTGCTGTTCTCACATATGTCTGAGGGGATTACACAGATGAGGTAACTTCAGCGAGAGAATGGCGTGCAGTTTATTCTGCTATCAGGTATGTGCAGTTATAATTTTTTCTAGAGATGGAAAACACTAGAAAAAGCTGCTGATACCGGATTAATGTAAGTTAAGCCTGAATACAGTGATTTAATAACGACTGGTATCATGCTTACTCCCAGGGGTAATACCCTTATGATATTGCAATATAAAACGTTTGCTGGCATGTTTAATCTTTTTTATATATGCTTTGGTGATAACTTTATTGGGGCCTAGTTTTTTTTCACATGGCTGGCTTAAATTTTGACTCGAATCTATTTCCACTGTTGTAGTATGTAATTTTAACTGCACCAACTGTAACTTTTAAACTGTGACATCCAGCTTCCCTCAAAGGCCCTCTGAATGCTATAGGACATCTCTAAAGGGCCCAAAGGCTTTCCAAAGTTGTTTATTGGGGAAGGTAGGGCCACAGCTTGCTGTGACAGTTGGTTGTGACTGTTAAAAAACTTCTATTTCGTTTTCTTTCATGTAATTAGCAAGAGTCCATGAGCTAGTGACGTATGGGATATACATTCCTACCAGGAGGGGCAAAGTTTCCCAAACCTTAAAATGCCTATAAATACACCCCTCACCACACCCACAATTCAGTTTTACAAACTTTGCCTCCTTTGGAGGTGGTGAAGTAAGTTTGTGCTAGATTCTACGTTGATATGCGCTCCGCAGCAGGTTGGAGCCCGGTTTTCCTCTCAGCGTGCAGTGAATGTCAGAGGGATGTGAGGAGAGTATTGCCTGTTTGAATTCAATGATCTCCTTCTACGGGGTCTATTTCATAGGTTCTCTGTTATCGGTCGTAGAGATTCATCTCTTACCTCCCTTTTCAGATCGACGATATACTCTTATAAATACACCATTACCTCTGCTGATTTTCGTTTCAGTACTGGTTTGGCTTTCTACAAACATGTAGACCTGGGGTAAGTAAATCTTATTTTCTGTGACACTCTAAGCTATGGTTGAGCACTTTTTTAATAAAGTTCTAAATATATGTATTCAAACATTTATTTGCCTTGACTCAGGATGTTCAACATTCCTTATTTTCAGACAGTCAGTTTCATATTTGGGATAATGCATTTGAATCAAATATTTTTCTTACCTTAAAGATTTGACTTTTTTCCCTGTGGGCTGTTAGGCTCGCGGGGGCTGAAAATGCTTCATTTTATTGCGTCATTCTTGGCGCGGACTTTTTTGGTGCAAAAAATCTTTTCTGCTTCCGACGTCATACTTGTCGCCGGAAGTTGCGTCATTTTTTACTTTCTTTTGCGCCAAAAAATGTCGGCGTTCCGGACGTGGCGTCATTTTTGGCGCCAAAAGCATTTAGGCGCCAAATAATGTGGGCGTCTTATTTGGCGCTAAAAAAATATGGGCGTCTCTTTTGTCTCCACATTATTTAAATCTCATTATTTATTGCTTCTGGTTGCTAGAAGCTTGTTCACTGGCATTTTTTCCCATTCCTGAAACTGTCATTTAAGGAATTTGATCAATTTTGCTTTATATGTTGTTTTTTCTCTTACATATTGCAAGATGTCTCACGTTGCATCTGAGTCAGAAGATACTACAGGAAAATCGCTGTCTAGTGCTGGATCTACCAAAGCTAAGTGTATCTGCTGTAAACTTTTGGTAGCTATTCCTCCAGCTGTTGTTTGTATTAATTGTCATGACAAACTTGTTAATGCAGATAATATTTCCTTTAGTAATATACCATTACCTGTTGCAGTTCCATCAACATCGAATGTTCCTGATAACATAAGAGATTTTGTTTCTGAATCCATCAAGAAGGCTATGTCTGTTATTTATCCTTCTAGTAAACATAAAAAATCTTTTAAAACTTCTCTTTATACAGATGAATTTTTAAATGAACATCATCATTCTGATTCTAAAGACTCTTCTGGTTCAGAGGATTCTGTCTCAGAGATTGATGCTGATAAATCTTCATATTTATTTAAAATGGAATTTATTCGTTTTTTACTTAAAGAAGTACTAATTGCTTTAGAAATTGAGTATTCTGGTCCTCTTGATACTAAATCTAAACGTTTAGATAAGGTCTTTAAATCTCCTGTGGTTATTCCAGAAGTTTTTCCTGTTCCTGGTGCTATTTCTGAAGTAATTTCTCTTGTTAAGTGTATCCAGTCCACGGATCATCCATTACTTATGGGATACTAACTCCTCCCCAACAGGAAGTGCAAGAGGATTCACCCAGCAGAGCTGCTATATAGCTCCTCCCCTAACTGCCATTACCAGTCATTCTCTTGCACCCAACGAATAGATAGGATGTGTGAGAGGACTGTGGTGATTATACTTAGTTTCATACCTTCAATCAAAAGTTTGTTATTTTATAATAGCACCGGAGTGTGTTATTCCTTCTCTGGTAGAATTTGAAGAAGAATCTACCTGAGTTTTTCTATGATTTTAGCCGGAGTAGTTAAGATCATATTGCTGTTTCTCGGCCATCTGAGGAGAGGTAAACTTCAGATCAGGGGACAGCGGGCAGATTAATCTGCAAAGAGGTATGTAGCAGCTTATTATTTTCTGACAATGGAATTGATGAGAAAATTCTGCCATACCGATATAATGTAAACTCAGCCTTAAATGCAGTAGCAGCAACTGGTATCAGGCTGTCATGTATGTATATTTTACACTTCAGTATTCTGGGGAATGGCACTTCACTGGAATTATACTGTATGCATAAAACTTTAGCCTAATTTGCAGGGACTAGCAACAGGCTTTTTAATAACACTCAATTTATTAATGTTAAACGTTTTTTGCTGGCATGTAAAATCGTTTAATTTTCTGAGGTACTGGGTGAAAAAAATGTTTTGGGCACTATTTTTTTCCACTTGGCAGTCGTTTTATTTAATTTATGACAGTTTACTGATCTCTCTCACTGTTATTCACTCACAGCAGAGCTGTGAGATTGTAGTTGACTGTGATACAGAAATAAACGTTTTTTTTTTTTTTTTTCTGCTATCAGGGTTAGTTATCCTTTGCTAATGGGAGCAATCCTTTGCTAAAATTGTGTTTTTTACAAAGATTTGATGCTATAACTTTTCAGTTTATTAATTTTCAACTGTCATAACTTTTTCTGTGCTTCTTATAGGCACAGTACGTTTTCATATTATAGTAAATTACTTGAAAAGTATTTCCAAGTTGCTAGTTTATTTGCTAGTGTGTTAAACATGTCTGATTCAGAGGAAGATATCTGTGCTATATGTGCTAAAGCCAAAGTGGAGCCCAATAGAAATTTATGTACTAACTGTATTGATGCTACTTTAAATAAAAGTCAATCTGTACAAATTGAACATATTTCACCAAACAACGAGGGGAGAGTTATGCCGACTAACTCGCCTCACGTGTCAGTACCTGCATCTCCCGCTCGGGAGGTGCGTGATATTGTAGCGCCGAGTACATCTGGGCGGCCATTACAAATCACATTACAGGATATGGCTACTGTTATGACTGAAGTTTTGGCTAAATTACCAGAACTAAGAGGTAAGCGTGATCACTCTGGGGTGAGAACAGAGTGCGCTGATAATATTAGGGCCATGTCAGACACTGCGTCACAATTTGCAGAACATGAAGACGGAGAGCTTCATTCTGCGGGTGACGGTTCTGATCCAAACAAACTGGATTCAGATATTTCAAATTTTAAATTTAAGCTGGAAAACCTCCGTGTATTACTAGGGGAGGTGTTAGCGGCTCTGAATGATTGTAACACAGTTGCAATACCAGAGAAAATGTGTAGGTTGGATAAATATTTTGCGGTACCGGCGAGTACTGACGTTTTTCCTATACCTAAGAGACTTACTGAAATTGTTACTAAGGAGTGGGATAGACCCGGTGTGCCGTTCTCACCCCCTCCGATATTTAGAAAGATGTTTCCAATAGACGCCACCACACGGGACTTATGGCAAACGGTCCCTAAGGTGGAGGGAGCAGTTTCTACTTTAGCTAAGCGTACCACTATCCCGGTGGAGGATAGCTGTGCCTTTTCAGATCCAATGGATAAAAAGTTAGAGGGTTACCTTAAGAAAATGTTTGTTCAACAAGGTTTTATATTGCAACCTCTTGCATGCATTGCGCCTGTCACGGCTGCAGCAGCATTTTGGTTTGAGTCTCTGGAAGAGACACTTGAATCAGCTCCATTAGATGAGATTACACACAAGCTTAAAGCCCTTAAGTTAGCTAACTCATTTATTTCAGATGCCGTAGTACATTTAACTAAACTTACGGCTAAGAATTCCGGATTCGCCATTCAGGCACGCAGAGCACTGTGGCTAAAATCCTGGTCAGCTGACGTTACTTCTAAATCTAAATTGCTTAATATACCTTTCAAAGGGCAGACCTTATTCGGGCCCGGGTTGAAAGAAATTATCGCTGAAATTACAGGAGGTAAAGGCCATGCCCTGCCTCAAGACAGAGCCAAACCTAAGGCTAGACAGTCTAATTTTCGTTCCTTTCGTAATTTCAAAGCAGGAGCAGCATCAACTTCCTCTGCACCAAAACAGGAAGGAGCTGTTGCTCGCTACAGACAAGGCTGGAGACCTAACCAGTCCTGGAACAAGGGCAAGCAGGCCAGGAAACCTGCTGCTGCCCCTAAGACAGCATGAATCGAGGGCCCCCGATCCGGGAATGGATCTAGTGGGGGGCAGACTTTCTCTCTTCGCCCAGGCTTGGGCAAGAGATGTCCAGGATCCCTGGGCGTTAGAGATCATATCTCAGGGATACCTTCTAGACTTCAAATTCTCTCCCCCAAGAGGGAGATTTCATCTGTCAAGGTTGTCAACAAACCAAATAAAGAAAGAGGCGTTTCTACGCTGCGTACAAGATCTTTTATTAATGGGAGTGATCCATCCGGTTCCGCGGTCGGGACAAGGGTTTTACTCAAATCTGTTTGTGGTTCCCAAAAAAGAGGGAACTTTCAGGCCAATCTTGGATTTAAAGATCCTAAACAAATTCCTAAGAGTTCCATCGTTCAAAATGGAAACTATTCGGACAATTTTACCCATGATCCAAAAGGGTCAGTACATGACCACAGTGGATTTAAAGGATGCTTACCTTCACATACCGATTCACAAAGATCATTACCGGTATCTAAGGTTTGCCTTTCTAGACAGGCATTACCAGTTTGTAGCTCTTCCATTCGGATTGGCTACGGCTCCGAGAACCTTCACAAAGGTTCTGGGTGCTCTTCTGGCGGTACTAAGACCGCAAGGAATTGCGGTAGCTCCGTACCTAGACGACATTCTGATACAAGCTTCAAGCTTTCAAACTGCCAAAGTCTCATACAGAGTTAGTACTGGCATTTCTAAGGTCGCATGGATGGAAGGTGAACGAAAAGAAGAGTTCTCTCTTTCCACTCACAAGAGTTCCCTTCTTGGGGACTCTTATAGATTCTGTAGAAATGAAGATTTACCTGACAGAAGACAGGTTAACAAAGCTTCAAAATGCATGCCGTGTCCTCATTCCATTCAACACCCGTCAGTAGCTCAATGCATGGAGGTGATCGGCTTAATGGTAGCAGCAATGGACATAGTACCCTTTGCACGCCTACATCTCAGACCGCTGCAATTGTGCATGCTAAGTCAGTGGAATGGGGATTACTCAGACTTGTCCCCTACTCTGAATCTGGATCAAGAGACCAGAAATTCTCTTCTATGGTGGCTTTCTCGGCCACATCTGTCCAGGGGGATGCCATTCAGCAGGCCGGACTGGACAATTGTAACAGACGCCAGCCTACTAGGTTGGGGCGCTTTCTGGAATTCTCTGAAGGCTCAGGGACAATGGAATCAGGAGGAGAGTCTCCTACCAATAAACATTCTGGAATTGAGAGCAGTTCTCAATGCCCTTCTGGCTTGGCCCCAGTTAACAACTCGGGGGTTCATCAGGTTTCAGTCGGACAACATCACGACTATAGCTTACATCAACCATCAGGGAGGGACAAGAAGCTCCCTAGCAATGATGGAAGTATCAAAGATAATTCGCTGGGCAGAGTCTCACTCTTGCCACCTGTCAGCAATCCACATCCCGGGAGTGGAGAACTGGGAGGCGGATTTCTTAAGTCGTCAGACTTTTCATCCGGGGGAGTGGGAACTTCATCCAGAGGTCTTTGCCCAAATACTTCGACGTTGGGGCAAACCAGAGATAGATCTCATGGCGTCTCGACAGAACGCCAAGCTTCCTCGTTACGGGTCCAGATCCAGGGATCCGGGAGCGGTTCTGATAGATGCTTTGATAGCACCTTGGACCTTCGGGATGGCTTATGTGTTTCCACCTTTCCCGATGCTTCCTCGATTGATTGCCAGAATCAAACAGGAGAGAGCATCAGTGATTCTAATAGCGCCTGCATGGCCACGCAGGACTTGGTATGCAGATCTAGTGGACATGTCATCCTGTCCACCTTGGTCGCTACCTCTGAAACAGGACCTTCTGATCCAGGGTCCCTTCAAACATCAAAATCTAATTTCTCTGAAGCTGACTGCTTGGAAATTGAACGCTTGATTTTATCAAAACGTGGTTTTTCTGAGTCAGTTATTGATACCTTAATACAGGCTAGGAAGCCTGTTACCAGAAAGATTTACCATAAGATATGGCGCAAATACTTATATTGGTACGAATCCAAGAGTTACTCATGGAGTAAGGTTAGGATTCCGAGGATATTGTCTTTTCTACAAGAAGGTTTAGAAAAGGGTTTATCCGCTAGTTCCTTAAAGGGACAGATTTCAGCTCTGTCCATTCTTTTACACAAACGTCTGTCAGAAGTTCCGGACGTTCAAGCTTTTTGTCAGGCTTTAGCTAGGATCAAGCCTGTGTTTAAAACTGTTGCTCCACCATGGAGTTTGAACTTAGTTCTTAATGTTTTACAGGGGGTTCCGTTTGTACCCCTTCATTCCATTGATATCAAGTTGTTATCTTGGAAAGTTCTGTTTTTAATGGCGATTTCCTCGGCTCGAAGAGTCTCTGAGTTATCTGCCTTACATTGTGATTCTCCTTATCTGATTTTTCATTCAGACAAGGTAGTTCTGCGTACTAAACCTGGGTTCCTACCTAAGGTGGTCACTAACAGGAATATCAATCAAGAGATTGTGGTTCCATCTTTGTGTCCTAATCCTTCTTTGAAAAAGGAACGTCTGCTACACAATCTAGATGTAGTCCGTGCCCTGAAATTTTATCTACAGGCAACTAAGGATTTTCGACAAACGTCTTCCCTGTTTGTCGTTTATTCTGGTCAGAGGAGAGGTCAAAAAGCTTCGGCTACCTCTCTCTCCTTTTGGCTTCGTAGCATAATACGGTTAGCCTATGAGACTGCTGGACAGCAGCCTCCTGAAAGAATTACAGCACATTCTACTAGAGCTGTGGCTTCCACTTGGGCCTTTAAGAATGAGGCTTCTGTTGAACAGATTTGCAAGGCTGCAACTTGGTCTTCTCTTAATACTTTTTCCAAATTTTACAAATTTGACACTTTTGCTTCTTCGGAGGCTGTTTTTGGGAGAAAGGTTCTTCAGGCAGTGGTTCCTTCCGTATAAAGAGCCTGCCTGTCCCTCCTGTCATCCGTGTACTTTAGCTTTGGTATTGGTATCCCATAAGTAATGGATGATCCGTGGACTGGATACACTTAACAAGAGAAAACATAATTTATGCTTACCTGATAAATTTATTTCTCTTGTAGTGTATCCAGTCCACGGCCCGCCCTGTCACTTTAAGGCAGGTAATTTTTCCATTAAACTACAGTCACCACTGCACCCTATGGTTTTCCTTTCTCTGCATGTTTTCGGTCGAATGACTGGTAATGGCAGTTAGGGAAGGAGCTATATAGCAGCTCTGCTGGGTGAATCCTCTTGCACTTCCTGTTGGGGAGGAGTTAGTATCCCATAAGTAATGGATGATCCGTGGACTGGATACACTACAAGAGAAATAAATTTATCAGGTAAGCATAAATTGTTTTCCAGAGAATGGAATAATTTGGGTAATTCTTTTACTCCTTCTAAACGTTTTAAGCAATTATATCCTGTGCCGTCTGACAGTTTAGAATTTTGGGACAAAATCCCTAAAGTTGATGGGGCTATTTCTACCCTTGCTAAACGTATTACTATTCCTACGTCAGATGGTACTTCGTTTAAGGATCCTTTAGATAGGAAAATTGAATCCTTTCTAAGAAAAGCTTATCTGTGTTCAGGTAATCTTCTTAGACCTGCTATATCATTGGCTGATGTTGCTGCAGCTTCAACTTTTTGGTTGGAAACTTTAGCGCAATAAGTAACAGATCATGATTCTCAAAATTATTAGCATGTTGAAGAAGAATAATAATATTATATCTGTGATGCCATTTTTGATATTATCAGAGTTGATGTCAGGTTTATGTCTCTAGCTATTTTAGCTAGAAGAGC
The DNA here is from genome assembly GCF_027579735.1 of Bombina bombina. NCBI lineage: Eukaryota > Metazoa > Chordata > Amphibia > Anura > Bombinatoridae > Bombina > Bombina bombina. The sequence goes on from NC_069504.1 coordinate 502,277,671, forward strand.
TTTATGGCTTAAAACTTGGAATGCTGATATGTCTTCTAAATCAACTCTACTTTCCATTTCTTTCCAGGGTAACAAATTATTTGGTTCTCAGTTGGATTCTATTATCTCAACTGTTACTGGTGGGAAAGGAACTTTTTTACCACAGGATAGAAAATCTAAGGGTAAAAACAGGGCTAATAATCGTTTTCGTTCCTTTCGTTTCAACAAAGAACAAAAGCCTGATCCTTCATCCTCAGGAGCAGTTTCAGTTTGGAAACCATCTCCAGTCTGGAATAAATCCAAGCCTTCTAGAAAAGCAAAGCCAGCTTCTAAGTCCACATGAAGGTGCGGCCCTCATTCCAGCTCAGCTGGTAGGGGGCAGGTTAAGTTTTTTCAAAGAAATTTGGATCAATTCTGTTCACAATCTTTGGATTCAGAACATTGTTTCAGAAGGGTACAGAATTGGTTTCAAGATCAGACCTCCTGCAAAGAGATTTTTTCTTTCCCGTGTCCCAGTAAATCCAGTGAAAGCTCAAGCATTTCTGAAATGTGTTTCAGATCTAGAGTTGGCTGGAGTAATTATGCCAGTTCCAGTTCTGGAACAGGGGATGGGGTTTTATTCAAATCTCTTCATTGTACCAAAGAAGAATTCCTTCAGACCAGTTCTGGATCTAAAAATATTGAATCGTTATGTAAGGATACCAACGTTCAAAATGGTAACTGTAAGGACTATCTTGCCTTTTGTTCAGCAAGGGCATTATATGTCCACAATAGATTTACAGGATGCATATCTGCATATTCCGATTCATCCAGATCATTATCAGTTCCTGAGATTCTCTTTTCTGGACAAGCATTACCAGTTTGTGGCTCTGCCGTTTGGCCTAGCTACAGCTCCAAGAATTTTTACAAAGGTTCTCGGTGCCCTTCTGTCTGTAATCAGAGAACAGGGTATTGTGGTATTTCCTTATTTGGACAATATCTTGGTACTTGCTCAGTCTTTACATTTAGCAGAATCTCATACGAATCGACTTGTGTTGTTTCTTCAAGATCATGGTTGGAGGATCAATTCACTAAAAAGTTCATTGATTCCTCAGACAAGGGTAACCTTTCTGGGTTTCCAGATAGATTCAGTGTCCATGACTCTGTCTTTGACAGACAAGAGACGTCTAAAATTGATTGATTTCAGCTTGTCAAAACCTTCAGTCACAATCATTCCCTTCGGTAGCCTTATGCATGGAAATTCTAGGTCTTATGACTGCTGCATCGGACGCGATCCCCTTTGCTCGTTTTCACATGCGACCTCTTCAGCTCTGTATGCTGAATCAATGGTGCAGGGATTACACAAAGATATCTCAATTAATATCTTTAAAACCGATTGTACGACACTCTCTAACGTGGTGGACAGATCACCATCGTATAATTCAGGGGGCTTCTTTTGTTCTTCCGACCTGGACTGTAATTTCAACAGATGCAAGTCTCACAGGTTGGGGAGCTGTGTGGGGATCTCTGACGGCACAAGGAGTTTGGGAATCTCAGGAGGTGAGATTACCGATCAATATTTTGGAACTCTGTGCAATTTTCAGAGCACTTCAGTCTTGGCCTCTTCTGAAGAGAGAATCGTTCATTTGTTTTCAGACAGACAATGTCACAACTGTGGCATACATCAATCATCAAGGAGGGACTCACAGTCCTCTGGCTATGAAAGAAGTATCTTGAATTCTGGTTTGGGCGGAATCCAGCTCCTGTCTAATCTCTGCGGTTCATATCCCAGGTATAGACAATTGGGAAGCGGATTATCTCAGTCGCCAAACGTTGCATCCGGGCGAATGGTCTCTTCACCCAGAGGTATTTCTTCAGATTGTTCAAATGTGGGAGCTTCCAGAAATAGATCTGATGGCGTCTCATCTAAACAAGAAACTTCCCAGGTATCTGTCCAGATCCCGGGATCCTCAGGCGGAAGCAGTGGATGCATTATCACTTCCTTGGAAGTATCATCCTGCCTATATCTTTCCGCCTAGTTCTTCTTCCAAGAGTAATCTCCAAGATTCTGAAGGAATGCTCGATTGTTCTGTTGGTAGCTCCGGCATGGCCTCACAGGTTTTGGCATGCGGATCTTGTCCGGATGGCCTCTTGCCATCCGTGGACTCTTCCGCTAAGACCAGACCTTCTGTCACAAGGTCCTTTTTTCCATCAGGCTCTCAAATCCTTAAATTTAAAGGTATGGAGATTGAACGCTTGATTCTTGGTCAAAGAGGTTTCTCTGACTCTGTGATTAATTCTATGTTACAGGCTCGTAAATTTGTATCCAGAGAGATATATTATGGAGTCTGGAAGACTTATATTTCTTGGTGTCTTTCTCATCATTTTTCTTGGCATTCTTTTAGAATTCCGAGAATTTTAGAGTTTCTTCAGGATGGTTTAGATAAAGGTTTATCCGCAAGTTCTTTGAAAGGACAAATCTCTGCTCTTTCTGTTCTTTTTCACAGAAAGATTGCTAATCTTCCTGATATTCATTGTTTTGTACAAGCTTTGGTTCGTATAAAACCTGTCATTAAGTCAATTTCTCCTCCTTGGAGTTTGAATTTGGTTCTGGGGGCTCTTCAAGCTCCTCCGTTTGAACCTATGCATTCATTGGACATTAAATTACTTTCTTGGGAAGTTTTGTTCCTTTTGGCGATCTCTTCTGCCAGAAGAGTTTCTGAATTATCTGCTCTTTCTTGTGAGTCTCCTTTTCTGATTGTTCATCAGGATAAGGCGGTGTTGCGAACTTCTTTTGAATTTTTACCTAAGGTTGTGAATTCCAACAACATTAGTAGAGAAATTGTGGTTCCTTCATTATGTCCTAATCCTAAGAATTCTAAGGAGAAATAGTTGCATTCTTTGGATGTTGTTAGAGCTTTGAAATATTATGTTGAAGCTACTAAGTCTTTCCGAAAGACTTCTAGTCTATTTGTTATCTTTTCCGGTTCTAGAAAAGGCCAGAAAGCTTCTGCCATTTCTTTGGCATCTTGGTTGAAATCTTTAATTCATCATGCCTATGTCGAGTTGGGTAAAACTCCGCCTCAAAGGATTACAGCTCATTCTACTAGGTCAGTTTCTACTTCCTGGGCGTTTAGGAATGAAGCTTCGGTTGATCAGATTTGCAAAGCAGCAACTTGGTCCTCTTTGCATACTTTTACTAAATTCTACCATTTTGATGTATTTTCTTCTTCAGAAGCAGTTATTGGTAGAAAAGTACTTCAGGCAGCGGTTTCAGTTTGAATCTTCTGTTTATGTTTTTCATTAAACTTTATTTTGGGTGTGGATTATTTTCAGCAGGAATTGGCTGTCTTTATTTTATCCCTCCCTCTCTAGTGACTCTTGTGTGGAAAGATCCACATCTTGGGTAGTCATTATCCCATACGTCACTAGCTCATGGACTCTTGCTAATTACATGAAAGAAAACATAATTTATGTAAGAACTTACCTGATAAATTCATTTCTTTCATATTAGCAAGAGTGCATGAGGCCCGCCCTTTTTTGTGGTGGTTATGGTTTTTTTGTATAAAGCACAATTATTCCAATTCCTTATTTTATATGCTTTCGCACTTTTTTCTTATCACCCCACTTCTTGGCTATTCGTTAAACTGAATTGTGGGTGTGGTGAGGGGTGTATTTATAGGCATTTTAAGGTTTGGGAAACTTTGCCCCTCCTGGTAGGAATGTATATCCCATACGTCACTAGCTCATGGACTCTTGCTAATATGAAAGAAATGAATTTATCAGGTAAGTTCTTACATAAATTATGTTTTTTTGATCAGTTTTTTGAACTAAGGGGTTAATCATCCATTTGCAAGTGAGTGCAATGCTCTGTTAGCCTATTATACACACTGTAAAAATTTCGTTTGATTTACTGCATTTTTTCACTGTTTTTCAAATTCTGACAAAATTTGTTTCTCTTAAAGGCACAGTACCGTTTTTTTATATTTGCTTGTTAACTAGATTTAAAGTGTTTTCCAAGCTTGCTATTCTGTATAAACATGTCTGACATAGAAGAAACTCCTTGTTTATTATGTTTAAAAGCCATGGTGGAACCAAATGTACTGATTTAGAATGTGTACCAAATGTACTGATTTCATTTTATGCAATAAAGATCATTTTCTGTCTTTAAAAAATTTATCACCAGAGGAATCTGACGAGGGGGAAGTTATGCCGACTAACTTTCTCCAACATAGGTGTGTCCGGTCCACGGCGTCATCCTTACTTGTGGGATATTCTCTTCCCCAACAGGAAATGGCAAAGAGCCCAGCAAAGCTGGTCACATGATCCCTCCTAGGCTCCGCCTTCCCCAGTCATTCTCTTTGCCGTTGTACAGGCAACATCTCCACGGAGATGGCTTAGAGTTTTTTGGTGTTTAAATGTAGTTTTTATTCTTCAATCAAGAGTTTGTTATTTTAAAATAGTGCTGGTATGTACTATTTACTCTGAAACAGAAAAGAGATGAAGATTTCTGTTTGTAAGAGGAAAATGATTTTAGCAACCGTTACTAAAATCGATGGCTGTTTCCACACAGGACTGTG